>NC_068990.1:70821724-70831738 GCF_001194135.2 Octopus bimaculoides
TATATGTATATATATATATGTATACACATGTGCACGCACACACACACACACACACCATTCTATTCTACACAATTCCATCTACCAGATTTCGCTCATATGATTTGGTCAATCTAAACTATGACAGGTGGTGTATACCAATGTCCTCTGCAGTGGAATGAATCCAAAACCATGTGGTTGCACAGCAAACTTCATAACCACACATCTATGCATTTGCCCACATATCTATGTAAAAAATTATTATTTTTATCATTGGCAACTTCAAAACATGCCAGTTGAAGAATTGTTTACTTTGCAAAAGTTTTTAAGATACAATAATCAGTATAAGAAAACTAAAATATGAAGTGTATCTATATACAACAGATATCCTTTAAATACTTGCTTTCACTATCTATGAACTAATGTCACAATGAGCTACCATATCTATCAGAAATGCTTCTTAAAGTACTACATGCAGGCAATTTTATGGCCTATCATTCAATACACAAAAAAATTAAAAACCTGCCAATATCTAAAAATTTTGAAATGAGCTAATTCAACTTTAGATTAAAAAATTTCATAAACATGAGTTTATGATAAGTTTAACATTCAGCCTAGCCTTCACAAAATCTGATATTAAAATTTATCACCATTGTTTTTTCTCTGCCAGTATATGTTGACTATGTTTTTAATATGGTATATTACCATTTCACTAGGCCTGTGAGGGCCAGTATCCATGTTTTCCTTCATCTTTCTGAAGCTACTTTCCAAAATCAGCACATGCCCATATTTAGCTAATGTCATTTGCATTACATATTCTCTATATTAATACAGCTGACTTTTCAGCACATATTTCTTAAAGCCTTTCAACTCCAGTCACTTTCTCAGTTCATTTGCGTCCCACATTCTCAAGAATCTTCAGTTTGTTAATCTAAGTCAAGTGATGTTTCCACTTGAATAATTATTTTAAGAGGAAACATTTACCTCTAATAAATTACCATGTGCATACAGAAAGTGAGAATCAAAACAAAAAGAAATACATTTATTCATAATACATTCCAACAGATTCAAACAAGAATATGCTAATTGCTGTCCTAGTAAGTAGGAAAACAGACAAATCACTAATCTCTTCAGGGAGATGGGTCTGCTTGATATATAGAAAAGTTGTTGGTGAATGTGTAGGCACAATAAACACAAAGAATGTACATGAAATAGATTTTCCCAAATGTCTGGAGGTATTCTTAGAAGTAGATAGTTTCCATTACCAAGGTGACCAAGTTAGCAGTGGAGGTAAATAGCTTCTGTTACCTAGGCAACCAAGTTAGCAGCGAAAGTATAGCTGCTAGAATAAGAGTGGGTCAGGTAAAATTCAGAGAGCTACTATTTTTGTTGGTAACAAAGGGCCTTTCCCTCAGAGTGAAAAGGCAGATTGTATGATGTCTGTATATGAACAACTATGCTACATGGCAGTGAAACACAGCTGTGACTATAGAGAACAAGTGAAGGCTTGAAAGAAATGAAACCATCATGTTCCACTGAATGGGTAATGTCAGAGTAAAACGATATAAGAGAAAAATTGGGTATAAAAGGCATCATATGTAATATGCAAGAGAGAAGACTGCACTAGTATGGTCATGTGATGCATATGGATGAGGACAGCTGCATAAAGAGGTGCCAATCTCTAATTTTGGAGAGAACCTATGGAAGGGACAAGCTCAAGGAAAATGTGGGACAAAGTGGTGAGAAATGATCTTCAGAGGAGATAACACCGGGACTGAGACTTCTGGCAATTTGCTGCACTTGAGAAGATATATCAAGGTAAGTAATATTGTGACCATCCATACATACAGGTATGTCATTTATGGCCAACCCCCCTGTCCCCCACACATATACTCTCTCACATCCTATTTTCCTGTCACTCCACCACCTGCTGCAAGCCCCTCCACTCTCCCTCACATGCCTATTGCACTCTCCATGCCCTTACATATCTACCATACCCCCACTTCCCAGCTATTCCAATTCCTCTCTCTAAACATCTTCTCTCACACTCTTATGGAACATCTCCCTCCCCTCTATCCTACAACATACACTCCCCCCCCCCGCTGTTCCCTGTGGTTAGGTCTTCTCTCTAAATCTTTCCAACCTTCCCTTCTTTCCTAATCCTACTGAGATAGCCAAGTATCTCCTATTAGTAAGACACCTATCTCTCATCCACTGTCACACTCAAATCTTTTGCCAGCCACACAGTCACTCCTTCCCTCAGCTGAGAAGTCTTTGTCTTGCAAGCTACTTGGTGACCCCATAGGTGCTGGTGCAACATAAAAAGCACCTGTGCTGGTGCCACATAAAAAGCACCTGCGCTGGTGCCACATAAAAAGCACCTGCGCTGGTGCCACATAAAAAGCACCTGCGCTGGTGCCACATAAAAAGCGCCTGAACTGGTTCCACATAAAAATCACCCATGCTGGTGTCATATAAAAAGCACCCAGTATACTCTAAGTGGTTGGCATTAGGAAGGACATTCATGTTGTAGAAATTAGAGCCTGGTGCAGCTCTCCAGCTTGCCAGCTCCCGCAAACTGTCCAGCCCATGCAGCATGGAAAACAGATGTTAAATGGTGATGATGAAATAATTACGCATATATATAAAATCGATTTTTCAAAATCTCTTTATTTTTTCCATACTGATGGAATCAGAAGGATTCAAGCATGTTTTCACAAGTTTCAGTTTTACATCAATTATTCCATAATAATGTTTTCCATATCTATTTTATGCACTTCTTCCTAAATTTACTGAGATTTGTCTTTTTAATGAGATCCTCACACCGTCAATGTCCATCACTTTTCCTGCAGCTTATATATATATATATTCTATTTTACTGATATGTCTAAACTACAGCTGCTAGCTCTCAACCTCACTTCTGTTGCTCGTTTACTTTTCGAATTCCCTTAAGTTCAGTATCACTCAGATGTCAACATGACAAATCAAAGATATTCGACAATACATTCTAATTCACTCATCACTAGATTTGAATTCATTAGAAATGCGATTGTTCTGATTGTAAGTGCAGTACCATGCAAAAGTCTTTGGTTACTTTAAACTATTGTAAATTTCTACTAAATGTCAACTTATAAGTGGATGTTTCACATTGCACTTTTAACAGATGAAACATTGGCCTTGTTGGAGTCATTTTCATACCTAATCATTATATTTTGTAGTAGGGGTTCTGACAGAGAGGGGAAAATGTGAGACGACCACAAAAAATAGCTGTGCAAAAGTTTCTACTACCCTACATAAACGAATCAAGATACAGTGTTTTAAAACAGAAAAATATCTGTAATGAAAATTTATTACACAATGTTCATTTCAAGAAGTTACTGTACATTATTAATACTTCATGTGGCTTCCCTTAGCTTGAATAACTGCTTCAATGCACCTGGGAAAAGATGTGTATAAATCCTTCACCATCTTCACAGATATGAGATGCCATTGTCTGTGGCCGAGCTTCCACAACTCTTCAAAATTGTGTGGATTCTTCTGACGAACTCTTCTCTTTAGTTCTGTCCACATTTGCTCAATGATATTCAAGTCAGGGCTCTGAGCTGGCCAATCTTTCAATGCAGTAACACCTTCGTCAGCCAGACTCTGTCGTATTGCATAGGATCTGTGACATAGAGCTCCATCATGCTGAAAAATCTTATCTTCATCTAAATCTGATATCAAATTGTCCTTCCACAACTGAACATTATGTGATGAATTTTCATTATAAACATTTTTCTGTTTTAAAACAATGTATCTTGATTTGTTTATGTGAGATGCACAGCCATTTTAGGTGGTTGTCCTGCATTTTCCCCTACTAATAAATATAATGATTAGGTATGGAAATGACTCCAATGTTTCATCTGTAAAAAATGCAATGCAAAACATCCACTTACAAACTGGCATTTAGTAGAAATTTATAATAGTTTAAAGTGTCTGAAGACTCTTGCACAGTATTGTATATAACCTTTTAAAGATTCTATCTGCTTTGGTAATATGCACTTCAATACCACTCCCATATGTCTTATCAAGGAAGAGCTAAACTGTATGAGCCTATCGCTAGCTTTCAATAATGTTGTCTTGCACAAAAATACAAGGTAAAACATAAGTATTAGGGCCATTCAAAATAGTCTGCCGCATTAACTATTTTAAGTTCTGTAAATCATTAGTCAATGGAGATATTTTTATACAAAAAACAGCATATACAAAATATATTATTGCTGTGTAATGAATAAAACTTCATTCTTTTTTTCTCTCTTTGGTTTTCTTAATCTTGCCAGCAATTTTTGAAAAACAATTAAAGTCTGGAGCAACTCTTTTATTACTATTTTTAATGATTCCCATATCAACAATAAGTGGTGTGTTTGGGTGTTTCACCACAATTATTTTTAACATCTTTATTGATTAGAAATTTTAATATATAGATCACAGTTTGTTATTTTATTGATTGGTTGGTCAGAGAGTATATATGAGGCAGAAGCAGTAATAATAGTATTTCTTTAAAATGTAAATGTTACATGCAAAATTTCTGCAAAGTTAAAATAAAATTACATAACTAAAGACTACTATAAAATGAGAACTTAATCATTCCAATAACCCTATTTTTCTTTAAATCATGCATTATCATAGTTGTCATCATCATCATCATCATTGTTGTCATCATTATCATTTTACATCCACTTTCAAAGGCACGGATTGGAAGAGTTGTCACAGTTGAATTAGACCCTATTCAGAGCTACTGTTCTCTTAATCCTTTTCTCACCATATTTCTTTTGAGATACTTTGTGTGTTTCTTTCAATTAATTCTAAATATAACAAAGAATTTAGTAAAATAACATAATCATCATTAAGCTAGTGTTAGGTACAGAAATTGTAACTAAGGTTTGGTAGAAGATATTAATTCAGAACTTTTGAAAATAAAACATTTGTATTACAGAGCCAGAGGCAGTTTCAGGCAGGTTTGTATCAAAAGAGTTAAACATGCTGGAAGACTACATCTTGCTCATATGATTCATTCTTTGGCTTGATTTCTATAGCTGGATGCCCTTCCTAACACTTTGACCTTATGCTGTCTTTACTCAATCACTAACCATTTTACAGATTATAATGGGACCATTTTATCATGGCACCAATACTAGTAAGTCTGCCTTCTGCCACATAAGATTAAATAGTCCTTAATAATTTATGCTATGCCCATACTCTAAAGGCAACATGACCAAGAGGCTGAATAGCAGATAGAGTGGTGATAGCAGAAAATCATAAGTGAAGGTGAATGGATTAAGTGTATGATGGTAGAAACTGTGTGAACAAGGTGGGGAGGGGTAGAGGAAGAGAGGGAGAGGGGAAGAGAGAGAGATGAGTGATGTATATATAGAGGAGAGAGAGAGAACTGTATTTGCCACACACAGAGCTCTAATCAGTAAGGTGAGGTCAGCAAGTTTAGAATGAATTTGGTTTTCTGATAAGGATTCACTAGGACTCGATCATTAGCCTCCTTATATTCAATATTGTCCTTCAAGCTATGATACATATGTTTAAAACTGGCTGTCCATGAGAACTCGTATATGTTGAAAACCTAGTTATTATAGTAAATTTAGAGAAGTTCTAGACATAGAAATAAAACCTAGAATTGAGAGGCTTCAAGTAATGTTAGTAACGACTAGCATATTAATAAGTAGGAGAGAAGAGAAGGAAATAGCCATGCTTGATATGCAAAAATGAAATAGGTAGGGATTCCATAAAGTATTCCTTGAGTAAACTATGAGTACACAAGAAGTGTAGTGGTATTACAGGCAAGCTAAAATAGACATATGACTTCAGATGCCAGGAATGAACTAAATAATTTATTGATCTTTGGTTTCAACTCTTTAAAATAATTACAAACAAAGGGTATTAGTATTTATGAAGTTGGAGAATGGTTCTCTATGGCAGATTCGTATTTAAGAATTTACTCCAAGTACTTATGCAGTTCTTCTATGCAATAAGTTATTAAATGATAAAGACTGAAAATTCGCAATAGAATGAAGAGAATAAAAGAAAATTACTTAACAGGCTTTAAAGTCACTTAGAATGGACATAATATATATATATATATATATATATATATATCTTTATTGCCCACAGGGGGCTGAACATAGAGGGGACAAACAAGGAAAGACAAAGGGTTTAAGTAGATTACATCGACCCCAGTGCATAAATGGTACTTATTTAATTAACCTTGAATGGATGAAAGGCAAAGTCGACGACAATTCTGAGTTAATGCAACAACTACTGATTTTAATAGATATGAACAGGCAAAACTCTTTGAGTTTTAATATGTGATAGCTCCTAAAGTGGGAGAACATTGATGCATAGTCAGCAATTAATTCCTGTCAAAAAGTAGATCTTGAATTCAGCATTATAACTGAGATTTAGTTATAATTATATGATTGACCCAAATACATAGTTCTTCAAAGAAATAGACAAGTAAATGATTATCTTAAATGAGTGAGAAGTGAAAATATCTGATTGTTGGACAAAATAATGGAAGCACCTTAAAATTTCAAACAAATTTATTTTAATATGGGGTAGGACTGCCTTTCGAAGTAATTACAGTTTGAATTCTATGAGGTATGGACTCGTACAAAGTTTGAATTGTTTCCAAAGGAATGTTTGTCCATTCTTCAGCTAAAACAGTCTCCAGTTCTTGTAGTGATGATGGTGGAGGATATTGAATCCTTACTTGTTTTTCTAAAATTCACCATAAATGTTCAATAATATTGAGATCTGTGGACTCTGGTGGCCAGATAAGATGTTCAACTTCACTAGAATGTTCCTCATGCCATTCTGTAACAACTTTAGCAGTGTGCATTGGTGCATTATCATCCTGAAAGATTGCGTTTCACTCTGGAAACAGTTCCACAACCATAGGATGAATTTGATCAGATAAAATGCTTAAATAGTCTAGACTATTAATTCTGCCATGAAGGAAAACCGTTGGGCCAGCAGATTTCCAAGATATAGCCCCGCCAGATCATCATGGATCCTCCCCCATATTTAACAGTTGGAAGAAGGCAGTCTGGGTCAAATGCTTATTTTGGCTGTCTCCACATGTATATTTGGCCGGTGGTCGGAAATAGCGTAAAGGATGACTCATCTTAGAAAATAACATTCTGCCACTGCTCTAGGAACCAATTCTGTAGGTTTTTACTCCATTCTAAATACTTTGCAACATTTGTTTTTGAAAGTAGTGATTTTCTGATTGCAGCCCTCCCATGAAATTCGGCTGTGTGCAGCTCCTGGCAAACAGTTTTTGTTGAAACTGGGTTCTCAAGGTGGTCATTAAACTCTGCAGTAATTTTGGGAGCTGTACTTTTGTGATCCTTTCTAACAATTCGCGTATGAGTCCGACAGTCCCTATCTGAAAGTTTTGGTTTTCTTCCAGAGTTTTGCTTTGACGAGGAGGTTTTCCCCTTTTTCTTGAAAGCTGTCATTACTTTCGAGACAGTACTTCTTGATACACCAAACATTTCAGCTGTTTTCATTACACTAGTGCCTGCCATATGAGCACCAACAATTTGACCTCTTTGAAAGTCGAACAGATCTGTCATTTTAATGAATTTTAATTACCTTTTTCTGATGATATCTGAAAAGGAACTGCAATTTTAGCAAAACATTTAAGCAACACTAATAATAAATCAAAAAACAAACAAGCTTTTGATGGTTTTACAGATATTTCAAAATTATGATGCTATGATGCTAGGTGTTTCCATTATTTTGTCCAACCCCTGTATATATATATATACACACACATTATTTATATTTGACAGATATTTCTCCTCAACTTTGTTGTTATATATATATATATATATATATATATACATATATATATATATATATACATATATATAAAATACATAACTAGAAGTTCACTCAATATAAATGAGCATATAGTTCAAATCTGAACAAACTTTGTTTAAGATGTAATATATGACATATTCTGTTATATTTGAAAGTAGTTTAAAAAACCCTGTACATAGCCTTTACTGTGAAAGCAGTACGGGCCATGTACAGGGGTACTATTGGTAAGGTAAGAGTTAGCCATGAGTACAGTGATGAATTTAGTGTACAGGTAAGTGTTCAACCAGGGCCTGGTTCTCAATTCCCTCCTATTCATCATTGTTCTTCAGAACATTACAGAGGAATATAAGTCTGGAAGCCCATGGGAACTACTATATGCTGATGATCTAGCCCTCATAGCAGAATCTATAACAGAATTAGAAAAGAAATTCTAGGTGTGGAAACAGAACCTGAAATCAAAGGGTCTTAAAGTTAGAGAAGGTTCAGAGAGCTTTTACCTGTTGGCAACCAAAGATCTTTCTCTCCAAGTGAAAAGAAGATTGTATGATACATGTATATGAACAACTTCAATGTTACATGGTAGTGAAATATGGGCCCTGAAGGCATAGGATATGTGAAGATTAGATAGGAATGAAGCTAGTGTGCTCGGATGTGCAATGGCAGTATACATGTGCAACAGAGCAATAGTGTATTGAGATTAGAGAGGAATGAAGCTGGTATGGTCTGGATGTGCAATGGCAGTGTACATGTGCAACAGAGCACTATGTATTGAGAGAAAAGTTAAGTATAAGAGGAATTATATGCAGCATGCAAGACAGGAGACTGTGCTGGTTTGGTCATGTGATGTGCATGGATGAGGACAGTTGCATAAAGAAGTGCCAATCACTTAAAGTGAAGGAAAGTTGTGGAAGAGGGAGACCAAGTAAGATATGGTACAAAGTACTGAAGGCAGATCTGAAAACGCTGAGTCTTAGAAAGGAGATGACAGAGGACCAAGATATGTGGCACATTACTCAAGGAGACCCATCCACCACAACATAACTGATATCCTAAAACAAAGGTGCCATGTAAAAAGCACTGGTGTGGGTGATGGTGCCACATAAATAACACTGGTGCTGGTATGACATGAACAGCACTGGTGATGGTGTCACATAAAAGCACCCAGTACATTCTGTAAAGTGGTTGGCATTAGGAAAGGCATTCAGCTATAGAAACCAAGTCAGAGCAGACTCTGGAACTTGGTGTAGCACTGGCCTTACCAGCTCCTGTCAAGCTAGCCAATTCATATTAGCATGGAAAACAACTGTTAAATGTTGATGAAAGTGATGGTCCATGGCTGCTGCAAACAACACCAGGCTCCTGACAGGAAGTTATTATGAATTCAAGGTACACTAACATCTTCTATATTTCCTTAGGAGCCAATAACTAAAGAGGCTGGAAAATCCTTTTTTCCAATGCATCTTGGACCCTACACATTATCATTCATTACTACACAGCCCACATACCCTATTGCTCTCTCCAAGACAGAAATTTTTAACCACAGTCTGCCCATGCCATCCAGGTTACTCTGAATTTAAATTCCACTTCATAAGCTAGTGTATTCATCATCATCGTTTAACATCTGTCTTCCATGTATGCATGGGTAGAACAGTTGATAGGAGCTGGCAAGGTAGAAGACTACCCTAGGCTACTGTGTCTGTTTTGGCAGGGTTTTTAAGGCTGGATGCCTTTCCTAACACCAACCACTCTGCAGAGTGGACTCAGTGCTTTTTACGTGGTACTAGCACAGGCAAGGTTAATTTTGGCGCAAATTTTACAGCTGGCTGCCCTTCCAAATGCTGACCACTTTACAGTATGGACAGGATGTCTTTTACGTGGCACCAGCACTGGCAGGGTCACCAACCACATAACTCACAAGACAAAGCATTATGAGAGGGGCAGGGACATTTGAGGAGGGGAACTTGTGTTAAAGGATGAAAGGTTAGAGAGTGACAAAGAGACACGAGAGACAGAAAGAGGTGTTTTGGTATGACAGAGGGGACACTGGAGGAGGTGATCCAGCATCAGATGAAAGGTTAGAGTGTGACAGAGAATAGAGAGGCAAAAACAAGTGTCTTGCTACAGAGGAAGTACATGGTTACTCAGCAAGAGAGAGGGGGA
>NC_068990.1:70831931-70870094 GCF_001194135.2 Octopus bimaculoides
GCAAGAGGGGAGAGAGAGAGGGAAGAGCAAGAAAAAGAGAGAGGTGGGAAACAGCAAAAGTATCAGGTCATTGAGCATGAAATGTCTCGTTCTCTTATGCACCAAGTTTGACAGTCGTTAATTCTAATGTTTTATCCTGACAATTCTTTGTTTTACAACATTGAAGAGTTACATTATCACTTTTTGAAATGCAATTCATGGTGCCTGATTATATTGTGAGTTTTCTCTTGTAAACCAATTTTTGTGAACCCATGGATGGATCAAAAATTTGTGTTGTTTATGAATATGAGTTCCATCATAGAACCAATGCATCCCAGACAGCTTGAAAAATCAATGAGGTGTTTGGTGAAGATGTGGCAAATGAGCACACTGTATGTCAATGGTTTGAGAAGTTCCGGTCTGGTGACTTTACTCTTGAAAATCAGCTTCATGCTAGACCTGAGACCAAGGTGAGTAATGATGAGCTGGAAATGGATACATCTCAAACTACGTGTGAGTTAGCATCAAGGTCTGATGTTTCAATTCCAACTATATTAGACCATCTGAAACAAATAAGCAAGGTAGAGAAGCTGGACAAGTGGGTACCACATGAACTGGACGAGCATCAAATGACATGTCATCTTGAAACTTGCTGTTATTTGCTGTCATGGCATAAAAGCGAACCATCCCTGCATCATATTGTTATGTGTAATGAAAAATGGATTCTTTTCAACAATAGCAAGTGTTCTGCACAATGGTTGGATAGAAACAAAGTGCCAAAACACAATCCAAAAAAGAATATTCACCAAAAAAAGCTAATGGTGTCTGTTTGTTGGTCCAGTGCTGGTGTCCTCCACTACAACTTCATGAGACCTGGTAAGTCAATTACAACAGACGTATACATCCATCAATTGGATGAAATGATGACTGAACTCGCAATTAAACAATCGAGATTGGTCAATAGAGACAGGCCAATTCTCTTGTACGACAATGCTCAACCACATGTTGTACAAAAAAATGTTACTTAAGGTACAGGAACTGAACTTGGAAGTACTCCATCATCCACTATATTCACCAGACATTTGCACCAACTGACTATCATGTTTTTCAGGCATTAAACCACTTTTTGCAAGGAAAAAAACTTGAAATTTGAAGAAGATGTAAAAACAGCCTTTCGTGATTTCATCACCGCTTGCTCTCCAGAATTCTTTGCTGCTGGTACAAATAAGCTACCAATAAAATGGCAAAATTGTGTTGATAATTTAGATGCATACTTTGATTAACTGCTTTGCTTTTTGTTGTGATAAAATAAAATAAACTTTCAGTTCAAAATCGGACATTTCATTCTTAATGACCTGATACAAGAGAAAGCAGGAGAGAGATGGTGAAGTGCCAGGGTATACTCACAAGTAACAAGGATCAGAGCATAGATTTGATGGTAGAGTAAGGAAGAGGGAGGTACGAAGGTCATAATATACACAGTCTGGTATTGCCAAGGATGTGCAAGTAGTGAGTAGTGATTGCAGTGACTGGTGAAAACCTGGGTATAGGAATGGGGTGGGGGGAAAGCAGCGATATAGTGAGCAGGGTAGTGAGGGCATGGAAGGGGATTGGAAGACAATCATAGTTTATGAAAAGGAAATGTGAAGAAGGGAAAGATGCAGTTTAGAAGAGAAGATGTAGTCCGGTTTCTTGAGGTAGGGTGTGTGAAAAGTCTGTTGTTACATGTGAGTAAGACACAACGTTTCTAGCACTCAGTTTTGCTGATGTGGGCGGGTTTTTTCTAGAACCTCATATTGACAAACATCTTGATCCATTGTCATTTCCTCCATGAGCCCTAACATCCTAAAACCTAAGACTTAAGACATCCTCACCACTTCATCCCATGTCTTCCTGAGTCTCTTTTTTCCACAGGTACCATCTACTTTCAGTGACAGGCACTTCTGTATACAGTTGTCTTTACTCATATGCCCAAACCAACACATTTTCCTCTCCTACATGCCACATTTAATCCCTTTTGTGCCTAAATTTCCTCTTTCGGCACAGTTGTGCTTTGGCGTGCACACTGAGTCTGGAAATAATACTTTCTAGAAACAATATTATTTCTAGAAACAATACTATTCTAGAAACAATACTTTCAGAGTATCCACCACATTACTAATTTGGTCCCCTAAGTAGCAGAAACTATCTACTACCTCAAGAAAGCCTCCTGGGCATTTGATAGAATCTAAATCTTTTGTGCTCTTAGTGCTTATTGTTCCTGCGCATCTGCCGCACATGAAAGTGACCTTATTTGTTAACCAACCTGCAATTCCACTGCATCTCTTATGCATCCATAGCTTACACTTGGTGCAGCAAATGAAATTACTTCCCACTTCTTTCCTACACATTGAGCAGGGCCATTTTCCTGACAGAAAGAGAGTCCATCCTGCTTTCTTGCTAACAACAATTTTAGTCTTTACTAAGTTAACTTTGAGGTCCTTTGATTCCAGGTTTTCCTTCCAAATCTGGAACTTCTCCAATTCTCCTTCAGATTCTGCAATAAGAGCAAGATCATCAGCATATAGCAGTTCCCATTGGTATCCAGTTTTTAATTCCTCTATCATGGCCTGGAGAACAATGATAAATAAGAGTGGACTAAGAACTGATTCCTAGTGAACTCCAGCATGTATAAAGTTATCGCTGTATTCAAGGCCAACTCTCACCTTACTGACAGCATGGCTGTACATGGCTTGAACAACTCTAACAACCTGGTGTTCATTGATGAAAAGAAAACTGACATTCGACAGTAAACCACCAGAATGACCAACTTTGGAGTGTATCTAGCTCCATTGAGGGTAGACTCATAAATTGACATCAAAATCCACAGTCAGTTATGGTTTAGGCAGCTGTGACAGACACTGGAAAGTTTCCCCTCGTTTTTGTGCCTCAAGTATTAGAATTAATACCTAACAATACATTAGTGACATTCTGGGAGCTGAACTGCTTCTATGGGTGAATGAGCCCTTTCAAAGTGCATCATGGAGCCTCCAACAGGACTCGGCATCATCCCACAGCTTCAAACAGATACAACACTGGATTCAGAAAAACATTACATTGTTCATAGGCAAGGATGTTATGGCCCTCAAGAAGCCTCAATATCAACCTGTTGGATTTTTCTGTTTCGTTCATTTTGGAGACAAGAGTCTTGAGCACTCCTCATGCTTCACTTGACGCTCTGAAGGCAAAACTGCACCAGGAATTGGCTTTGATTCTCCAAGAACAGCTGCATGCCACATGTGAAGCATTTGCGCCTAGATTTAAGGCTGTGATTTGAAACAGAGGTGGTCATATTGAAAAAAAATGTGGTAGTGTCATAATTGCAAAGCTCGGGCCCAAAATATAACAATGTATTCTGCTTTGGCAAAATTTAAAAAAGTTGGTTGCCTTAATTTTGGGACATCCTGTACATATCTTCAGTCAACCAGATTACCTTCTTAATAAGAGAAGAACATTCAAGGTTTATATCAACTCCAAACTAGAAGGATGTTAGTTCTTTTCAACAGTTAATCAGTTAATCAAACATTTTTGCTCTGATTTTCCTAAAATTATACTTGTTCTGATTACAGAATCAGTTGTTGATTTTTATGCATCTGTCCTCTTTTAGAAGCAACACTTAATATTCTATTGAAAATGTTTTTGTTTTTTTGTTTTCTTGAAGTTTTGAATTTTTTTTCTTTTATTGAAACTGCATTTTTAGTTTATCTTCATTTTTAGAATGAAATATCAGAAGCTACCGCTCATTGTTAAAAGGCCACAGTAATTGAAAATTGGCACGGAAACTAGAGAACAGAAAGCACATGATAATGACTGGTGAACTACAAGTTATTTTATTTTTATTCATATAACAAAAATAGATTCTCTCAGAAATATAAATAAATTAAGATATTTAAAAGTGTGCAAGTGAGACTGAGTTAATCTCACAATACCACATGTAATAACAGTTGAAAGTTTGAAGTTATTCTTCAAAAATGGCAGGTAACTATTTGATATATCCTATGAAGATGTTTTCTTCTTTTTCTTCTTAGTATCTGTTGCTATTTAACTCAACAGCTAATTCCATACATATTTGGTCAAAATATTTTCAATGAATACAAATCAGTAAAAAAAGATTTTTTAATCATTCTTGAGAAATTCTCTTCACATTATCGCTACCAAAAACTCACACTATGAACCAGTGTTACATTAAGAATACAAATATAATTTTTTTTTAATTTCAACATTTTTCTCTCACCCCATTAACACATAACCACTGTCAGATATTATTTATCCAGTTTGCACTCAAAATTAATGTGTATTTCCTGATGATCAAATAACTGTAAATATGACAGTTTTAGATGTTTGTATGATTAAAAAAATATTATTTCTTTCATTTTTAAAGTATTTATTTTGTATGTGACAAACATAATTTTTTCCTTTTAAAACAATTGTGAGATTTATGACTGCACAATCTTAATGTTATCTAAGTTGTTTTTGAGAAACAAATTCATTAATTATGTTTTCATTAGAATCTTCTCATATATATCACAAAGCTGTTTTTTATTTGGTCCAGGTCATCCTTGATTGAACAGACGAATGATCAAAACTCTTTTAACCATGATTAACCCATGTTTACTCTGATAGTGTACCTAGAATTACATAGCCTCTTTTAAACATAGCAGTGTAGTTTGAGTGATTTGACTGTTGTTTCTAGCAGATCAAGTGACTGCATATAGGCTACCTTGCTGGCCTTTATTACATTAAAGCTGATTTTTGAGAAAACAGATTTATATTTTCCAATTTGGCTTCATACCAAATGTAAGAAAGAATGGTTTAAGAAAATAAATCAAACAAAAGAACTAATGATATAAAAGAGAGTTAACCTACCTTATGCCAACCTTTTAGGGGCCATTTTCGTTTTTTAAGTAAATATCCCTGATATTTTTCTGGTTTTTCTTCACATTTCTCTCCTTCTTTCAATCCATTAATTATCTCCCATTCTTGAATTGCTTTGATTTTTTTAAGGTTTTTTGGACTTGGTTTAGGATGTTGGATAAGGTTTCCTGAGACTGTATTAACTTCAATATGGGATCCAGACAAGGAGTTACTTTCATCACTGTCATCCTGATAAATATAAACAGATAATTTTTAATCACTAACTAAATATACAATATACTAAATATATAAACAATAAATGTTTAAGTGAAATTAAATCTTTATGTGTTTTTGAATAGCTAACATGTATCTTTCATTGTGTAATTGTTTTAGTTTCAACACACTGTCTCAGATCAAATCACTTGTCTGGCAAGTGCACCTCTGAAATAAATATATCTTCTTTCATCAAAAGTCAATTAACACTAAATTAATTATAAAAAAACTACTACTTAAATCTGAAATGTAAAGAAAATATTCTAACCAAACAGAATTAATGATTTGATATACAGTAGCATTTATTGGTTTTTTGTCATTTCAAGTTAAGATTGTTTTTCAAAATTTTTTGTAAATTCACTTCCAACTTTGCTTCTTCATACTCTGAAAAGAAAGTAGTAACACAAAGATTGAGAGTATCCTTGGCATATTAGCTACCCTAAATTGGAGAGATGAACAAGGGGTATTGTTCACCTTGTGGTTTAAAAAAAACTTATAAAATAATTTTGTTTTTGGATTTGAGTTTGTGTGTTGAAGCATATTTTGCTGTGTCTGGGGAGAGTCATTCTCTTTTAGTGCCTCACTGGTAAAGTTTCCTCTCAATTATCTATTTTTCCTAAAATTTTCTTTGCATTTTGCAACCTTTTCAATAGTCGTTGACTCTGTCCATTATCTGAGCTGTGTACTTTTTGTTTCTTTGTGCGCATGTATGTGGGTCAGTGTGTGTGTGTGCATGTGTATGGGATTTTGTGACTATGTACTGTGTCTGTATGTATGGATGTGTATCTCCATACATGTGGATGTGTGTCTCCATATGTGTCCTTGTGTCAAGTGAAGTGTGTGTGTGCATATGATCATGTGTTTCAGTCTTCATTTGCATATGTGTGTGTGTATGTGTGATTCTCTGTTCATATTACCTATGTACCTATCCGTCTGTATATCTATCTGATTACATTCATATTCATTTGCCTACACATGTGCATATACAAAAAAGTAAACACACACACACATACATCTACATAACAGCCCACTAACTATTCTACCTGCATATAAATATAAACTGTAGGTATGGAGGTATGATTACCTACTATGTATATTTCCTATGTAGTATGGGGGATGTTTCATTTATGAGGACGTACTCCTGTATTTGTCTGAGAGTTGGGTCCTTTGAGTGCTTGAATAAAATGTGGATGTCAGGTTGACCCAGGTTGCCTCCATATTGGTCCTTGGCATGTTGGAAGTGTATGGAGAACTGTCTTTTGTCGTCATATTTTCTCAAAGGTTCAATGCTCCTAGACTAAATGAACATTTGAGACAATATGACAACAAAAAATAGTCCTCCATACTCTATCAACATACCAAGGGCCAACATGGAGGCAACCTGGGTCAACTTGACATCTGCATTTTATTCAAGCACCCAAAGGACACAAACCTCAGACAAATACAGGAATATGTCCTCATAAATGAAACATCCTCAGTACTAAATAGGAAATATATGTAGTAGGTAATCATACCCCCAATACCCACAGTTTATATTTATATACAGGTAGAATAGTTAGTGGGCTGTTATGTAGATGTATGTATGTGTGTGTGTGTGTGTGTTTATGAATACGTATATGTATATGCACATGTATGTAGGCAAATGGATATGAATTTAAACAGATAGACATACAGACGGATAGGTACATCGGTAATATGAACAGACAAGCACACACACACACACACATATGCAAATGAAGACTGAAACACATGACCATATACACACACACTTCACTTTACACAAGGACACATATGGAGACACACATCTACACATATTGAGATACACATCCATACATACAGACAGACACAGTACATAGTTACAAAAATCCACACACACTCAGACATGCACACACAAGGAGACAGAGGTAAACACACACACACACGCATACACATAAAAACACATAAACACAAACACATGAATATGCTGAATACATACATAAACGTATACATGCATACATATATACATACATGTGAATGCACACACACACTGACCCACACACAAGCATAAGCAAAAAGAACGCAGCTCGGATAACGGACAGAGTTAATGATTATTAAAAAGGTTGCAAGATGCAATGAAAATTTTAGGAAAAATAAATAAGTAAATGAGTGGAAACTTTACCAGTGAGTGTGTTAAATAATAAAGCACTAAAAGAGAATGACTCTCCCCAGTCATGAAATGATGTTTTAAATGGCTTTGTTTCCATCTAAGTGGAACTTCAAATTAACTGACAACCTTTTCCTTGTAAATGTAATACATGGGTGTGTGTATGCATATGTGTGTATGTGTGTGCACATATACTAGGGCTAGGTCTAGACTTTCAAACCTTCCTGCTTTCCATGCAGGAATTTGACACTTATCCACTCTACTATGGGCAAGTAGTGCAATATATATGACATATTTGTAACATGGCTTATAGTGCAACTTGTACTGCTCACCTGTAACATAGTGGTTATGAGCATCAAAATCATAAAGATGATATTCTTTACTTCCTACCCCTTATCCACCATTCACTACATCAACTCCTCAATCATACCCGGTTTTTGCAGTTGTCACCTACTCATCCCTACCTTGCCCATTTCTCTCTCTCTCTCTCTCTCTCTCTCTCTCTCTCTCATACACACAACCACTTCCCCACATATTCTCAATTCTTCTGCACCCACTCCTTCTCATTTTGTACTTTGAAGCTCCATCCTGACACTTCATCACCACTATTTCATTTTTGTTCAGTTCTAGCCCTGTTGCTCCACCCTCTCTTCCATAATGTGAGTAGCCATGTTGCTTCTCTACAGCAAGAAACCTGTCCTGTTCCAGTTCTTTCTCTCATTAATAAACCCCTCATCTCCAAGCATAAAACTGCTTCCCTCTCTACTGTAGTCTCATTCACTTGGAGGGAATTTTTATTCTTGCATGCTGTATGGCAACCTCACTAGTATTGATGACATAAAAAAAGCACCCAGTATGCATTGCAAAGTGATTCATGTTAGAAAGAGCATCCAGCCATAGAAACCATGCCAAAGCAGACAGTGGAATATGATGCAGCCCTCCAACCAATCAAATCTTGTCAATCGGTCTAATCCTTACTAACATGGGATGTAAATGTGATGATGATGATAATGATGGTCCAGCATACAACAAAACTACTGTTCCAAAACTTTTCACCATGTACCACACAGAGTTTTCTAATTTTAATTTTACTGTTTTAATATATTGCATTACACAAATTTATTCAAGTATACACAAATTCATGTATACTTGAATAAATAACAAGCTTATGTCTACATCATTTTCAACAACATTAAAAAAAAATGATCTTTTTATTAGAAAATAGTTTACCAGTCATCAAACAAAAGTGCCATTATTCAACAAAGCAATCATGAGTGTACTAATATAACATCAAATTTGCCATAAGCAATAGATTGTGTATATCATCTTAATTATTAGATAACAAAATTAATTGATTAAACATGTTTGAAATTGTGAAACGAAATTTTTTAAATAGAGTCTTTTTGTCTTTTAGTTATCTTCATGCATATATCTCTTTTTTTTTTATTTTTTATCTCCCAATGATATTTCTTAGATAGGCAATATTAATACACTTGGTTTTACTGCTTATGTTTATTGCTAGCTTGGGTTAGACAAATATCCTATAAAAACATTTTTTACAGCTGGATGAACTTTCTGAAGCCAACCCTTATCTGTTCTTCAAGTAAGGGGTCTTATTCCAGATGGTTTTTAAGGTATGAAGCAAGCCAACAATACTATTCAAATGTCATAACTTACAAATAAGTGAGTGCAAATAAAAACAAATACAGACACACACATGTGCACATACACACACACACACACACACACATACACAGATACATCAATCAGTAGAAAGATGGATGGAGGGACGGACAGACAGATAACAAGTTTCTTTTCTATGTCTACTTAGAAGACTTTGGTTAGCCCAGACCAAATCTACTTAGGAGACTTTGGTTAGCCCAGACCTATAACAGAAGACATTTGTACGAGGTATCATGCAGGACTGAACCTGAAATCATGTGGTTGAGAATCAAACTTCTTAACCACATAGCCATTTTATTTTAAATAACTTACACTATTGTAAGAGTATATATAAATATATGAACAAAACTAAACAACAGAATTAAGATTGATATATGCTGTCTTGGATCTTTTTTAACAAACCCATCAAATGAGGAACATCCCCATAATCAGTTGGTGGGGTTGCCAGATTAGAAGAGCAGAAGATATGGGTAAGATTTTGACAGCTATTGTTTTGATGAAAGATTTGGTGATCTGTCTACTGTACAAATTGTGAAGAAGGAAAGAGTTTCGAACTGAAGGAAAAGTTGTCTGGTATAGATGAGAAGAGTGTTGTATACAACAGGTAACTTATTTGTGGATTATGTAGAGGTTGCAATGTTGTGAAGGTCAAAGTCCATTACAGCAACAGTAGAAGAGGCAGAAATAGAACAATAGAACAGAAACACAATGAAAGAGGGAATGAAGAGTTTCAATATAAAACAGTTTATTGATCTGGTTTATCGATCAGGATGCCAGTGATCAAAGGAAGTGCAGTTTCCCCAATGCGAGAAACAAGTTTCACAGTGAAATACTCTGGGCTCTGGAAATAGTCAACTGTTGAGGACTGAAATACTTTATTCTAATAAATCCCAAGTCACTTTATACAAGTTTAGGCAATGTTAAGAATGTAAGTTGTTTTTTTTTTTTAAGTCCTAGGTCAGTAAACCTATGACCAACAGTATTCACACTATGACCATTTCCTCTCATTTTTTCCAGTGAAACTTAACTATGATTACATAATAAATATACAATTCCATTTTTGAAACAATGCTCTCAGATCAAGCAACCTTATAGAGACTTCCAGAAGCTACTGGAAATGGTAAAACCTTGAAGCATTGTTTTGGTAGTGATTCCAAGAAACAATGTGTTTTATTGTCTATCATCACTGTCATCATCATAATTGTCATTGTAACCACACCTTTCTTGTAAGAACAGGCATATGGCATAGTGGTTAAGAGCGCGGGCTACTAACCCCAAGATTCCGAGTTCGACTCCAGGCAGTGACCTGAATAATAATAATAATAATAATAATAATAACAATAACAACATTGAAAAATACCTTAGGAATGAGAACCCAGGTTCGAAATTTCCCCAAGACACATGATGAAAGCTGGAGGGTATATCAGCCGAAACGTTGTGTTAACAATAAACAAGAGGAGGACAAATATCCATCAATAGTAAATAATGTAAATAAGAACTAAAGTTGTTAGATTACATAAGCAGAGAATACAGTAACATTTATTAATGACAGAATAAACAGAAAACAGCTTTTATTAGCAAGGGAAAGAAATTTTAAGAATAT
Source organism: Octopus bimaculoides (assembly GCF_001194135.2). Lineage (NCBI taxonomy): Eukaryota > Metazoa > Mollusca > Cephalopoda > Octopoda > Octopodidae > Octopus > Octopus bimaculoides. Next base: position 70,842,506 of record NC_068990.1, read on the forward strand.
TGAAGAATTTATGCTCATGTTTTTCATAAGAATTAACAATTTAAAGCATTCTTATTGTAGGTATCTTCTAACATCAGTGTTTATTCTCATCTTCCAAAAAAAAAAAAAAAATAGTGGTGAGATGGAGCAGAAACTGTAGAATGCCAAACCAAATACTTTCTGAGAATCCTGCCAGGATTCTGAGTTCAAATCCTGCCAAGGTCAGTTCTGCTTTTCCTTTTTTTTTTTTTTTTTTTTGTAGTTGATAAAATAAATAACAGTAATATATAAGAAAATAAGAGTTAATATATAAGAGTTAGCCAATTACTATCCATCCCAAGTAAAAGTTAATGATGCACCTTAGAAAAAAATTATTGACACATATTTTCATTTGTAACATCTGTTTTCTCCAACATAGGTGGGATGATTAATGCAAATTTAGAAAATTTTGTATAAATTTTGGGAATTTATGTTCTAACACTATGAAGTAGCTACATTAAAAGTGAATAGTAAAATGTCTTTCAAGTATAAAAGAGGCTCCAATGTTTTACACCAAATTCACGTACAAAGTAGGAAAGTCTCCTGGATAAAATGTTAGACTATGACAAGTAACACTCCTAGATGATTTACTACCTATTTTTTAAGTTATATCAACTGTGTTATATAGAATGAATTGCCTTGTCTAGATACACAAAGAATCAATCTGCAACAGATTTTAAGTGACTAAAAGTATCGTCTCCACATGACCATTGTCTCTTTTTACAATAGTTGTATTTTATGATTTCACTACAGGAGTTGTAACACTTTTAAGGCTTTTAGCATTTATATCTACCACTTTTCTGGTGTCAACCCTAGAAAATAAAAGACAAGGGTGCTATAGGTGTAAAGGAATACAACCTAAAGGTAAGAGGTAATATCACAAGATGTTTTTTCTCAATCCTTTTATTGGTGGTACCACAAACTGTTAATGTGTGCATGTACATGCACGCATGTACACGCACACACACACACACACACACACACACAGGCACATGCACACACACACACAATGTACTTCCCATGGGCTTCAGCACTCACAAGGATATGGCACATGCAGGACAATGAAAAAAACACACTTGTCCAAGGTACCATGTAGTAAGCCCAATCACATCACATGATTGCAAAATTAGCATCTTAATCACAAAGCTATAATTTTTATGTAGAAGAAAATAAAGTACATTGATAAAAAGGAAATACTCAGTGTATTGAACTGGTGATTTTAATCCAACATTTTACCTTCATTAGTTTTTGTTATGATTTTCCTTTAAAATAATATCTTATTTGTTTCTCAAGGAAATTGTTTACCAGCTTCAACAACATGGCTCTACCATACTGAGACTGATTTAGAAAGGTAAATGTTGCTCCAGTGATTAATTAAGGAGTGAATCAATAACATGAAAGTACCATAAATTGCAAAAGAATACAAGCAATGATTATTGATTGCCTATCTTTTAGGAAGGGATAAAAAGACAATCAATGAATTTCTATAAACTTCACTCCTTTATTTATTATTATCAGTAATAACAAGTATGAAACAATTTATGTTTGATAATTCAATAGTCAAATTGTAGCCTTTCATTGCACTAGAATACAAGTAAACATCTATATACATTGCCTTGGTAAATAATGAAAGATAAATATGGTGCCCAAGTCTCTCCTTTAGTATCAAATGATACTCAATAGCTTATTTAGGCCCTGGTTTAATGCTGTGAGAAACCTATATAAAGATCTGGTATGAGATCTTTTTTGACATACAAAATCATTGAGATGAAACTGAAATAGAGCTAATATTTACTTATATAGTCATAAATTGATGAAACTAACTTTAAAAAAGCAAAAAAAACAAAAAAACATGTAAACATAAGTGCAGGCATGGCTGTGTGGTTAAGAAGCTCACTTTGCAACCACGTGATTTTGGGTTCAATCCCACTAAATGACATCTTGGGCACGTGTCTGCTATAGCTCAGGGCTGACCAATGCCTTGCCTTGTGTGTAAATTTATGAGATGGAAACTATATGGAAACTCATGATGTGTGTGTGTGTTTGTCCTCTCAACACTTGGCAACTTGTTTGTTTACATCACTGTAACTTAGTAGTTTAACAAAAGAGACACAGAGAATAAGTGCCTGACTAAATAAAAAATAAGTACTGTGGTTGATTTGTTTAACTAAACCCTTCAAGGCATGACACACACATGGCGGTAGTCCAATTAATAAAACAAGTAAAAGATAAAAGAAACAATCTGTCCATCAAAATTCATTCATGTGTGTAGATGTGTATGTGTGAGAGAGAAAGAGAGAGATGCAGCCTCATCTATTTGATGATTAGATAACATTTAATAGTATACAGTTAATATAAAGCTTATATTCTTTTTCTTTCTTCCTCTCATAAAACTTTAAATTAATAAATAAAACATTCAACTTCATAATATAGCTCTTCATAAATTTAGCTTTTAGCCCATCTTAATCTTTCAATGAGAAAAGCAAACTAAAATTTTAATAAAAATATTCAAAATTACAATTATTAATATAAACAATATACAAAATAAATTTTTTCATTCAACATACAAATGTTTATTTGTGTTGAATGCTCTTTATAAGAGTCAAAAGTTCTGTTCATAGTTATAAGAAGATACAAAAGAAAGGTAAATTTTAAAAAATCTTCTTACAATAATTCACAAATAGCTTCGATTGGAGCCATTTTTCTTTTAGTACAAGGTTGTGATGATGATTATGATGATGCAGCCATAACCTTGTACTGTGTACTAGGGCTTCTCAATTTCCCAGAACTTATTCCTGAGAAATCAAGTGTATGAAACAAAAGAAAAAAAACAAAAGAAAAAAGCAGATTTCCAGGAATTTCACAAGAGACCTCACATTTTTTATTTTCCCTTTTTAACTCACATGTTTAGTAATTCAGGGTTTCAAACATTAGAAAGCAGCAATCATCATCATCATCATCATCATCCTTGTTTAACGTCTGCTTTCCATGCTGGCATGGGTTGGACAGTTTGACTGAGGACTGGCGAGCCAGATGGCTGCACCAGGCTCCAATCTGATCTGGCAGAGTTTCTACAGCTGGATGCCCTTCCTAACGCCAATCACTCTGAGAGTGTAGTGGGTGCTTTTATGTGTCAGTGGCACGAGGGCCAGTCAGGCAGTACTGGCAATGGCCACGCTCAAATGGTGTTTTTCATGAACCTCAAAACATTTATTCCATTTAAAACACATGTATACTTATAGAGAAAACTTCTTAAAATTTACAAAAATTAAAGGAAATGTATTGTTGATACACACATACATACATGCATACAGAACCTTACAAACGTACACACATGCATACATGCATACATAGATATATACATATATACATACATGCAAGCGTATGCACACACACACACTGACCCACACACATGCACACAAACAAACAAAAAGAATGCAGCTCGGATAATGGACAGAGTCAATGACTATTGCAAAGGTTGCAAAACACAACAAAGATTTTAGGTAAAATAAGTAAATGAGAGGAAATTTTACCAATGAGTGTGTTAAATGATAAGGCACTAAAAGAGAATGACTCTTCCCAGACACAACAAAATATGCTTCAACACAGGAACTCACATAAAGAACCTTGCACACCAAATCCCAAAATGAAAGAAAATATAAATTTTCCTGACTATTAAAAGATATTTCAATTAAATTGATAATATAGTCTCCAGAAGTATTGTTAATGGTGTTGTCACTTGAGCTTGATAATAATTTTGTAACAAAGAGTTCTGCTACAGAAAAGTTGTTATCTGACTCTTATCTGACTCTTTCTCGATCTCCCCACTTTGATGGAAGTTGGAGGAATAGGACAGAGGGCAAGGTAGAGTTTCTGCAGTCTAACTCTCTGACAATATTTAATTTGTAAATCATGACATTGTTGTCAACAGTTTTATTGATGGTAACATTTAATCTCTGTGGCAGGGATTTTTCTTCTGATGGTACCTTAAGCAAGTGTTTTCTATATTTCTAGTCTGACCAAAGCCTTATGAATAGATTTGATAGATGAAAACTGAAAGATGCTCCTCATCTGTGTATGTCTCTCTCTCTCTCTCAGTTAACATTGCACCATTGTCACGATCAAACAAGCAGCCAAGGGAAAATACTACCTTACATAGAAACAATTGAGGGTTGGTGACAAGAAAGGCTTTGAGCTATAAAAAAAATATTTCTCACTGAATTCCATCTGCTCCATGCAAGCATAGAAAAGTGAATATTAAATGGTGATGGAGTGAGTGATTTAGTTATGAGTTCTAACTCAAGGGATTGACATTCTTCCAAACCATTTCTTTGCTATATTTGGCAACCAAGTTTCTGATTGCAAAGCAAGAAATGAGTCAAGTTCATCCCAAATCAAAGGAGGGTTATTTAAATATTTCATCAATCCAATCAGATTGCTATTGCTTTCTTGGCACATTCTCCCAGCAAGAGCAACATCAAAGTATTTTGTCAATTCAATTTTTCTAAAATGAAAACAAATATGCCTTTTGCAGAGATTTTGTCAATGTTATATTCGTTATCTTCCTTAATTCAAAAAGTTCCTTGATTCTGCCAATCTTAGATTTCATCACACTGAAAAGATGCAGTTTAGACTGGAAATTTGTGATTATATTAAATACAAAATCAATATAAAACAGATTAAATGATTCTTAAGTTGAATTTTAATTATTATTTCTACAAAATAGCTGGACATGTAATATATTTTCTCCCACCTCATTAAAGTAAAATAGATGGACCAATCAAAATGATACTTGTAAAAAGTTCCTATTACATTTCTTGGGTTCATGATCATGACATCATTGATTCAATTCTTGAACCAGGTGGTACATTGTGTCCTTGAGCAAGGCACTTCATTTCAGTTTACTCAGCTGAAAACAACTACCAGCCTAGTGCTAGTGCAACCATTTCAACTGTCAGCTGTCACATTCTCAATGTTATGATAGGTCAAGGATTAGTAAGGTCAATGGGGCATCTATATCTGCTCAACTACACAGATACCGAAAACAATTAACAAAAGTATGGTTCAAACTACCAAGTCATACTAATTTATGAGTAACCACCATGGACATGTCATCTATTTCTGAAGTAGATATTATATAAAAACAAAGAACAAACTTAGTTTGACCAATACTTTTAACAATCACCCAGTTTATTAAATACGTATGTGACTTCAAAGATGAGCCATGTTCATACTTCCAGAGATGCAAAGAATGAGCAGGCGTTCGGATAGCAAGGTGAGTAGAAAACAGAGAAAAGTGAGTTTGTAATATTTGTTCAGTGTGTATTTCAGAATATTTAAGTCAAACAGATGGTTTCATATCTTAAAACTGATGATCAAATACACAACTGAATGCTGATGTAAACACATTCTACAATATATCATCAGTGGTGTGTATTGGTGTCAAACTGGTAGGGAAGCTTACAATCAAATAACTGTAATTCCTTCCTTTTGCTTCTTGCTGATTTCTTTTTTGTTTTCTGGTTTGTCAACCTTCCACCTTTTTTGTATCTACTTCTTTCTCACCTTTTTTCACTTTTTCTCACATCTCATCATCCCATTTTGAGTTAGTTATGCCATGTGGGCAGTGTCTGATAATTGTGCTAGGACACCAGACATGTTAAAACACTGTTTGGCATGCACTCAATGCATGAAACTAATAGTAGCACATAAATACATATACTGTGTTCATTAAATAATATATATATATATGATGGTTTTCAAAATAATTTGATTTCAAACACGAGCATGTTTTCTCATTGCAAATATATTCTTGTAAGAGGTTTTATTATGGGCCATCACATGATTAGCATACAATTTGGTCAAAAACCACACCAACTGCAGTTCTGCTCTTGTACATCTCCAATGGTAGTTATGTTGATGGTAGTGGACAAACAATTTTGTAATAGTGAGTTCCAACCCATTACATTTCGATATCACATTCTATTATGACTAAATTTACCTTCCATCCTTCTAGAGGGTCAATAACATATGTCATCAGCAATGTATATTGGTGTCAAACTGGTAGGGAAGCTTACATTCAAAAGTGTTCCAGTCATGAGCATTCCCTCATCTATTCCAGATATAATGCATCCAAGACCACATTGCATAATGTGTCCTTCCTTTTTAAAGTTGTAGGGGTGTAGTTTGAAAGATACTTTGCTGTCATCTCCAGCATGTCAAGCAACTACAGAGGCTTTCTTATTGGATCAGTAAATAAATGTTAGAAATTATTAACAGCATATTGCATAATCAGTAGAGTGTTGAATAAAACTACAGAATATGTGACTCCAATAATGATATTTTGTGATTGAAATAATGCATATTTTAAGCCCCAAATGTGTATCTGTTATTAATTTCACTGTGGTTGTCTCTAATACTTTCGTTACTTAAATTTCTGTTTCTGAAATTTTATATCTTCTAACAATTTCAACAATTGACAATACTGTTGTCTTACCAGTCATACACATTCATACACCTTCTAATCAATTAACTAAGAATGTATGTAACATTTGCCACACCATCTTAATGATTAATACTTTAGTTACTATCTTTGAAAGTTGTCCCATTTGTCTCTGATAGAATCTATACACTTGGCACCTTTGTCAGCTCCACTGGCACACTTTCTATTTAACCTATATTCCTTGTTCAGTAACTAACATCTCAGTTTTCTTATTTTCATTATTACTTAGAGAAATATTTCAGAGAAAATAAAGGAAAAGAATGAAGCATTATTAATTACAATTATTAGGTATAATTCATCTTTCATGAAATTAATGCTTCAACAAAAGTAATTGATCTGAAAACAATATTCTCTAAAAGTTAAATATGGTATGTAATATGTAATAAATAATAATAATAATAATAATAATAATAATAATAATAATAATAATAACAAATGCCTTGATGTAGTACCAGGCAGTGGCTCTCATAGCTTCTGATCTTAACTGATTGGAAGTGTTATCATGTACTTTGTTTTGTCGTGGTATAACAGATGGGCTACAGCAAATATTCTGCTCAATACCACAGATTTGCTTGGCAGTTGTTTGACCATAACCAGTTGAGCATGTCCCTTGGTGGCTGATGATATGTTCATCTTTGATCATGAGCAGAAGTAGTGGGGAAGCATCATAGCCATGTGTTAAGAGGAATTCTTTGGAGTTTGAATAATTCACCTCTGGAAACATGGGTATTTCATTCAACATCCTTAAACAAACCTTATTCAAGGATCATTTGAGTGGGATGAGCTACTCAACCTGAAGAAAATTCTAACTGGGCCCCACCTGCAAGGTCATGCACTGTTTATCTTGATAAGAGATCACCATGTCATGCACATATGGTTGTGATGCATGTACTTGGTGTACCCTTATCAGACAAATAGTCATGATGGGTATACTGGGCTTTGTATATTTTATCCCAGTGTCACTTTGATGGCATGCTCTCTCACTCAATAATAATAATAATAATAATAATAATAATAATAATAATAATAGTTCAAATGGTATAATTCAAAACAATATTCTCTAAAAATTATATGTAGTATGTAATAAGTGTAAAGTTCAACAATTTTGCAATAGTTGCCACATTTCAAACTCTTGGAAATGTTTTGTTGTTTCCAATTATTTAAAATGAAACACTGTGTTGAAGATATAAATTTGTAATGACAACAGTTCATGAAACAGGTTATTTGTTATCAGATCATTTCTATTTGCAGACATCTCCCAATAATATTTTCTTTTTATAGCAGGATGTGACTATAGTAACTCAAACGAAGACAGAAAACTGTTTTATACCTGCTGAAATACTCCTGGTAGTATGCCAACACTCTATAATTACACAATCAATACTATCTGTTTTGAAATAAGCATTGTTTAACATGATTGAAATCAGAACAGAAACAAAACTATTTCATAAGCATAACATTTTAAACAGTGAGTTGAGCAAATATTCTGATCTGATGTTTTATGATTACTTATTTTAATTAGTTACAAATAAAATGTTAAGTTGAAATAACCTTTAGCTGTTTTCTTGAGATTTTGGTCCAAAGAGAACAAATAACTAGTTACCTTTAATAATTTTTTTACATTACGAGATTATTAGTTCCAATATATTAAATCTACGAAATAAAATTTTTAAATAGTAAAATACAGGTGGAATTTTTGTTTAAACAGATGAATAGAAACAAAGAGGTGATTTAATGATTTCTTTTAATTTTCAGATAAAACTAGTGTAATTAATATAAACATTGTCACATTGCCAAAGTCTTATATTTCAGTTATTTATAAAGTTTCATTAATTTGCAAAAAAAAAAAAAAAAAATTTTTTAGACAGTTAAATTTATTTTTTCCCCTTTTTTACATAAATATCACTTATCAGGAAAAAGAAGTTTTTTTCCCACCAATTTAACAAAGGTCAATTTTCAATCAATAACTTCACTTTCATAAAGTAAAACTAACCTGTAATGAATTTGGTAGCAGAGACACCAATGGAAAAATACATATTAGTATTTAACAACATTTTATAAACAAACTTTGGAAGCATTGTATGTGTTTTTGTATTTTACAGACTAGAAAGTAAATTTCGAATGCAGTATAGCTGTGAAAATAACAGAAAGACAGGGTATATTATTGTTATGAGACGGAAAAAAGTTGCCAGCAGGCAGCTTTGGGAGTTGAACCTGTAACCCTCAAATACTGACTGAGTACTCTATCATTAAGCTAAATGGCCTGCTGAAAACAATTACCGTCAATTTTGAAGCTAAATAATAGCTTCTGAAATGTGACATTTTTCAAACAAACTTTGGAAGCATCAAATGTGTTTGGTATTTTACAAACAAGTAAATTTCGAATGCAGTACAACTTTATTATATTCGAAATTTATTTTCTTGTCTGTAAAATACATGTTAGTATTAACATCAAAGTAAAATACTGGAGTGGCTTCCTATGATGTTTTAGGTCCCAGGAGAATTTCAACTCACCACATACAAACATTGTCAGTCATACAGTTCTGTTTACAGTAGTGAACTATACCTTAAGTCAGTACCTAGTAGCTGATAAGTAAACTGTGTCATTTTGTTGGGTGCAAATGCAGCAGAGACAAATAGTCAAGGCTTTGACTGAAACTCTGTCTCCTTAAAAACTCAGTCACAACTATCCCCTTATCAACTCAACTGCATCTGCCTCCTTAGCAAAACATAATTCCAAAGACAATTGGTATGCAAGTAATTCATCAATGTCACAATCTACTTAAAATAAAAATGTAACTAATTTCAGAATATAGAAAGCATTTCAATGAATACATTTTACAAATTATTTCTAATTCCATCCTGTAATAAAATTGATAAAAATGATATTCTAAAAATTTTAAATGACTGGAAACTCATTAGTCATTATCAATCTTAAATAATATTCCATTTTCTCACTTTCAAAATAAGAAATATAAACTATTTAATTTTTCTTCTCATCATTCTCTGTATTTTATTGAAAACAATTTTGATGAAACAATCCTCAACCACCCAAATCCATGAGTGAGCTGAACATTACCTCTGTAATTATAAATAAAAAACCCCAGCAAAATAAAGTAAAAAAAAGAAGTCAGTAAATATTAAATATTTTAAAGTTGTTAGAAGTCAGGATGCTATCTCAGTATAAAAATAATGGTTTCAAATTTTGGCACATGGCCAGCAATTTGAGGTGAGTGAGCTAAGTTGATTACATCAACCCCAGTGGTCAACTGGTACTTATTTTATCAACTCCAAAAGGGTGAAAGGTAAAGTCGACCTCAGTGGAATTTGAACTCAGAATGTAAAGAGCCAAATGAAATGCTGCTAAGCATTTTGTCCGACAATCTAACAATTCTTCCAGCTTACCACTTTGATTATAATGTAAAATAATCTGCAAAAGAACATTAACATTGATAACAAGATCAACAGCAAATTCTCTTAGGATCCAACAACACTGTTACATGTATCAAAGATAATTTCTTTTTCTACTAACATATTAACATATAAATCACAAATTCATAAGTTAAAAAAATAAAGACAATTTAAAGAAAAGACTAGATGGCAAAAACTGACCTCAACAGAATTAGATCGAATAGGAGATCCCAAAGTTCGCATAAGATTCCGGTATGAAGACCGAAATGCAGAAGGTGAAGAAAACGAATGAGAAATGGACATCATGTCCCTGGATATCTGTTGGCACTAAGTTCTGCTTGCCTAGTCATGGATGATGATTCTGAGGTAGGTTAAAATCCAACAGCCTCGATAAGAGCAGAGTGGGCCTGAATTTGGAGCAAAAGGAGTACTTAAATACCATTTTTAACAGTGGTGCCATTGCTTGTGATAGGATGTAGTGCTGGTGATAGGAGTATGCATGTGGCAAGGCAATATGCAAACATCTGAGTGCTGTAAGCAACTATCTAACTAAATCCTCATTAGCAATAAGGAAACTAAAATCATCACAACTAAGTTTGTCAATGTCAATTGACAGCAAGATGAGTACAAAGCAGTTGAAATAAGCAATTAAAAACTAATGCTAATTCTAAGAACAGGATCAAAGATTGGGAAAAACATTGTGCTGATCGAAATACATTTTAATATACAAATACAATGAAATTCTTGAATAATTATATTTGAATTGTTCAATGCAATCAAATTTATCAAACATTTGTTATCTTCTTTCATTTGGTCCACTAGCTTAACCAATTCAGCAGAAATTTGTACAGAGACAAGGAACTATAATTAAGGACAATTCACAAAAATTATTCTCCAAAACTAAAAATTATTTTCAAATATTCCAACTTTCATTAGATAAGACAAAATAAACTTCCAGAGTTTCCCTAATAATTCCTTAGCATCAAAGATTATCACAGAAAATTGCGCACAGTTTTTCAAAATAAACAAAATTTAGCAATTATAATGGATTTTTTCCAACATAGGGTAAAGTTTTCATAATGCTATCTTAAGAAAAAAAAGAAAAATGTTAGAAACATTTTTCTTGATTTTCTTCTTTTATACTTTTTTTTTTTTTTACATTTCTTAAACTTTTCCACTCTGTATCTTATAGCATGTAAGCTGGCTGAAAGAAACTTGGAACAATTTCTTCTATCATATTTTGGTTAGTCTTATTATGATGATTAAACATCAATATGTATATATATAACCCCAAAAGTTCTCCCTTCTAATACTCCCACTAAGTCAAACTACAGAGATTTTGATTACCATATTTCTTCATATATAATAAACATTTTTTTCCACAAATTTTTAAATCTAAAATTTATGGATGTGTATTTTACCCATTATATAATGGGTAAAACTAAATGTCACTCATTCTCTGTAGCCATCTTTGGAATGGCCTAACATATTTATTAACTGGTGTGCCAGATTATGAATCACTATAATACATTTTAACATGATAGTGAAAATGCATTAAATGTTCCTTATATTTCATAAATATCTCCTTAAGACCATTATTACTCAAGGTTGTGAACTATCTTACTAATATCTTATTCACACATTGAAACAATTCAGAAATAAAATGTAAAACCAAAATAGAAACAGTACAAAAGGATAGAAGGTACTTAGTTTCTGTTTATTCACTTTAATCTCTGTTTGTTTACTTCTGTGAAGTTTTGTTTGTATATACTTCACCAAAACTTTTATTCCAATAACCCTCTGTAGTATCAATTCAAATGTGTTCCAGTCATGACTATCCAGTCAATATATATTGTTGAGATGTTTAAATCATTTAGTATATACATAATATATATATAAAACTATTTTCTATTTTATTCAATGATTTTAACATTTTATTAAATAATATATATTGCAAAAATTTTTTTTAATTTAAAAAAAAAATTACCAGATCCTAAATGTCTAATGTTTAATACATCTAAATCCAAAGACCATTTAGAAAAAGAAAACTGCATAAAAGTTCTGAGGAGATTTAAAATCCTTAGAGAAATGTTTGTTCAGCTGTGGCAACATGTATTAAAGCTGAGTATATCATTATTAAAAGTAAATTGAGTCTCTAGGAAAACAACAAATAAGTTATAACTGTGTGTAGACAATAGATGCGGTTTTACAGCCAACACTAGTAAAGATCAAAGGGCACTTTTTTTAATGAAATATAAGCAAAATGTGAATACTTATTTGACGGATTTCAGGGAAAAAAGAAATTTGTAAAAGATCAATCTGTTCCATGATTCAAGTTAAACAAGATCAAAATAACTATACACACACACACACACACATATATATATATATTACTTGGTGTAATGACATATAATGTGAGCATTCAAAACCTAGAAATCTAAAGCACATTTCAAGAAAAAAATTATTTATTTTCCAGTGACAATAGATTAACTGAAACAAATTATTTGAAAGAAATTATATAGTACCATTTTCATTTCTCAAAGACTCTTAGTTAACTTATGAAACATTACATGTCCATACCAGCAATGGCTGCACTGGTATGGGCATGTAATATATGTGGATGATGACAGCTGGTTAGAGATGTATGGAAGGTTCCATAGAAAAGGAAGACTAAAAGAGACATGAGCAGAAATGAAGGCTAATCTCAAGAAGCGAAACCTCACAAAAGAGATGAGAAGAAATGCAACAAATGGCAGAATGATGCAATTTTAACATAAACACAGAAACTCAAAAATCCAGAGATTGTTTAGAAAAAAAAAATATAGAAAAAAAATCAAACATATAAAAAAATTAGAGGATGGAGCATGGTTCACCTATTTTGAAGTATAGATTCATTATGGTAATTCTAAAAGGCCAAGCTATTTTTTAACATTCCCCACTATTACTGATTTCCTCAAAGATAAAGTCTTGTGTATATATAAATAGTATATAAAGTCTTGTGTATATATGAATAATTATGATAGTAATAATTTCAAGCACAGAATAGAACCTCATTAATATGACAAAACCTGGGATTGGACCAGAGATCTTTGGATCTTCAGTGTTTCTACTATCAACAAATGACCTTAAAATTTGCTTTACTGACATTTAAATGACAATAGTACAGTCAGGAATAAATGTTGATAAAATCAAATATATCATTACATGTTTGTACCTTTAACTTATGAACATAGCTTTCTATTTTTTAGCTAAACAGCACCTGTCAAGAATTAAGGTTCTGAGGTACCAAAGAGTCAATAAGGAACAAACTTTTTTTTAAAAAAAGGTCAGCGATTACATCGACCCCAGTGCTGGAACTTATTTTATCAACCCCAAAAGGAATTGATTCATAATCATGTCCAAGTTTTATTGTTATGTGTATGTGTGTGTATGGGGGTGGGGGATATCTGTCACTCTAAAAGTACTGTGGAGAGCACACCAAGAGCAACTTCTAAAATGAGTGTGAAGTCATATGTATATATATATATGAGTAACATTCGCCCCATCCTGGGACTGCCACATTACTTTATATATATATATATATGTATATACATATACATATATACACGTGTTGCCAGTGCCCCTGGACTGGCTCTTGTGCGGGTGGCACATAAAAGACACCATTTTGAGCGTGGCCGTTGCCAGTACCGCCTGACTGGCCTTCGTGCAGGTGACACGTAAAAGCACCCACTACACTCTCTGAGTGGTTGGCGTTAGGAAGGGAATCCAGCTGTAGAAACTCTGCCAAATTAGATTGGAGCCTGGTGTTGCTATCCGGTTTCACCAGTCCTCAGTCAAATCGTCCAACCCATGCTAGCATGGAAAGCGGACGTTAAACGATGATGATGATGATGATATATATATATATATATATATATATATATATATATATATATGAATGGATTTATTTATTTATATATATGACAGTATGTATTTATGTACATGTATATATATGAGTGTGTGTAAGAGAGTAAGAGCACATGTGTATACAATGTATTGGGTCATCCCAAAAATAATGCAGTTTTTTAATACTTTTATTTTTCAAAATTAAGATAAACAAAGTTCTTTTTAATCTAAAATATACTCTCGTTCATTTTCTACAATGCTCTTTCATCTATCTGGTAGACTTGCAAGGCCCCTCTTCCAAAATTCACTTCTCCATGATGAAAAATGCTCCTCCAGTACCGTTCTGATCTCATCTACAGAATTCATATGTTTTCTGTCCAAATGATTTTAAAGACTTCAGAATAAATGATAATCAGATGGGGCAATGTCCCATGAATATGGTGGGTGAGGCATTGTTTCCCATTCAAACTGCTCCAGCGTTTGGAGTGTCATCTTCGCTGTATGTGAATGAGCATTATCCTGATGGAAAAACACTTTTCATCTTGAAACCAAAGATGGTCATTTTTCTTGTAGTGCTGACTTAAGCCATTCAAGCTACTCACAGTAGATTTCCTTTGTTATCATTTGGTTTGGGTTTAAAAGTTCAAAGTGGACTAAACCTTTCATATTCCACCAAACAGATAACAACACCTTATGTGGGTGAAGACCTTCTTTAGCCTAGGGTGCCAGTGTTTCTCCTTTCGTTACCCAGTCTTTGGCACTTGATATTTTTATAGAGAACCCATTTCTCATCACCAGTCACTATTCGGCCCAAGAAAGGTTCAACCATGAGATATGACAGCAAAGAAAAGCACACATTCACTCTCTGCACGTGATTAGACTCGGAAGTTGGCTGAGTTAATGGATTAGTACTTGACTGGTACAAAATTTTATCAATCATGGAAGTTGGTCTCAATGAGATGTAAACTCAGGAAGCAATATTGCAAGATATTTTGTCAAATGCTCTAACAATTCTAACAATCCAGATAATAACAACAACAAAAATAATAATCAATGAAAACTGATTAAAGAAGAGAATTAAGGATGGCTTAATAGATAAAAGTTGGATTAAATAATGAAATATCAATATTCTATAATCTTCTCGACATTTAAACATAGTCCATATGATAAGTTAACCCTAAGGCAGGACTTGTCTTATAATTCAATCTATAAAATTATATCAAATATTATTTGTGTGCATAAACAGACACATACTCATTTGTTTTTTAACGCTGACATGGCTAGGTAGAGTTAAGAGTTTCCCTTATGATTGTTGAAGTAATTTGAGCCTGCTATTACTCAATAACATACAGATATAACAAATTATGGACTCATTTGTTAGTAGTCAATCAGTTTAACATAGTTACTGAGTCTCATGATTCACTACTAGAAGTCTGGTTATTGAGTCTCATGAGCATTTTCTTGTGTCAGTTTAACATTAAGGTTGCTGATTCTTATGCAACTCATTATATTCATCCTTAATTGCTTTCCCTACAACAATATTATCGACCAATTTGATACCTTCTCTCGCTTTCATGATTAAAATGATGACTTTTCTATTAACTCTGCACATTTACTTTAAAATTTATGGAATTAGGTACAGACCACAATAATACTGGTTTCAAGGGTGGGGATAAGTTGACTACATCAACCCCAGAGCTCAAATGGTACTTATTTTATCAACATCGAAAAGATGAAAGGCAAAACTGACCTCAATAGAATTTGAACTCAAAATGTAAGGATGTATAAAATGCCACTAAGCATTTTGTCTGGTGTGCTAATGATTCTGCCAAATCACCACATTAAGAGACCACAATGATATTAAAACCACAATTTATTTTGAATCCAGAAAGTGATTTTTAGTATATCAACCCATCTCATTTCTGCAATTTGGCATTTTAATGTTGTTGTCAATGACTTATGAATGGTAATACACTGATTAAATCCTACAAAAATTCATTTTTAATATGGACTGATGATCTAAAGAAATTAAAAACAGGCAATGACAAATGACTGAGACCTTTGGCAATATGCTGTACTTGAGAAGGAAGATCCATCAAGCCAAGTGAAATTGTAGTCATGGCAGATACTGGTGTCACACAGCTGGCACCTGTGCCTGCAGCACGTAAGAGCACCCATTACACTCTCAGAGTGCTTGTTGTTAGGAAGGGCATCCAGCCATAGACACAATGCCAAATCAGACTGGAATCTGGTGCAGCCCCTCAGTTTATCAGCCCTGGTCAAACCGTCCAACACATACCAACATGGACAAAGGACGTTAAATGATGATGATGATGATGATTTATCCTAAAATAAAGATACAATAACATAATCATAATCATTTTAACATCCACTTTTCTATGTTAGTATAGGTTGAACAGAATTTATTGAGGCACATTTCCTATGGCCAGATGCCTGCTCTGATGCTAAACTCATATTCCAAGGAAGGCAATATTTCCCCATGGCCAGACATGTTTTCACAGAGCATTAGAAATGAACAACATTCATTTACAATAATCACACAATTTCAAGACAAGGAAACACTAACACACACACACACATAGTTTCAGTTTCTGTCAACCAAATTCACATATAAAGCTTTAGTCAACCTGGGAAAACACTTGATCAAGGTACAGCACAGTGAGGCTGAACCTGAAACCATGTGGTTGGGAAGCTAACTTCTTAATCACACAGCCATACTTGTCCTAAATAAATAAATAAATAAAAATTCAGGAACTGTAATGTAAATAAATGTGGAGGCGCATGGCCTAGTGGTTAGAGTAGCAGACTCATGGTCGAGGGAATGCAGGTTTGAATCTCAGACCAGGCGATGTGTGTGTTTATGAGCAAAACACCTAAGCACCACACGGCTCCAGCAGAAGGTAATGGTGAACTTCTGCTGACTCGTTCGCCACAACTTTCTCTTACTCTTTCCTCCTGCATCTACCAGTTCACCTGAAACAGAGCGGTGTCCTGTCCAGTTGGGGAACCTATACACCAATGAAACGGAGAAACTGACCCTTATGAACCAGGCATGGCTCAAGAAGGAACAAACAACAACAATGTAAATAAATAATTCATTTTAAAAAGGTAAGAAATTTTTGTGAAGTTACAGTTTTGATACTCTCCTCCAAGCTTACCAAGCCAAAATTAAGCAGTCCTAACTGAAAACTGAATCAAAATTCTAGATTTTATAAAAGACTTTTTATCAAGACATTTGACCTGCATTTTTCTTTCACTGTGCCCTCTTTAAGTTTATAGTTAGTTTAAATATACAAACACCTTATAAGAAACGACTATTAAATTTATAGTGAGAAGAGACAGTAAACACACATATCAATATTGAGTTAACTGGTAATTTATCAGTGGTTCTTTTATGATTTAAGAAAAACACATAAATAATCATTACAATAGGAAATTATCTTCTATTAAAATTTAGTTGGTTTTTTTCATATTAATTCCTCTAAAGTAGTAAAGTGTACAAATAACTCCATTAAATCTCACCTGAGACTCCCACCCCTATACTGTCTCATTGCTCAAACCATCTACTGAATAATTTCATAATTCCTTCCCAGACAGGCAAATCTCTGAAATTCTTTCTCTGGACATGAGTTTCTCTCGGACATTAACCTCCAGAAGTTCAGTAACAATTATCAACTGTATTAATCTCACAAAGATATTGCTATTCTACTTGTGACTAATTTTTTAGAAAAAAAATTCTTAAAACCATATTTATATTCAGTGAGACTAAATGATTAAGATTAATTTTCAAATATTAAGATAAACATTTATAAAATTAATAAATGATGTTTTATTTTATAAAAAAAAACCCAGTTTATTTGTTTATAATTTAATACTAATTGACAAATAATATATTTAATTAATTTAATTAATAAAACAAAAAAGAAGTTATTTTCAAAATAATTTACAAAATATTTCTTTAACATAAGCAGCCATATTTTTTATCTACATTTCTATAGTATTATAAAACATTCACTGGTACATAGAAAAGTTTCATAAATGGCAGTTAAAATTCATCTTAATTTTCACTGAATATTTTGAATTTAATTGACCCATCAGTGTTATCTAGAATAGTATATACTTTAACAATAGAGCAGCTGTGAGTAAATGATGATAGAAAAAAATCAAATATTTCCAAACAGATCTATCAAATTTATTCAAGCTAAAACAACCATGTATTAATTATTAATTGTAATAGAAACTGATATTTGGATATCTTGAAATGTTTTACAAATATTGTATTATTTGCTAATATAATGTTGAAAACTTTTTGGAAAGCTATAAGACAATGTGTATATTACATTTATGAAATGAAAAAAATAACAATTTTGTAGATGGCTGTTTTGTTTTGTCTTGTTTTTTCTTTGATGTTTACAATTTCATATTTGCTGTTCAAAATTACTGATTACAATTTTATTGATTAGTTACTGGATGTAGAGAGAGAAAAAGAGTGAGAATTCAATAAGTTTTAGTATTTTCAACTGAAGTAAAACAATCAGTAATTACTTTCAATTTTCTATACTTTTATTCCATTGTCACAAAATGTGGTTTAATACTAAACAATTTTCTTTGTATTATTCAATAAATTAAATGCTAAAATAAAATTGCAATTAAAGTGATAAAAATAAAGATATTAGTCAAATTTGGATTAAAGAAAAATGAGTACTTCTATTCTAAAGAAACATTTCCTGAGCAAACTTCCCATGTTTTGTCAAATTTTAAAAAAATGGAATTTTATTAAGAAATAAAAGTAAACACCTTATTTGCAAATAAAGTTGATAGATAAGAGAAGTTACTTTTATTTAAATAAGTGTAGATCTAATATGGTTGCCACTAAAAGATACATCATGACCTGATGGTTACTATTAAAGGTCACATCATAATCTTGAGGCTTCTATTAAAGACATTGAAATAAATCAAATATAAGATATTGGAAAACAATTTTAAAATGACTAAAAAAAATTTCATTATGCAAAATAATAAAATCAAACACACAACAAACACAAAACCTCAAAAAAGTTGTAAAGTCACCACCAATATAATCTACATTATCACAAACAAGCAAGGAGGAATTCTATGTAATTTGATTTAGTAACCAATTAATTCTTCCACTTCAAACTCAGTTATTTTTTATCCATTTAAAATCCAAAATCAAAATCTCAAATCTAAAGTTAATATGTGCACAAAAGATGAGCTGGCTAGCACCAGTAATGCCAACTAGAGCAGTGGTTCTCAACCAGAGTCCATATGACCCTAGGGGTCCACACAAGCAAAATTTGGGATCCACAGTAGTATAGTAAGAGACCATGAAAAAATTTTGATTTAGATGCATTTATTGCAATAAATAGCTAAATTTCTTTCTCAAACATTTTACATAGTTCAACCTACACAAGTTAATGAGTGAACAGCAAAATAGGAATTTTGAAAGAAGTATCTATAAAACATTAAATGGCTATGGGAATACACCAGAATAAAATAGGAATCAAAGGAGTCCATAGATAAAAAAATGGTTGAGGTCCACTGAACTAGAGGCTTAACATCTATGTCACAGCTCTTCAGTGGTGCTGACTAAGAACAACTCCTTAACAACATTGACCTGAGGAGTTTATATTTTGTTACTAAACCGTATAAAATATCACTATTCATACATTACTTGGGGCAGAATGTTAAATTCTAACTACTCAATACTAACTGAATTTATTTTCCAAGATTCTGCTGGGTTGACATTCAACCAAGTAAAGAATTTATTGAATTATTCAACTACAGCAGGAAACACTGAACAATTAATGAGAGACAAGCAACTTCATATCATCATCATTTGATGTTTGTATTCCATGCTGACATGGGTTGGACAGTTTGACAGAACTGACAAGTCAAAAGACAGCCAAAGCACTGCTGTTTGCTTTAGCATTATTTCTATGGCTAGATGCCCTTCCTTACGCCAACATCTTAAAAAAAGTGTACTGGGTGCTTTTTATGTTGTACCAATAGCCGTGAAGTCACCAAGTAACTTGCAAGACATGATGCCTCAATTAATGGGAGAGTTGTACTGAGGGACAGAAAAAGGTGTCTTGCAGAAGAGGAGAAATATGGCTACCTCAGGTGGAGACAGAGAAGATGGTGAGGATGTTGTGGAATAAAATGACGCATTTCAGAGAGTACTTATAAAACAATATAAAATATGTTTAATCTACAGATTTCTCCTTAAACTTTCAATGTACAATTTTGATTGGCTTATGCAAACAAATGATATTTGAGGATAACAACAATATTAGGGTTAGGGGAAATATTTAACAAAGATGTTGCAGAGACACTAAATATTTATTAATATCAAAAGTTTGGTATGTCATGGAAAAAAAAACAGGTAAACAGTTGTAAGTTTATATCACTTAACTTATTCAGAAAAGAGAGAGTAGCACACAAGCAGGAGATCCAACTGACAGAGAGTGGTATTTTTCAATACCCAAATCAATTGCTCTCAAATAAGATCAATACACGAATGGCTTTTATGCCTATTTCTCCATGGTGGCATGGATAAAGGGTAAAGACATCTTTCAGTCATGAATGACCATGGGACTGCACCTAAAAAGCTATTCGCCAAGGTACACATCTGGGCAAGGTTATTTATGGAAGACCAGTAGTCGCCCATGCATAGCAGTCGCCCATGCATAGCAGCCGCTCATGCATACCAGCTTCCCCTCCCCATGCGACTGATGTTATCCAAGGGAAAGGCAAAGACCAATACAGCTTGGCACTAGTGATGTCACAACTCATTTCTACAGCTGAGTGAACTGGAGCAACATGAAATAAAGTGTCTTGCTCAAGAACATAACACACAGCCCGGTCCAAGAATTAAACTCACTACCTCATGATTTTAGACAGGTTACTATCTGTTCTCAGTTTTAAAGAAATACTGAAATCTGTTAAACCACATATAACTGAACATTTCTCAGTCTTTTTTCATCTTCTCTATCAATTATTATCAATAATCAACTCTTGATACCGCTTTCATTCAATTCTGTCATGTATTCTTATAAAAATATCTTATTTCCACCAATTCTACATGGATTCCCAGCTTTACGTGCAAAATATAATAACATGCCTTTTTTAATTTAATGAAAAAATAGTTGATTGGGTCATAAAGTCACTTGCAATGGTTCAAGTTTAAAAAATAGAAACAGCACAGAATAGTAATAATGATTTAATTAGTAAGAAGTTTCTAAAATCTGCTGTTTCATTCTTTTGCAGTTTTCTTACTTTCCATAAATGGCAACCAATATTCTACATAACTCTTTTACATTAAAATACATTATTTAGTGATTTCATGCAATGAAATAGCATAAAACCAAAGTCACTGAAACTAAAAACAATAAAGATGATATTTTTAGCAATCTCCCCCTCTCTTTCAGTATGTGTGTGTGTGTGCACATGCACGCGCGTGTGTGTGTGTGTGTGTGTGTGTGGGGTTAACAAATTCACTTCATGACAACATTGTTTTAGGCTCAGTCCTACTGTGTAGCACTTTGATGAAATGACATCTACTATTACCCCAGGTTAACTAATGGAAACTACAAGAATGCCCTAAGTCAATGGGAAATCATAAGAAATGAGTCATATGGCATGTGTTGTGTGTGTGTGTAAGCACATACATGAATGTTGATATCCACTGGGTTTATTTGTCACTGACTTAGTGGAATAAAGGAAAAATCCCTTACTTGAAAAACATGTAAAGGAAGAGTATTCAACCATAACATCCTGCCACATATAAGTTAAAACCATGCTAACTTGGAAAATGGATGTTAATCAAACACACACACATGCTCACATATATACGACAATCTTTAAATTACAACTAAATATCTGGAAAATTCTAAAAATCAGGTGGAAGGTTTATATTTACAGTACATTTTTAGTTCATAATTTTAACCTTATTTCTCTTCAGCCCTGTTGATACATGTAACTATAAGCATAAAAAAGGCTATTATTTCTTGCTTTGTTTTTGTACATTTTTTACCTACTTACTGAACTGTGGAAATGTTTCAGGTCTGAAAATTATACATTACAAGGAAAAAAAAAAAAAAATTTGAAATTGAATAACTGTGTGATTGTATCTCTCTCTCAATAATTCTGATGTAAATAACAAAAACATGTCTAGACAATAAATGCAACAAAACTACTTCTTCCTCCAAAGTAAAGTATGGCGGTATTGGTGACTCTCCTTAAAAGCAGCTTGCTGCAGTTACATTTCCGTACAACTTTATTTGTTAAGCAGCTTTGGCTTCAGTTAAAAATGATAAAGAGTATGGTTTTCAACTACTGCCTCCCACTTCTATAAAAAATATCAATGTTCAGACTTTTAAGAACTATTTTATTGTAAGTCTTAAAGTAGATTCCTTTTTGTTTTCCAGACAGAACTCATTGTAAAGCAGTTGTTTAGACCCAGGGCTGCCCCAATCAAACAGATAATTGATCAAAAGGTTCTAGTTGAGACAGTAAGGGATGGCAAAAAGAAGAGAGGTGAGTTGGGTGGCAATGGTAGTGGTATACAGAAATGTAGAAGCTATTATATAATAGAAAAGGTAGTGAGAAGCTATAGTGTACCTGTGAGCTGTCACTGGCTCACAGATTACATCATGTGGGAGGCCCTAAACATAAAAAATATGGAGGTAGCAATTAAATGATGTTTATCAGACTTTCAGATAAAGATAGGATTATTATTATTATTATTTAAACCTCTAGGATGACATAAGTGGAAAGGAAGCTACAGGAAAGCTATCAAATATACTGCTTCTAAGTAAATGTGAGGAGTACAACTTAGTTATTACACACTTTTTCAACAAGTAAATATACACAAGTGTTTCTAACAGTATCCAAGATCAAAGTACTAGCATATGATTGACTATGACATTGCATGGACCTATGATTACAAGGATGTGCATCTAACATTTGTCATGACAGGCACTGACAATTCTGGACAGGTCACCACGTAATACAATCTAACATGGCAATTTACCTCACTCCAGAGTAACATAAGTAGCAGAAATTATGCCAGCAGGAAATCAAGACTTAAATCTTTCTCACACAGCAAAAGAAGTGCAATTTCAGAAGCACGTACATGATAAACTGTTGTCTATCAGCTTGGAACATTGTAATAATGTTGAAAGTATATGAGGCACCCTGAAGATAAGTATCTCTATAGACTTTACAGCAAAAAAAGAAAAACATGTTTTCATGAGAATAAAATCCAAATCAAATAACTGATCAAGGAGAAAAAGAGAGTGGTTTCTATACCTACCAAAATTATAAGAATAGTGCAAAAGGAAAACCTGCCAGCTAAGAGTGCAGTCCAGAAACAAACTTGTGCAATGAAGCTCAACTCATGGCAGGTCAGAGATCTCAAAATCCAGAAAGTTTCTGAGAGATTTCTTCAGTATTATTAAAACACTCTATGGTTCTTGTATATCAGGAGGGACAACAATCCACACATTTAAAAACTTACAAAACTTATAAAGGTAAAAGCATCTGTCAACAATTGATGGAAATAATTTTCAACTTGGTTAATTGTGACTGTTCAGTCAGAAAAATGTCTCTGGTCTGCTATAAAGACTGGTGATAAACAGCTTTTCTGCACCACATAAAATCACAGCAAAAAATCAACACCATCCATATTCCATAGAAATAAAAAGAGATAAAAAAAAAAAAACAGGAAGCCATGTCTGACAGGGTTCTGGACAAAATATATAAACTTGAGTATGAAACACTAAAAAAAAAAAAGAAAAAAAAAGAACATGCACTGTTTCTGCTAATCTAGATACAAGAAGAGATACCTTTTGATTTCAGAGATATGACAATTATTACCATCTTCAAGAAGGAAGACAAAGACAAATGAGATTATAACTACAAAAGAGTTTCACTTTTTCCAACTGCTGGAAAAATTCTAACTAGGATTCTGCTCAGTTGAATCATTCCACTATCAACCTTCATATTAACATGATCTGAGAAATTCTGTGAGTAATACAAGGACCTTCTTTCACTAAGTCATTTAATTCTGTAAATTATGAACCTCTGTTACTAACAGTTTTACTCATTCCACTGGATAAAATGTGCCTGTGCATCCTTTGGTTGTCTGAGAAGAGGAGTATATGAAAATCATTGATCTGAAACAAACAAGCACACTTAGGGTGTCTAAGGCAGTTGTACCCAATGTCTTAATTAGCTCTGAAACAAGTTATAAGCAATACATCTGCAAGCTGGAAATATAACACCAGAGGTAGCCAAGAAAAATCATACCAGATTCAATGGCATAACACACAATATCTCAAACAATATAATCATGATTACACAATATCAACTTTGATGAGCTGGTCAAATTATACTGAACCATCAGTTGCTCAAATAGCTGTTTTACTCTCATCTACATGAAAGAAACTACAGATGAAAAAGGCAAAAGAAGCAATTGAAGAAAATTTGAAAACTTTGTAGCATCAATGCTTATGAATGAGAACCACAAATAAAATTGGATCATCTATAATGGAGACTTGTACATTGATTCACCACAAACTGAATGTCTCAGTGATAAACATGAGGGTACAAAGCAGCTAAAAACAACCAACAATGCACCTTTTCTTATGTGAGACACCAAATGTTTGGCCTCAACCAGACATGTGTTCATGCATTACAGGTTGGGTTAAATCTGGTAGACGGTTATCTTAGGCAGTAATATCACATCCACAGAAAAGGATGCAAAAATTTGCCTCATGATTTGTCTTACCTGGATTTACATGATATTGATTATTCTGAATATTTCCAGGAAAAAACCATCTGACCAAACAAAGACTGCGTACGGCAGTCTTCTTTAAATCACTAATGTCATTGTAGAAAGTGAAAACATTTTGCATAACATTTCTGAAGAACTCAGCAGGAATTTATTATTCTTATAGACATATAAGCATTGGTTGGGTATCCAACAAAATCATTCATTGACCAGTTCTGTTCGGACATAAACTCTTGCTATGCTGATCTCCCCAATGTTCTACAGTAACATGATATTAACTGTCATGATTGAGTTGGGCAAATTTGAATAAGCTCAAGTGAATAGCAATGATGATGATGATGACGAAAGCCTAAGTCATTATTTCACTCATAAAACAATGAAAGATTGTTTGAATCAACAAGGTAAACCATCATCTTCTACTACAGAGTGGTCATGTGAAATGATTTGATAAGTCAATAAAGATAAAATACAAGTAGTTCACTGTGTTCCACTCTCTCTCTCTCTCTCCCTCTCTCAAACACACACACACAAACAAACACATGCACAACATAACAGCTTAAATAATTTACATTACTTTTAGATCAGTAACAAATGATCAGATGATTACTTTAATCTTTTGTGTTAGTATTTAAATAATAATGCAATGAATTATATTTCGCCTCTACTTCTGGCCAGGAGAAACAAGATCATATCAATTTTATATGCTTTATAAATTATTTAACAGTTATACTGATCTTTCTAAGCAGATTTTTCAAACAAACACTTTGATTTTTCCTAAGTCATTGCACTACCACAGAACCCATGTCTTCATTCTGAATATATATTGCCACTCCTGACTTTATTGACTCTTTATTCTAATAACAGTTCATCTGAGAAATATATTTAAACTGTTAAAATATAAGAATTAATTAAAAATAACTCTTACATTTTCATTTTCAGGCAATAGTTTATTTTATTTATGAAAAGGAAACTAACTCCCAAAGAATATTAAATTTCTCTTCAAAAGAGAAATTAAAATATTTTGTAAGAAATTTTAGACTCATTTAAGGACTGTATACTGTTTCAAAGTTTCTTTTCTTGACCCTAAAATCTAAAGTTATAGCAAATTTTAATATGAAATAATAATTTAAAACAAATTAAGATTCTTGAAAAATCAATTAGGAAAAATAAATACACAAAAATGGTTAAAGCACTAAATAATGGTTGGGAGTTTATTTTATAGTGAGGAAGAATGGCGGAACCCATGACCTATGACAGAGCCTCCAAAACTGCTGGGAAGAGACTTAACTCAAATGCTTGAAAGAAACGGATGTCTACTAAAGGTATCAAGAGTAACAGGTAGTGGTGTGTTAAGCTGACTAATGGAGCAAGCCTACTATCCACATAGTCCAATACTGCAAGAGCACGTACATGTCTCGTGGAACAAAAACCACAAGGCATCTGGTCAACCATTTTCACAGTTCCACCGCTCTATCTCATTCTGGTTTCATTTTTTTTTTATCAATGAGAGGCAACATTGACCTTGGTGGGATTTGAACTCAGACCACAGTGAGTTAGAACAAATTCCACAAAGCTCTAACAACAACTGCTCTTGTTAGCAATTCTATGTTCTAACAACCCTGCCAATTTGTCACCTGTGAGAGATGGAATATAAATTTTATGTAATACAATTAACATAAACATTCACAGACTGTATACATTTTTTGTTTATATCTACAATATAGGAGAATTAAACATGAAATAAGTTGATTTACAAACAATATTATTGTATTATAGCAACAATAGCTTCTGTAACAAGATTTTATCAAAGGGATGCCTGAATTATAAATACAAGGGAAATTAATGATGTGATTTCTAAGATCTTTAGATGAGAATTATAACTTCACAGGCAGCAAGACATTGAACAGTTGTTTCTGGTTTTTATTTATTTATTTTTAAAGATTTAGCCTGGAAGAAGTGGTTCTGCTCCCAGTCTTTGCAAACCCTCAAAGAAGTATTGAAAGATAAAATAAAAGATTATATAGCCCAATACATATGCAATTAAAATACAGTAATAAGAACAACATCCCAAGAACAACATAGGGATTGATTACACTTTGACGATTCCACCCCTACTCCATGCACCCCACCCCACACAAAAAAAAAAAAACGGAAAAAGATTTTTCACTAATCTTAAGAGGAAATCATTTTTAATTAGTATTGCAAATTTAATTTAAATGTATAGAAATGTATATGATAAGACATTTGCTAATAATAGAAACTAGGTAAACAAACACTGTACAAATGGTATAGTAAAATAATTTTTAAAATGCTTGATATAGAATAATTTCATAAAATCTATAAAGATTTCTGTAATAGAAATGAACTTAAGACAATATAAGTTCCCAGAAGTAAATGAATGCTAGTATAAAAGTGTTGATGGTGATAAGAATGGAAATTTAGACATTGACTTTCAGTTGTCAAAGATTCATAAAACTTGAGGAGAAATAAAATTTCTATTAACAATTTTATTTGCCATGCTACATTTAAAAACACTTTCATTACTTTTAAATAGCAGCTAACAATAACTATTATTAGCTTTATTTTTAAAAAGAAAAATTGTTAGGTTATTCGGTGTAAAATGTCATTTTATAACAGTCAATATCATAAAAATAACAGATCAAATATAAAAAGTAATGTATCCCCATCAAATTTTTTTTTTTTAACAGTAACTCAGTTCAAAACATCAATTGAGAGTGAACAGAAATTAGTCATTAAATGTACCTGAAACATTTTCTGTATAATACATTTTTATAATGCAGTGGACTAAAGTTTCATCTACAATAAAAACGCTTTATAGGTTTGATGTAATAATTACTTTGTTCACATGTTTTGGAGCTATTATATATCTGTATATATATATACAGATATATATAGATAGATAGATATATATACATATA
>NC_068990.1:70872083-70892551 GCF_001194135.2 Octopus bimaculoides
ATATATATATATATATACATATATTTATACATACATATATGTATATTCTAACCTGTCTGGCTGGTTAAAAAATACAAAAATGGATGGCTTTCATATGATGAGTGAATATTGAAATTTTGTCACAAAAATAACAAATCTTACATAAGTGCTTCGAATTTTATTTTTAATTAACAAATGAAAAAAGCAGATCTAATGAATGATTGAGAAAATATAATCAGAAAGAAGTTTACTATAATGAGAGATATTTTAAATTTGTAATGAAAATAACCTACCTGTCGAGCTATGTTGCATCTAATTCCTAAAGAATTGAGGCAAACTATGGCCATTTACCAAACAATATCTGACAGATATAAGGAAGAAAAAATACATACAGGTATGTATGGGAAAATATTAATCCAGGTACACATTTCAGTTTGTTTCCATTCAGCATAATTGGAAAATATAGATGTTGAAAGCAACCAATGATGTAGTTAATTGGCAGTGATCTGATGAATACAAGTTGCACTGCCATGTCCTGCATCACAGCTTACAGTGCCACATATGGCTACAAATAAAAAATGTTTGGAATACAAGCAGAATTAGTTCCTAAATAAAGCTTTCAACCTACTTGACTGACAGTTCAGCAATCAACATTATTTTATCTGGCTATAAATCCCTAAGCTAAAGATGGCATAGCCAGTAAGCAATGCTTTTGGTGACTGCACAGCTCACCAATCAGCATAGCGCTACTGTCTTTTGTAGGCCAAACAATCAAGAACTACATTATTGATGATTAGTGAGAGCAACAATATACTTCATACACTATTTAAAACTTTCTTTATCCTTTGTTATTTTAAGCCATAAATTAAATAATACCAATAACATACCTTTATTTGTTACAAAGGAAATTATTGCAATATAATTTAAAGTTTGCATAATATAATTTATTGAGATTCTTTTTATTTTATCCTAAATGAATTTAGTAAATGAAATAAAATAACACAAACTATAAATAACTCTAACATAATATAATACCGGAATGGTAAACTCTAAAAAAATAGATTTTACAATAGCACCAATGTAGCATTTCTCATATTTTCTATAGTAAATTAATACCAGTCATTCTTAAAACTATTTCAATATAGTATATATTTACTCTTATTCATTTTTAAAGTGTTTAACTGATGAATATTTTAAAAATAGCTTCTACTTTAAGATACTTTTTCATATATAAAACTTACTATCTCATATAAGACACTATACACCAGCTATACACAATACAACCTATAACACATACCTAGGCAGATTGCAGCCTCAACAGCTAGTTTGTAGTTGCAGACATCAAGCTGACCAGTTAGAGGATCTAGCTTCACCAAAGTGGTGATATATATCATCATTATCATTTAACATCTGTTTTCCATGCTGACATGGGTTGGATAGCTTGACAGGAGCTGGCAAAGCCAAAGGTCACACCAGGTTCTATAGCCTGTTTTGGCTTGGTTTCTACAGTTGGACGCCCTTCCTAGTACCAACCACTTTATAGTGTGTACTGGATGCTTTTTACATGGTACCATCACCTGTTCTTTTACATGGCATTATCATCAGCCCTTTTTTACGTGGCACCATCACTAGTGCTTTTTACATGGTACCAGCACAAACACCAATGCTTTTTACATGGCACTTTGGTTTTAGGATACCAAATGCCAATGCTTTATTTTTGTGTGTATGTGAATGATAGAGAAACAGAGAGAGAGAGAGAGGGAGAGAGAGAGAGAGAGAGAGAGAGAGAGAGAGAGTATCTACAACACTCCAGAATGGCATTGAAAGGAATCATACAGGACCCATTGTGAATGCAGTCAAAAGCCAATATTACCAACATCTAAACCTATTCAGGTCAGCAACAAGATAAACACTATTTTCTTGTCTAAATTTGTCTGGAAACTCAGGGGCCACCGATTAAAAAGCATATCGCAATGTCATAGAACATCATTGGCGAAGTTACAGATCCCAAAACTGTAGACTAAGCCTTACTGAAAAGTTGCAGATCTTAAAACAGCAATATTAATTAACACTTAGCTGGAAATCAGAGATATTGTCTAATTGTTATCATAGGAGAAAATCACTCCTGCAAAGCTTCCATACACCTGACATGGTCTACCAATTTGACAAGTGTTATGGAATAAGTGCTGCGGAGCAGCTGGCCCTTGATGACTTTACATTTGGACTGAGGGTTTACCCTTACAATAAAGTACTTTAGCTAGTAACAACAATATTCCTGGCCTGCTACATGTTCAATCACCTGACTTGCTTCCAGCAATTAAAACTGGCCTAGCCACAGCACACTGACCACACACACTCTGTCTGGCTCTCTCTCTCTCTCTCTCTCTCTCTCTCTCTCTCTCTCTCTGCAAGTGTGTGCGTGCGTGAGTGTCAACATCATTATTACTAATTAAAAGTTACTGCCTTCCAGGATGGGTTTGAACCATGTCTGTCTTATGTTCTCTATGTATACAAGCACATATATATTTGTTTGTGTATGTATGCGTGTGTGTGTGTCTGTGTGCATGAAGTTTGGGTAGAAAAGGTATTTGCTGACCAATTTATTGATTGTAGTTTCAAATCCATAGTAGGTACTTTTTGGCATCTCTGAACAGGCATTGCTTCAATGTGAAACTGTAAATGTTTTATTATAGCTAGGGGAAATATAATTTCAATGATCTTTGGGAAGTTAATGTCTTAGGTAAACATTTTACATAGGAGTTTCCTTCATCAAATATTGTCTAAATGTGCATACATGTACAAAGTAAATCATTAACTGATTCCTAATACACACAGACACATGCATACACACAGACACATGCATACACACACAATATAATATACTGCATGATCATACTAACATATAATCTTCAGTACTTCTTAACACTGCTCCAAGGTTTTAATCCATAATTCTCGCTGAAAGTGTTCTCATTTATTATGTAATATAAAAACTGGTATACAATATTATATTGGAACTGTCTTTGATAATGTTAATACAAAACAGAGTTTGTTCAGATAAGATGTAATAGAAGTTTTTAGTAAAGAACAAACTAGTCTATATTTGCCATTGCAGAGATTTTGACAAGGCCTCCCACTGACACTGAAGGAAATAGATGTATGTGAATAGTTGTTGAGAGTGTAAGTAAACAAAGTTAGGACATGATGTGAGTTCAGTGAAGAACATGAGTTACAGGTAAGAATCAGCATTGATTCTTATAGTTCTTAAGGTTAGCATTTCTTGAGTAATGAGATTATGGAATAAAGGATCTCTTTCAGTGTAGCAACAAGTGTTTCGCTTGTGCAAAAGGTAGATTACAGAAGTCTGCATGAAGAGTATACTGCTACAGGGTAGAAAAACACGAGCACTGAGTTAGAAAATCTCCAAAGGTCGAAGACAGTGAGGTAAATATCATCCACTGAATGTTTAATGTCAATATGGAAACACAAATGTTAAAATGTTAATGTGAAGAAGGATGATGATGATAATGACAATGATGATGGTGATATATGTATCCAAATATAATATATGTATTTAAATAAGGTCTTCTTTTGCAAACCTACAGAACAACTTCCCTAAACTTTAAGCCGATGAGAGACAAAACTCCTATGCAAAATGTTTGTCTAAGACATTAACTTCCTCAAGATCATTGAAATTATATTTTCCTTAGCTACAATAAAACATTTAGAATTTTATGCTGAAGCAATGCCTGTTAAGAGATGGCAAAAAGTACCTACAATGGATTTGAAACTACAATTAATGAGCTGGTTAGTGAATACCTTTTATACTCAAACTTCATGCACACAGACACACAGGCACACAGACACACAGGCACACAGACACACGAGGGGGTACCCAAAAGTAACCAGAAACATTCTCTGTGGAACAAGTCTGTTGTAGTTTAGGCTTCTGCAGTTAGAAGCCACATGATGTGACCCTCAGGCATCAGTCTGCTGACCAGTATTGGCGAGTGAAGTTGTACTGCCACATGGTGCAACTTTGTATTGCAGTATTTCTCCCTTGTTCATTGATTTTTGCAATGGCTGAAACAAAGGAACAGCATTCTTCCATGAAATACTGCTTTCTGCCAGAGAAAACAGCAGCAGAAACAGTCGTCATGCTTCAAACAGCTTACAAATTCACTGTATGAGCAAAACACATTGGTTCGTGAGTGGTTTTTAGGCTTTAGGAATGATCACTTGTCACTTGAAGACTCACCTCATTCAGAAAGACCATCAACCTCTTAAACGGATGAAAACATCATAAAAATTCATAAACTGATCTTGGAGGACCATTGCCAAAAACAATTGATGAACTTGTTGATATGACTGGTATGTCCTGGAGCCCCTGCCAACGAATTTAGGGTGAAGAATTGTGAATGAAAAGAGTTGTAGCAAAATTTGTGCCTCACTTGCTCACAGAAGATCAAAAGCAGTCACAACTGAAGGCATGCTGTGAACTGAAAGAACAGTTGGAAGTTGATCCAGACCTTTTTTCGAAGTTCATTCCTGGTGACAAAAGCTGGTGCTATAGCTATGACCTGGAAGTGATGCAGCAATCAAGTCAATCGAAGCATTCAATGTCAGCACGCCCCCAAAAAGCACATCAAGTGAAGTCCAATGTCAAGATGATGCTGATTTGTTTCATCGATGTGAAGGGAATTGTCCACACAGAATTTTCTCTTCCGGGTCAAACTGCTAACCAGACATTTTACTTGATATTTCTGAAGCATTTGTGAGACGTGATGAGATGAAAACACCCTGACCTGTGGCAGAGTGAAGAAGGTGGTTTCACCATGACAATGTGCCTGCGCACACTGCATCAAGTGTGAGACAGTTTTTGACCAAATATGACATGACCCTACTTACCCACGCTCCCTATTCACCCAATCTTGCTCCTGGTGACATTTTTTTGTTCCCCTGAATGAAAAAAGTCCTTAAAGGAAAACGTTTTGCAGATGTGAAAGAAGTGAAGAAAAAAACAACAGATGTGTCAAAAGGCATCACTTTGCAAGAGTTCCAGGACTGCTTCAAACAGTGGAAAATACGTCTGGACTGACGCATTGCTTCAAATGGAGAATACTTTGAAGGCAGTAAAAGTGTACACATGTAAAACTAAGTGAATAAAGTAGTATTGCAAAATTCCAGTTTCTTTTGGGTACCTCCTTGTATGTGCATGCACACATATAGAACATGAGACATGGTTCAAACCCATCTTAATGAGTAATAATGATGTTGATACACACACACACACACAGAGTGTGTGTCATTGTGTCTGTGTTTGTCCTCCACCACTGCTTGACAACTGATGTTGGTGTCTTTATGTCTCCATAACTTAGTAGTTCAGCAACAGGAACTGATGGAATAAGTACTCAGAAAATAAGTCCTGGAGTCAATTTTCCACAGAAAGACAAGATGAAAGGAACTTTTCAACACTATTTTGTCTTATCTCATCCACTAATCACTTTACAGAGTGTAATGGAAACATTTCATTACAGCACTAGCACTTGTTAGGTTGCCTTTTACCCTGCAAGGCAAAAGGGAGTCACAACAATTGCATGAGATCTCCATTCAGGACAACATGATCAACAGAGTGGGTAGCAGGACAGAGAGTGACTATGAAAGATAAACCAGAGTGGGAAGGGGAAAAGAAGTAAGAATATGGCAAGGAGACAGAGTGACTGGAGAGAGAAATGAAAAAGACAGTGCTAGAAGGAGGGAAGAGGAACAGTAATATTAAAGAGACAGTGATGGCAGGTGTAATGAGAGAGGCAGAGAATATTGGTGGGGAGACAGAGTTGGAAAAAGCAATGGACAGTCATAGAAATGGTCAGTGGTTTTTAAAGTAGAAAGAGAGAGGTGGGGGGATAATGGATAGACAAAGAAACAACTAGAGGTGAAAGAACAATTTTCACTATTTTGGGAACAGTTTTCACTACTTTGGAAACGGTTTTCACTACTTTGTCCCACTTCTTTTCCACAGATTTAATTCACTTTGTATGCTTTAAAACTTTCTTATGTCAAACTTCAGACACATCACATGTCCATACCAGTGCAGTCTTTTCTTGGACACACTACATTTGATTCCTTTTGACACCTAGTTTTTCTCTTAGCTCATTTATACAATGTCATCCATGCACACATCCACTGGAGCATTCTCACTTCATTTCTTTCTATAATTTCTTAAGAGTCAAAGGAGACAAAGTATTTCATAATTTACATTATCTATGTGAGTGAAAGCCATTGTCCTTATTATTGTACTAAGATGCTTTAGTTTGATAAATAATCAAATGGAGAGACATAGTTTGTAAAATAATAAGCTACAGTGAAGCATGAAGCTATCAGGCATGTATCTAAAGCTATAATTATCAATGCAGAGTTAAAAGAAACATATTCAAAATTTCTTTTAGATCATTCTATCTATATAAACACTTTTACTGGAAAGACTTACTTTACAAATGCATTTTAATAATAAACCATAAATAATTGATCCTGAGTACTAAAAGCACCACAGATTTCCAGGTCAATGAGTTGATCAGTGTCTAAAACGATTGTGGCAACTGATGTAAAATTTAACCACATCAAATAATCATACATTAACGAGCCATTGAGGGAGCCTCTTTGAGGTTGAGTGACCAACTAGAAACAGCAGCCGAATTTCCCTCAAAGCCTACTACATCATTTAAAAATATAAACAAAAAAGGGGAAGAACATATTGGATAATGTAATCTGAGACAGGTTGTCTGAAAAAACTGGATAGGATGGCCATGGTTAGAGAAACTCAGTCGGAAATAATGTACGGTTAAATAACAACAATAACAACAATCATAATTTAATATTTCTTCAATAAATGAATTATGGTTTACTCTCCAGTTTTTAATTTGTCATGTCAGATTATTTCTTTACACATTGTTTTCTATAAAATAAATTTATGTGTGAATGTGTGTATAATGTATGATTACAGGTAAGTTCACCACCATCAATTCACCACAGGAAAAGTTCACCACTATCAATTCACCATGAAGAAAGTTCACCATGAGGAAAATTTACCAAGAAAATATATCCATTGTAGCTCACCATTAATGGTTAAAAACTGTTTTATTGAAAAAAGCCAGTGAACTTTCCCTGTGGTGAATTGATGATGGTGAACTGGACATGATAATGTATACATGTGTGTTGGGGATAAAGAAGCTTGATTCCCAACCATGTGGCTTTGGGCTTAATCCCATAGTGAGGCACCTTGGGCAAATGTCTCCTATTATAGCCATAAGCTGACCAAAGCTTTATGAATAGATTTGTTAGATGGAAACTGAAAGAAGCCCATCATATGTGTGTGTGTGTTTTTTTATGCATACCCTTATCTTGACATCATGCAATGGTTCTGAATGACTATCACCATTATGCTAGTGAGGCGGTACATTTCCAATCTTTCAAGAAAAACATGTCTGACCATGACGAAATATTACCTTTCTTGGAAAGAGGTGAGGGTTGGTGACAGGAAGTGTGTCTGACTGCAGGAAATCTGCCTCAATGAATTGCACCTGATGCAAGCAGGCATGAAAAAGTGTCTGATTAAATATTGCTTGTATGTATGTGTTTGCCAAGAGCTTTTATCTGAAATGATCCACTGAGATAGTTAATGTTTATTTTGGGGGGGATGTCAATAAAAATATAATACTGATTAATTAAAAAGTATTCTTATCAAACAAATAACTTTCATTGAAAAAGTGTCATATTAGCAGAAGAGTAACAATCAAATAGAATACCTTGTGGTATTCTTTCTGGCTCTCTGTACTTGTTTAAATCTTGCCAAATTCAACATTGCCTTTCATCTTTTTAAGGTCAATAAATCCCACTGCTGGGATTAAATTCCCTCTCATCATGTTTTGTCATACTGACTGACCCTGAGATTTACATTAAAGGTACACATTCCATATGGCTATGGAATAATCAGCCACTTACATGTAATTATCTTAGCAGGAGTTCAGTTAATCTAACACTTAAACACTCATTATTAAAACTAATGGTTAATCCATTGCCATCTTCCATTAAATATATTTCTAATTGTGTTTAGGACAAAGATTTATTAATTATGCAAAAATATCATCATACAATCTACTCCTATTGTATATGATTACAATGGTATTTGGATAAATAGTTGTAAACACAAAAATGGTATTGTCTCTTAATAATGGCATGCTTCCATTCAATGACTGACATATGACAGAAGTTTGGCTGTGATGCTTTACTGCTGCAACAAGAATGAAAGAGCTTATAAGCACTGATGATAAAAAGCAGATTTAAAAAAAAAAAATTTTTTTTATCTAAATGGCCATATGGATAGTTTCGGTAATAGTAAAATAGCTGCAACTTGAAACAATGACCTTTAGCAGTATAAGGTCTGCAATAATGTCATTTGTTTATTTCCAAAAGAAACTGATAATAGCTGAAAGGGGAAGATTCTTATCACATCAAAATCTGACTGCATCTTTTCAATTACCTTCTGTATTAGATGTAAAGTGAAAATAAAACATTTATTCGAGTTTAATTTTATTTATTTTGGTTCTTATATATGTTTACATGCTCAGATTTACATGTCCAAATCTCAGTAGGCTAAATAAATAAAAATCACTATAGAATAGTTCAAAATACATAGCTAGTACAGTTGTTGTCCATAAATTTCATTATTCAATATCCCCAAAAACTTTTGATAAATTCACTTACAACACCAATTTAAAAAAATTTTTAAGTGCTTTAAATTTTAAAGTTTTATAGTGTATTCGTTCATGCTACATTAGATACTTTATTTATATTACTCATATCTCACTAACTTACAGAATAAAAGACATTCTAACAGCTTATGAGAAAGCCTCTGTTTGACTTACTAGAAATATCTTAAGCCATAACCTACTGTCATTAAGAAAAGGAAGAATATAGTGGGTAACGTAAGACTATGCCTGAAAAGACTGGATAGTTGCTTCTGGAAAACCTTTGACCATAAGGTCCGCTCAACCAATGAAAACACAAGGCTAAATAATATCACACATTTTCTTAATTACAGGCATACTCTTAAATTTCCTTCAGTGTTCATGGACAATATATAATATTCACTTCATCTAAACAACTCTTGGTAGCATTATGCTTCTAAAAATGGTAATTACTCCCCTGAAGGCTTGCCAACCCAAGGTATTTTGCTGTATTATTTATTTTTCTTTTTCCGTTTGTATCATTTTTAGTTGGAACCAAACAAACAGGCTATAAACAACTCAATATGGTCACAAATAAATTATGTGCAGAAGAATCATAAAACAATGAAATAGATCCAAAAACAAAACAAAACTACATATCAGGATTAAGTTCATAAAACTGGATGCATCCAGAGGATGCATTACAACAGGTTCATGATAAAGATGACACACTTCTTTCCAATACAACACAAAAGAAACAAAGAATGACAATGAAGAAGATGGAGGGATGAAGTGGATAGTTCAGAGAGTCATGCCTTTATTTTATCTCCATTTCTCCATGCTTGAACAAATATGTTGAGACATTGTTTTATAGTCAGATGCCCTTTCTAATGCTAACCAGGCAAGCACCCAATGCTGAAAATTATATAGAGAAAAGGAGAATGGTCATACTAGCATTGGGAGAGCAATGTCTGATGGTCTACTGAATAAACAACCTATTTTACCTGCAATGATGTAAAAACTAAGTAAGTTATATCATTTTGTTTTTCATAATGCAAGCTTTATTCAGAATACATTGTGTATCTAAAGCAATGCAAAACAGAGATAAAGGTTTCTAATCTTTCAAAAAGAATATAATAAAATAAATAAATCACAACAATTTTTAATTATATTTTCATCATTGGTAAAGCTTAGGGTCTTCTCAACTGTTTTGTCAACAGATTTTGGTTCATGTATATGAAACAATCTAGTCTTCAGCTTACACAATACATTATTACTAGCTTTAAGACATATACATACACATTAGATTGTTTATGCAGCACTGAATTCCTACATACAATTCTAGTAAAAAATAAAAGAACAAAGTCATACTCTACATCTGAAGGTCTTATAAAGGTCAAAACTATTGTTATTATAATTTTATTTATATCACTTCATTCTAATAACATTGGTTTCAACAATATTATATTAGCCATAGATATCACGCTTTGTTCATCATACAATATACCATATTATATAAATTCATAAAAACTATGAAATCATGTATGACTAAATGTTTTCTTGGCAACTTTGCTAATATTAATGAAGAGCATTGGTGTGTACGGATATTGATCTAGCAAAGGATTACAAGATAGTGTTAAGTGCATAAATATTTTATCATAGCTATAAATATGGAACAATTCAAACACTGACAGTTATTGAGAACATTGCAAAAAAATACAATAATGTATTCATTACAAGTACATTCAATATTTATCCGCATTCCAAGTGCATGAGAGTATGTGAATGTGTTTGCATGTGTGGTGGTGTGTTTGAATGAATTATTATATTTTAGGTTTACTTGACTAGATGATGTAAAAAAGTTATATCATTGCCACTGCAAAATCTCAAATAGAGGTGTGTATTAATTACATGTTAACCTGCAATAGGCTATCCATAACAAGAACTCAAGTTAAGCCCAATGTACCAGAGTATCAAATTTTCTAATTTAGGTGAAGAGAGACATTTTTGTAACACTTGGATTTTAATCATATATAATGTTCTTTCATTACATTAGTAGCTTTAAAGAGAGTTAAAGAAAATTTGAAGCTGAAAAACTAGTTTCTGACCACAATGTTCTCATTGCTAGAAATTAAAATGCAAAGTCCTTCACAGAAAGGCTAAGTGTGTGCATATGTATGCATGCATGCATGTGTGTGTGTGTGTGTGACAGAGAGGGAAAGAGACAAGCAGACAGACAGACAATAATAGTCTTTTTCAAAAAAGATAATTACAGATGCATAAACAATGTTTTATTACATTGCTATAGTGTAATATACTCTTTTACTCTTTTACTTGTTTCAGTCTTTTGACTGTGGCCATGCTGGAGCACTGCCTTTAGTCGAGTAAATCGACCCCAGGACTTATTCTTTGGAAGCCTAGTACTTATTCTTTCGGTCTCTTTTGCCGAACCGCTAAGTTACGGGGACATAAACACACCAGCATCGGTTTTCAAGCGATGTTGGGGGGACAAACACAGACATACAAATACATACACACATACATATATACATATATACGACAGGCTTCTTTCAGTTTCCGTCTACCAAATCCACTCACAAGGCATTGGTCGGCCCGAGGCTATAGTAGAAGACACTTGCCCAAGATGCCACGCAGTGGGACTGAACCCGGGACCATGTGGTTGGTAAGCAAGCTACTTACCACACAGCCACTCCTACAGATCATATTTATAGATATTTGTTTAGCCAACACTGTGTTATAACAATTCATCTATACAGCATGTGTGTGCAGACACAAAAACAGAGAAAAACGTAAATGGACATTTCCACTCTTTCTGGAGTGAACAGTTGCGTGCCACCTTTATATATTCACTAACACATTGTTCATAAGTCCACTAATATTAGAGGTTAAAGTAAACTGGATAGACCAATTTGCATAGTTAACATTCTTATGGCAGCAAGATTGGACATTAAGTTATTGATGTGTTACCAGTATTTGTTTCATTTTTTTTTTGCTATAATCTACAATAGAATATATCCATAGATTTGTTTAATTTTTAAACTTATAGATATAAGATGCAAAAATAATGTATGAAAAACTAAAACATCTATATGAAATTATAAATCAATTTTTAAAATGTAATCTCTATGTAAAAAAAAAAATTGATTAAATCAAAAATTAATATATATGAATTATTCAGAATTTCTTTAAATTTATTAATTTGCTAAGTACTAATAGTTGAATTAAAAAAAAAAAATTTCTACAACAGAAGGATTTGTTTGTTGTTGTTTAGCTCCAAGCCAATCCTGATTAAAGAGGCCAAGGATGAAAAGAAACCAAGTCATGGCCATTCCATTTCTTGTTCAGGAAAAGACTAGCATAAATTACATTAAGATATACTTTTTAAGAAAGTAGGTGTAGTTTGAGAATGTGTCCATCTGCAGCAAAGATACAGATGACTGTCATATAAATTATAGTATACATTTAACTGGATCTTGACAAGACTTAAATTTAGAAATTCCAAAGAAAATGTCTTATTGCAACTAACTAATCCAGAAAACAAAGTATTAGAGGTTAGATACTTTACAATAGGATATTGCAAATTTATATATTTCATAATCTCACGTCTTGAACATTTTAAATACTTTGATTGAAGAAGCAAGTTTATATATATATATATATATATATACTTACATATAAGAGACCAAAGTGTACGTACGCTGCTATATTTTATATACAAAAAGAATACAAAAATGGGACAAGAACACAAAACCCCAGACAGATGATACAAAGAAAACAAGGATGGGTCATTCGGAGTTTTCTATCCTCGGCTGAGTTCCAGATTATCTTTGCAATTTCAGCTGGTTATACTTCAGATTGCTCCAATCTGGCCAGCCCCAAGGAAAAACTAAACTAAGATCATTAGATTCCTGGGAAGAAAGCAGTGAATGTATATGAAAACAAGGACAGAAAAAAAAAGTGCATTTGTATTTGTGTAACATTTCTCTGTTTTCTCCATCCTTGTTTTTGTATACAT
Source organism: Octopus bimaculoides (assembly GCF_001194135.2). Taxonomy (NCBI): domain Eukaryota; kingdom Metazoa; phylum Mollusca; class Cephalopoda; order Octopoda; family Octopodidae; genus Octopus; species Octopus bimaculoides. The sequence continues at coordinate 70,884,822 of NC_068990.1, forward strand.
TCGCTACTTTTTTCCAAGGAATCTAATGCTCTTAGTTAAGTTTTTCCTTGGGGCTGGCCAGATTGGAGCAATCTGAAGTATAATCAGCCGAAATTGCAAAGATAATCTGGAACTCAACTGAGAATAGAAAACTCCGAATGATCCATCCTTGTTTTCTGTGTATCGTCTGTCTGGATGTTTTGCTGTCTTGTATCACCTGTCTGGATGTTTTGCATTCCTGTCCCATCTTTGTATATTTTATATTTTTTATATATATGTATATACACAGGGGTTGGACAAAATAATGGAAACACCTATCTATAAAACCATCGAAAGCTTGCTTATTTTTATGTTTTTTGATTTTTTATTAGTGTTGCTTAATATGTTTTGCTAAAACTGCTGTTTCTTTTCAGATATCATCAGAAAAAGGTAATTAAAATTCATTAAAATGACAGATCTATTGGACCGTCAAAGAGGTCAAATTGTTGGTGCTCATATGGCAGGCGCTAGCATAACGAAAACAACCAAAATGTTTGGTGTATCAAGAAGTACTGTCTCGAAAGTAATGACAGCCTTTGAGAAAGAGGGAAAAACCTTCTCGTCAAAATAAAACTCCATAAGAAACCCAAAACTTTCAGATAGGGACCATCGGACTGTTACGCAAATTGTTAAAAAGGATCACAAAATTACAGCTCCCAAAACTACTGCAGAGCTTAGTGACTACCTTGAGAACCCAGTTTCCACAAAAACTGTTTGCCAGGAGTTGCACAAAGCCGGATTTCAGAGGTGGGTTGCAATCAGAAAACCACACCTTTCAAAAACAAACGTTGCAAAGTGTTTAGAGTGGAGTAAAAACCTACAGAATTGGTTTCTAGAGCAGTGGAAGAATGTTATTTTCTCAGACGAGTCATCCATTACTTTATTTCCAACTACCAGCTGAGTATACGTGTGGAGACAGCCAAAATAAGCATTTGACCTAGATTGCCTTCTTTCAACTGTTAAACATGGAGGAGGATCTGTGATAATCGGGGGGGAGGTTGGTATATCTCAGAAATTCGCCAGTTGTTCTTTTTCTAATCATACAGTGATCTCAAGTATGATGCATCCATCCTGCACTGTGCCAATGCATTCATTAGAGTGACACTTAATGTCCATGTCTTGCTACCATACAACAGCTATAATACTGTAATTTTAACATCCAAGATGGAGACACTAGTTTGAATATATTAGTGTATAATACAAGGTTTTATAAAATCATAAATAAAAACATGTTAATTTATAAAATTACATAGACAGTAACACCCAGTTAACTGAGAACATCATTTAAATCTTTTGCTAGTATAACATACTAAAGGACAGAGCAATAAACATTTCATTCTTATGAGCAGCAGTTTGTGTGCCCTATCTTATGTGATATCAAAATACAATGTCTGGGTTGGTTACTATGGTAATTCTGGAATTACAGAAATTAAATTAATCATATTTATCAGATAATTTCACAATTCTTAAAAGGGAGGGAGAGAAAGAAGACAAAAATATTTTAAACTTTTTTTAATATTTGAAATAACTAAATTTAAATATAGATGCAAAATATATAACAAAAATAGATGAAATTATATCTAAGATTGTATTGTATTTATAAGTTCAGAATTCAATAGTAAGGATTCAAAATAAACCTATTTTATATTGGTTTTCCACTAATACTTTGCTTGTATTATCATGATAATTTTAGCAACGATAATGGATACTGGAAAATCAATACATATCAATAGAATCCATCAATGAATTAAAATGATAACTGTACTATAAGAAAATAATTTCAAATAATTAATATTTGTGTCTATTTTTCTTATCTTTTGTTCAAGGCAAATATTTTCTCATTCAAGTGTATATGCTTTCTAGCACTGACAGTTCTATGATGAATAAATGTTACCTGAGAGTGAAACAACATTGCTTTGCTTACAGCCGGATAAGTACTTGTCCATTCATTTGTATGTAATTAAAAATTAAGCTATCATTACTTTATATAAGCACTATTTGAAATATTTTCATCATCTCTGCTGGGTGGATAATGTCAGTATACATGTACAACAGAGTATAAATGATCTGAGAGAAAAATTGGGTACATGAGGCATCAGATATAGTGTGCAAGAGAGAAGACTGCACTGGTATGGTCATGTGATGCATATGGATGAGGACAACTGCATCAAGAAGTGCTAATCTCTAATTGTGGAGGAAATGTTTGGAAGACCCAGGAAGATATGGGATGAGATGATGAAAAAGAATCGTCAGACATTGGGCCTCACAGAGGAGATGACAAGGGATCAAGACTTCTGGTGGCTTTCAGTGCTTGAGAAGACACATCAAGCTATGTAAAATCATAGCCTTCCATACATACAGGCACATTCCTCTCTCAACTGATAGATCTTGCACTTGCAGGTTCGCAGGTGCTGAGGTCACATAAAAGCACCCATGCTGGTGCCACATTAAAAGCATCCAGTATACTCTGTAAAGTAATTGGCATTAAGAAAAGCATCCAGCCATAGAAATTATGACAAAACAGACAAATGGAGCCCATGCAGCTCTCCAGCTGGTCTGCTCCTGCTGAGCCATCCAACCCATGCCTGCATGAAGAATAGATATGATGGTAATTTACTTTACTTTAAAACACTAAAAATTAATATTAAAAACCAAGCTATCCATAGCATAACACAAATGTGTGTTCAATTTTATATTGATTAGTTTTGAAAGATTAAAGAGAGACACCTATGGGAATCTATGAAAAATTCTAACATTTAAATGCATTTTAATAAATTAACAGTAAACACTGAAGATAAAGATAAACTAGGCATGATTTCACAGAACTACTAGCTTAAATTTTAGAAGACTAAAATAAAGATATAAAGGTATATAAAAAGTGGATTCAATGTGGACAAATCTAATAATATTAAATTTTGATGTAATCCAGTTATCATATTTACAGTTCCTTTGACACTAGACATGTTGCCCTAGTTTTTTAAGCACTTTAATCAGCATACTAAATCAGTTTAATGGGATTAGCATTGGATTTTTAATTTAGGTAGTAGAAACTGTTCTACATACAAGTGAAAAGTTATCTGTACTAGTCTTTAAGCAATTTCACTTTTCAGTTCAAGATTGATGACTTACAAAAACAAATTGGAAACAAGGTTTAGATAGATAATGAAGTTGAAAGTTGAAAAGGACAACAGGAAAGAAGATAAAATCTTTTTTTTCTATACTGCTCTCTTGTTTTCTGTGCCTACATATCATATTTAATACAGATGTAATCTATTGCTAGTGTGCATATAATACATACAGCCTGGAATACTGATGACAGAAAGACTGCAGTATTCCCTGTTAAAGACTCCAAAGTCAGGGGACTGCTGTACTCCAAAAAGTCCATGATACTGAGCTGAGCATCTCAACAGTTCACGTCACAAATCTACATAATGTAGATAACAAAAAAATAGATAGCTTCATATTTAACAGTACAATAACTGAACAGTAAAATCTATACAATGTACAACTACAGAATCTTACTGAATTTAAACTTAAATAGTAATGAACCCATTTTTAAACATTCTTCTATCTCACCTTTCAAAAGATATCTTCAAATAGCAATTTATTGTTGATTCATTAATCCAATTAAATTTCACATAATTGATTAAAAAATAGAATTTTAAGATGTTTTTTCTATTATATGTAAGGATGTATAATTTCTGTCTTGTAATTATGAAGTGAGGATTGTCAATTCTGTTATAGATACATCTAATAATTAAACAGATGGGAACATTTTTAAAAAACTACAAAAACTCTCACAAATATTGCTTATCTTAGAAGGCTATAAATTGTTAGAAACAATTTTTAAAGTAAATAAGTCATTTCGATCATTTTAAAGTAGAATTCTAAGAAGTTAAATAAAACAGAACCAAAATAGAATTGAAGTATTTAAATATGACTAAATTTCACCTTTAAATTTTAGTATGAAACTAGTAAAATTTCCTGATGAATCTAAAGATTAAAAATAAATTCCTTTCAATCAATATATCAAAACAGCAGTGATTTGATTAAATTGAAAATTAAAATATTAACAATACTAAACTAATTAAGAAAGTTAATTTTGAAATTTTAATTTAAACATGGAAGAATTATTGAAAATAATACTAATAAATTCATAAAAAGAATACTGAGAATGAAAAAGTAAAGCAGAAATGTTAAGAACTATATCAATGATTATCAAATACATAGTATATTAATATCAAATGGTATTAACAAGTATAAAACAGAAAACATTAAATAAGATAACTTTCTACAAAATTTTGAATTTGAGAGGAGTACAAAATATTATAAGAAAACTAGCAAAGGTGTTTTCTACTCAAAGTAAAATATTTTAAACAGATTGTGACTGAAATGGTCTATTATGTAAATACTTTATTATATATTAAAATTTCTTAACTATTGGTAACAGTTTCCTCACAAAATATATAGTTAAACTAATGACATCATATTCTAAACTAATCAAAAAAACAAAAATGTGTTATGCTTGAAAAGTTGTTTATGAAATTTTAATTAGATAAATAATCTTAATCTAATTTTTAAATTATGTAAATAATAATAATCAGCTTTCTTTTTCAAAACAGTCATTAGATATAATATGAGCACAAGAGAAATAGAATTGTTTGAGGTGTGTTGCACTTTACAAGTAGCCATTGTCTTTAATAGCAGCAAATTATCTCTTCTATTTCTCCTCCTTATTGTTAGTAATAAAGAACTAAGCATTTAATAATATTAACAAAGGAATTCTCGAATGTGCTTAAAGTGCAGAATTGTGTGAGCAGCAACAGCAGTGCTTGTATAAAGCGAGATGACATAAATGTGAAATAGTCAATTTCAATTGTTTTGTTTTTTAAATAAACACTTTATCCAAGAGAAATAATATTTTTACAAAAATGCATCATTAGTTTGTATTATTTTAAAGCTATATATTTAAAAACAACAAATTGAACTGGAAAACCAACTCTGTAGTTGAAGCATTCTGCTCTTACCTTTAAGTATATACAGAAAGTCCAAATAGAATGATTTGTTCTCAATTGTAACAGATTAAATAATCAAACCAGTGTAGCTATGTTCATCAATGACTAAAGTTTCTAAGAACAATACTTCTAGTGATTATGTAAATCCCACTATAGTACTAGAAAATGTCATTGGACAGTGAAAGCTAAGAGGATTATCAAGTTATGCTATTAATCAATACTTAGAGATTTTGTTAGGCAATATATTAAACTGATGGCCAAAAATAAACAACATACTGTAAGATCTGACATTTTACTAAGTAGCAGTGAGAAAATGTAGGCTTTAGAAATAGTGTATTGACACCTTAACATTTTATAAATATATATATATATATATATATATATATATATATATATATACAATGGGCTTCTTACAATTTCTGTCTAACAAATCTACTCACAAGGCTTTGGTCAGCCCAATGCTATAATAGAAAGCACTTACCCAAGATACCACCCAGTGGGATAGAACCATGTGGTTGGGAAGCAAGCATTATTACAGTACAGTAAACTTAAGCAAGTATATTATTCACCATGACCTTGGGCTGATTAATGCTTTGTAAGTGAAATTTGCAGAAGCCCATTGTGTGTAGGAACAGGGAATACACACATCAGTGCAAAAACTGCCAATCTGCAACATGTCAAACAAAATTACCTTGCAGTATTTATTGTTCCTGAGTTGAAAAAACACTCCTTTGACACCCTAACCATGGAATATATAGGGAATTCATAACTGACTCATTAGAACATTATAACCAATGACACTAAATGAAGCATTTAAATAAATGTAAGATTTTAATAGTCATTTACTATTAGACTGATAGTTATTCTAAACTTATTTTCATTCAAAAATCATCTTTAATCTTGTTTTAGGAGGTTTCTTTTGAATATCTCTAGGAATTGCACTATTCTCTAATGCAATTAGCACAAATAGGATTACACTTCCATTTTGCAAAGTGATTAAATTGAAATGGAACCAATAAACTAGATAGCAGAGGAAATTTATACCAAATAAAATACTATCTAAAGTAATAGTTTCATGAATGTTTCTAGTCCACTTAGCAATAATGATTAAAACTGATTAAAGCAATCAATTATTTACACAGGCATGTCTATGTCTGCTTCCCAACCATGCGGTCTCGAGTTTTGTCCCACAATGTGATGCCTTGGGCTAGACTCTTCTACTATATCCCCAGGCCAACTGGGGTCTTATGAATGGGTTTAGTAGACAGAAACACACACACACATAATTTATTTATGTAGACAGTGATTAGAGTAATTCATTTTTTTATTTGAATTATTGAAGTTTATATGTGGGGTGGACAATATGGGTTCAAAAGAACTTCCAGGTGGTATAGTTCTAGAGAAGAGGAGCTTGGTCAAAATGTTTAACCTTTTTGATATTAACTGACTTTATAAAACCAATTGTTTTAAAGACTTCATACTTAATTCATAATCTACCTTGACAATTCTATGCAAAAAGCTTTTATGAAATTGCTCCAAAACTAGCTTAAGATAGAAATAAATGTGAACATTAGATATTTCACTAACGACAACCAAATTCTTTATCATTTTGTATTAATCTAAAATATAATCAAGAATTCAACCAAAAATCACAGAAATTTAGTCATGAAAGGGTTAATGTGGTAATCAAGGAGGGTAGCTGCTTTAGTGGTTAGGGTATTGGGCTGGAGATTGCAAGGGTGTGAGTTTGATTTCTGGCAGTGCATTTTTGTCCTTAAGCAAGACACTTTATTTCATGTTGCTCCAGTCTACCCAGCTAGCAAAAATGAGTTGTACCTGTAATTCAAAGGGACCAACCTTTGCACTTTGTGTCATACCGAATCTCTCTGAGTACTACATTAAGGAAATGCATGTCTGTGGAGCAAGCTGCATGTTTCATGAGCAAGCTGTTCCGTTGATCAGATAAACTGGTACTATCATTGTGTAATGGAATTCCACACACACACACACATATATATGATCCTGAATAGTTAGCACAGAAATGGCAACTGTCTTGAATGGTCAGTCTTGATGAAGAGTGAGGTATAAGGATAAAGAAGCAGAAAAAAAAGAAGAAACAAATGGGCAAAGGAAGATAGAAAAAGAATGAAAATAAAACCAAATATAACTTTTTTTTTTGAAGCTCTACTAATAAAAATGCTGACAATCAAAACAGAACAAAATCTGCTGCACCCACAAAAACAAAACAACAAAGACTGTTCTATATTATAATGGAGATATGAATATTTCCCCTAAATTCCATTAATAGTTTCACTTAGTTCTGTGTTTCCATCGAAATAGAATTGCTTTCTGAGAACTAGATCAATCAATTCACATTATATATGTGCAATTCTTTTCTCAAGAAATACAACCAAAACATTGTCCAAAATAATAGAAAGAAAACAGCCCTATTTAAAACATATTTATCTGCCCCCACCACCACCACCCTTTCTCTTTCTTTGGCTACACATTCATTTGAGCTCAAATTTTTCTCAACTATTAATGTTGACAAACCGTTACTGGTACGGCAAACTATTATCTTTCTAAAACTAACACTTTTTCTGTATCCACTTATTTGAACCAACAAACTCCAGTCACTCTCTCTCTCTCTTATCTCCAAAATTTGTTCCAATGCCAATCATAACATTTGATGACTTT
>NC_068990.1:70892831-70899728 GCF_001194135.2 Octopus bimaculoides
ATAATAATAATAATAATAATAATAATAATAATAATATGATAGAATAACCCTTACACATTAAGCTTAATAAGCTAAACTTTCATTTAATTGGAAAACATTCAAATTTGTATTACTTTATAAACAGTCAATTGAATCACCTTGAAAGATGTTTCATTTATATGACCCGTATTTAAAATGTGTATCAAAAAGAAAAAAATCTTTTACTGAAATTATTATAGCTGTGTTTTTTTTTTTTTTTCAATATTTACACGTGAATTAAAACAAACCACTCTGATGGGCTCCCCTTTAAACAAAATGCATTATCTTTCTTCTGTAAAACTACAGCAGACTCTTATTCTGTCCTTATGTTCTTTTAAAAGAATAAACTGTGCCCCATTCACTGTACCCACCTCTAATCCCCATCTCTAACCATCTGTCACTCTATCACAAACATACCTATCCACCCACCCTTTCTAATCTACTTTCTCTATTTTCTCTCTTATATTCAATTTGTACCTGGGAGTTTGCCCTCACCACCTCTTTTCTCTCAGGTTGGGGAAGCTATTTATCTTCTCTTCAGTTAGACACCTGTTCCTGTTTCCCAATCATACTTTAACCCCTCCACACTTGACATAAAACTACCTATCTCAATACTACATCCTTACTCAGTTGAGGAGGTCTTACATTACAAGTTACTTGGTGACTACAAAAAGCACTCAGTACACTGTGAAGTGGTTGGCATTAGTAAGGGCCTCCAACCATAGAAATCAAGCCAAAGCAAACATAAGAGCTCAGCACAGTCCTCTGGTTTGTTAGATCTGGTCAAACTATCCAACCCATGCAGGCGCTAAACGATGACTTGAAACAAATATTATCTTCATAAAGCTTACTCAACAATCCACATCATTGCAATGCTAATAAACCCGTACAAATTACTCAGCTGTACCATTCTTCCACATATGTAAAAAAAAGAAAGTAATACTCTACTCTTTGTTATATTAACACAACAGGAAATTCAACTAAAGTTGTTCTCTGTTCAATAAAGCACAGATTTTTTTATAGCAAAAAATTCACATGTGAAGGAAAATGATTCTAATCTGCTAGAATAAATCAATATCTAAGATGTGGATGTGAGGGATTAAAAACCCAGAATTAAAATATCATAGAATATAATTTGCTACACAAGCACAAAGCCAGAAATGTAGGTGGTGGGAGGCAAGGAAGTGTTAATTATCTCAACATCATTATTTAACTGGGAGGATGAAAGGTAACATCAACTTCAGCAGGATTTAAACTCAGAATGTAAAGGGTCTTAAACTAAATACCATAAGGCATTAACTAAATACCACTGCCAGTCCAACTGCCTTGTATAAAATAATAGACGTATAAAATGTATAATATATAAATATCATAAAATATAGATAATCATTTCTAACACAGACACATCAATGTCACAAATCTAGGACACATCAACGTCACAAACTCAGAACATAGAAGCAGAATATTAATTTCAAATTTTGAGACAAGGCCAGTAATTTTGGGGCAGGGGGTAAGTTGATTACATTGATCCCAGTGTTCAACTGGTACTTATTTTATCAACCCCGAAAGGACGAAAGATAAAATAGAACTCTACAAAATTTGAATTCAGAATGTAAAGACAGACAAAATGTTGCTAAACATTTTTCCCAGCATGCTAATGATTCTTCTAGCTCACCACCTTAATCAGAGTATTGATTTCAAATTTTGGCATAAGACCAGTAATTTCGGGGGAGTGGAGTAAGTCGATTACATCAACTCCAGTACTTGACTGGTACTTATTTTATCAACCCTGTAAGTCGACCTTAGCAAAATTTGAACTTAGAACATAAAGACAGATGAAATTCCACTAAGTATTTTGCTCAGTGTGCTAACAATTCTACCAGTTCACTGCCTTTATAAAATATAATGACATAAAATATAATTCAATTTGAAAATGTACACCAATAAAATTTAATGTAATACTTTTGGTGAGGCGGTAAGAAATAAAGAGATCAGAAAATTTGGCCCCTTCTCACATACTTTTATTCCTACCATAAAACACCCACACTAGTAGTCTTGCAAGCTGTTTAGTGACTTAATTACATCTGGTGACATGCAAAAAATATCCAGTACATGCTGTAAAGTGGTTGGCATTAGGAAGGGCATCCAACTATAGAAACCATGTCAAAGCAGACAGTGGAGTTCAATGGGCCCACCAGATGCTGTCAAAGCATTCAACCTATGCTAGTATGGAACAAATAATGATAAATGATGATGGTAGAAACAATCATTCAAAATTATCACCTCCTCCACACTATCTTGAATCTCTTATCTCTCTTCAGAAACCTACCAGTACAAGATCAGTAAAATCAGAATTTTGTAAATACAGAGATAGGAAAGAGCACTGATACTTGTAAACTTTAGGGAAATCAATGCTATCTGTGACACTAGCAAAACCATTGACCGTGTCAAGTATAAAAAGCAGAACCAATTAGAAGCTTTTGCAGTTTGTATTGATGGAATTCATAGACTGAAGTACAGCACCAAAATTCACCAATGGTCTACTTGCTGGCACTTTAAGCTACTCTTAATCCGATTTCATTGGTATTCTTCAACATATCTCTATCAATTTCCATATATAACTTTAACATCTTCTCCATACCTGTACATCCCCATTGGGCAGACATACAATATGTTCTAGTTACTCTCTGCAAACGATGGTGGTGGTGGGGAAATGATATCTCAGGAAATAAATCTTCAGCTTGCAGCTCTCAAAATATTATCCAAACAACCATAATTGCTACAAATTTTATCTCTCTCTTTCTCTCCCCACCTCTCTCTCTTTTTCTCAGCTCATAAGTTACACCATATTTTTTTTCATAACAAACTTTTCTCTATCACAATGAAGTGTTGTAAAGGTCTTTAGAGTTATAAAAGACTTCTAAACAAGTTCAGGCAACTAATACATTGTTAAAAGTACTCATCACGCAGCCACCCCCACCCCCTCACACAGACATTCCGAAAGTAAGACAGACTGCCTGATAGACATGCCTATTCTCCTCCAGTACCAAGTTTCCACTGAACAGTGTTATTTCTCTCTCTCTCTCTCTCTCTCTCTCCTGTGTGCTATTAAAAATTTGCTTTGCTAATCTGTTAAGAACTGTGCAGTTCATAAGTACTGCTCCTCCTCTGCAGGCTAACAAATATTAAATAAAAGAATATCAACATATTGTATTTCCTCATAAGAGTTATCAGATAAATCAGTTATTGAAATCTACACTATGACTACTTTTTAAAGCAGAAATGTCAATAACTAAAGTATTAGTAGCCCTTTTTTGTTGCTGTTTTGCCTCCTACACTTATCTAAATATCTCATGTTGACTTTGAGAAGTTTTCTTTTGACGTGTTACACCAACTCATCACAAATCAAAACTGGTTATATATTTCTACAACATTGGAAAGAAGAGTGTCTTTATAAATTACCAGTGAGAGAATTTCCAGGAAAAGGAATTGTTATTTACGAGTGTTATGTAAATTCAAATCAAATTATCTTGCTGACAAGCATTTCTGTTAGGTGATCAATAAAATCAATAAGTTTGTTAGATTTTTTTAATAAAATTCTTAATTCAAATTTTATAACTTTTCAAAAATCCTGATAAGAACAGAAGATATTTCCATAAAAAAATTATATATAAAGCTTAGAATAGTAGTCTAGTATCAATAAGGAAATTTTAAACAACACAACATTTTAGAAAGGGAATTGTTAGAATGAAACAAACTATAGGATATCAACCCTCAACAAATTAGATATACTGTAAATAATTGAAATATATTGTATTGTTTGTAATCCTTATCTTCTGAAAACAAACAAACTTTTCTAACGAGACTAGTAAGAGAATATTTGAATACAATAAAAAATTACATGGATATTGGTTTTAACATTACAAGAGAAAGTCAGGTCAAACCAAATAATGTGCTTACTGCTCCATCTTCACTTTGTTGAAACACTTATTTCAAGTAGGAGTGTGATGCACCCTTAGTCCATTCTACGTTTGGGCCATCTAGGAATTTACAGCAGACCTACATGTGCCTGCTCTATCACCATTTCTATGGATTTATCATGGACAGTGGTGATGGTAGTGGGGGGAGGTTAAATCCCTAGCAGTGGTCTTAGTATCCCCATGAAGGGGTCTAGTGGTGGTTGACTTGTAGACATCCCTTGAATGATCCTGGTTCACAGCTACATCACAAGAAGTAGCACCATTCTGAGCTGCATCAGAATACTTCATGGTTGTATTCCCACTATTCTTATTCCTAAGGTTTAACTTAAGGCTGGTGTCAGCAATAAATCTAATCATACCCTGTCCTCATTATAATAACCTGCATTATTGTTGAAGATACTTTCATTTGCAGAAAGATTAGACACCCTAATGGATATACTCTTAATAACATCTTTTGTGATATACTAGGGATGATATATATCATCTAGTCTAATTAGAAACAGTATTAGATTAGATAAAATGCAGTTTGGTTTTGTACTTGAGAGAAGAACCACGGATGCTCTTTTCATAGTCAACTGCAAAAGAAGCATTTAGCTAAGAACAAGCTGTTGTACTTGGCATTTGTTGATTAACAGAGTACCTCATTCTGTGATATAGTGGTCTCTGGGGAAGCTAGAAGCTTGTGAAAGCAGTACAAACCATGTACAAGGATGCTGTTAGTAAGGTAAGAGTTATCCATGGGTACAATGATGAATTTAGTGTATGAGTAGGTGCTCACTAAGGCTTGGTCCTCAGCCCCTTCCCATTCATTATCATCCCCCAGGCCATAACAGAAAAATTTAAGACACTTGACGCCCATGGGAATTACTGTATGCTAATGATCTTGCCCACGTAGCAGAATCAATAACAGAATTAGAAAAGCAATTCTAGAAATAACACCTGAAATCAAAGGGTCTTAAAGTTAACTTAGCAAAGACTAACATCCTAGTAAGCAAGAAATTGGACAGAATCCTTCACTCTCCCAGTTCAATATGTAGGAAGGGTGTAGGTAGAAATTTCATTTGGTGTAGCCAGTGCAAGCTCTTTCTAAGTGAAAGGAAGAGTGTATGATGCATGTATATGAACTGCAATGCTACCTGTTAGTGAGATGTGGGCCCTGAATACAAAGGACATGTGAAGACTAGAAAGGAACAAAGCTGGTATACTCCACTGCATGTGCAGTGTCAGTGTACATGTGCAACAGAGCACTAGTGTATCGAGAGAAAAGTTAGATATAAGAGGAATTGTATGCAATGTGCAAGAGAGGAGACCATGCTGGGTGGGTCACATGATGCAGAAGGATGAGAACAGTTACATAAAAAAGTGCTGATCACTTAAAGTGGAAGGACGTTGTGGAAGAGGTAAGTCCAGGAAGACATGGGATGAAGTACCGAAAGCCGATCTGAAAACATTGAGCCTTATAAAGGAGATGACAGAAGACCATTGCTGTACTCAAGAAGAGCCACCCATCTCAACAGAACTGATATTCTATAAGCAAGGTACCATGTAAAAAGCACTGGTGATGGTACCACATAAAAGGCACCTAGTACACTCTGTAAAGTGGTTGGCATTAGGAAACCTGCTGTAGAAACCAAGCCAAAACTGACTATGGAACCGGGTGTGGATCCTGGCCTTGCCAGTTCCTTTCAAGCCACCCAACCCATGCCAGCATGGAGAATGGACATTAAATGATAATGATGATGATGATATATCTATATATATATATTAGTTGAGGGGATAAGTAAAATCCATGTGATAACCTCATCAGCACTTCAGACAGGAACCTGGCTAGCATAACGTTTGAATAACTGAAGGATGTTTAATTAAACTATTGTCAATCAAGGCATGTATATCGATTAGGCATATTATAATCCTCACAGAGTAAAAAGTAATTATTTTAACTGAGGAAAAGCTATATATATATAGACACAGTTATGTCCACTTAGTTATGAAATTTACTTTGCAGCCATATGGTCTTAAATTGCAAAGTGCCAGACTGACACTTTGGATAGGTTTCACCAAGCCTTGGGATGATCGATGTCATTTAAGTGGACTTAGCAGACGTTGGAGATAGAAGCTGTATAGAAGCTTGTATATAGGTGTGTGTGTGTGCATACATGCATGTATCTATGTGTGTGAATGCTGTCATTTTCTCTTCTTTTTTATTTTGGAGACCATAATGAGCAAAATGCAATGATGTCATGTTTACATTCCCAGTTAACAGAATGCTCTGTAGCTCTGTTCATTTAACACGAAGAAAACATCTAGCCATAAAATACTGGTGCAAATAAGTGTCAATCCAGATGGGAGAACAGACATTAAATGGACCCTGATACACAAAGAATTATAACATAGAACAGAAACAGAAAAGTAAGAAAAGCAAGTGAATTTCTTTAGATCTATTAAGTAAGATGGAACTGAAGTGGATTATACTCTCCCTGAGAAAATAAAAATACAAATAAACTCCTAAAGAACTACAAATCTCAGGAACAATAGAAAGCAAAACCTGCTCAAATAAATACAGTAGAAATCTCATAAATACAGTAATCAATTTAACTGAAGACCGGGAAAGCCCCCGGCCCATCAGGAATCACTGCAGAGATGCTCAAAATATCTGGCAGTGTTGGCTATAGCCTAGTCACCCGTATTACGAACCAGGTGATACACGAAGGAGTCATACCCAATGACTGGTGTAGCAGCATCATAGTCAACTACTACATAGGTAAAGGTGACGCTTTAGATACAAATAATTACAGAGGCATCAAGCTGTTAGATCAGGTTATGAAAGTCACAGAGAGGGTCATAGCCCAACTAATTAGGGAGTGAATCAATTTAGATGAGATGCAGTTTGGGTTCGTGC
>NC_068990.1:70900290-70900929 GCF_001194135.2 Octopus bimaculoides
AAAACCAAAATCCTAATAAGTAGGAAGGTAGATAAAACACAAACCCCTTCAGGTAGATGGCCCTGCTCAGTATGTAGAAAAAGAGTAGGTAGTAACTCTATAAGATGTACCCGGTGCAAGCTATGGACACATAAGAGGTGCACCAACATCAAAGGCAGGTTAACTAGGAAGTTAGTTTTTGTTTGTGGCAGATGTTCAGGTGCAATAAAGACTGTAAACAAACAGGAAACAACTTCTATCTCATTCCAGGGTGAAAAACTAGAGGTAGTCGATAGCTTCCGCTATCTGGGCGACCAGGTTAGTAGTGGGGGTGGGTGCGCTGAAAGTGCAGCTGCCAGAATAACAATAGCCTGGGCAAAGTTTAGAGAGCTCTTACCCCTGCCGGCGACAAAGGGACTCTCACTCAGAGTAAAAGGCAGACTGTATGACGCATGTGTACGGACAGCCATGCTACATGGCAGTGAAACATGGGCTGTAACTGCTGAGGACATACATAAGCTCACAAGAAATGAAGCCAGTATGCTCCGTTGGATGTGTAATGTCAATGTGAATACCTGTCAGAGTGTAAGTATCTTGATAGAGAAGCTGAACATTAGAAGCATCAGTTGTGGTGTGCAAGAGAGACGATTACGCTGGTAT
>NC_068990.1:70901166-70910682 GCF_001194135.2 Octopus bimaculoides
GAGAAGACCCGGCAAGCCAAGTAAGATCGTTGCCAGTGCCCCTGGACTGGCTTGTGCGGGTGGCACATAAAAGACACCATTTCGAGCGTGGCCATTGCCAGTATCGCCTGACTGGCCTTCGTGCAGGTGACACGTAAAAGCACCTACTACACTCTCTGAGTGGTTGGCGTTAGGAAGGGCATCCAGCTGTAGAAACTCTGCCAAATTTAGATTGGAGCCTGGTGTTGCCATCCGGTTTCACCAGTCCTCAGTCAAGTCGTCCAACCCATGCTAGCATGGAAAGCGGACGTTAAACGATGATGATGATGATGATGATGATGATGATGATGTATATTAACATAATTCCCTAAGTATTTAAATAAACATTTGCTAAAAGCAAGATACATATATTTTTAAATCATATTACAGTAAAAAAAACGTATTGTTATGTAGGAAGATTGGTGAAAATGGTAGAAGCAGTAAAAGCTGGACTAGATGTTTCATAATCATTCTGTAATCATATTTAAATTGAATTTCAAATAATCACAAGCTGATGGCAAGTATTTTAATGTGTCAAACTGAAATTTTCCCTTCTTTTTAAAATAAAAAGTAGCAAGTAAACTTTGTTCAAAGTATATTTTCATGTTTTAACAAAAAAGCAATTGCAATACAGTAACACCACTGATGATATAGACTTAGAAGAAAGCCTCCACATGATTTGTTGCTAGGTTAAAAATAACAACCGAATGTCTCTCAAAAACCATATATCAAAAAAATAAAAGATGAACTTGTTTAGATCCTGATATACAAAGAGACCAGATGATCAAGGCTGAAATGTTTTTGCTCATAGGTTTCTCAATCAGGAGTAACCAGAGAGCAAAACAACAGCAAAAATAAGATAGGCAAACGTAGTCTTTAGGAGCTAAAATGTCTTGACTATTGATATAATATGAATAACATAGACATGGCTGTGTGGTAACAAGTGTGCTTCTCAATCACATGGTTCTAGATTCAGTACCACTGCATGGTACCTTGGGCAAGTGTCTTTTGTTATAGCCTTGGGCCGATCAAAGCCTTGTGAGTGGATATGTTTGACAAAAATTGAAAGAAACCCATTGTGTGTGAGTCACCACCGCTTGGCAATTGGTGTTGGTGTATTTATGCACTTAAAACTTAGCACTTCAGCAAAAGAGACCAATAAAATAAATACTAGGCTTAAAAAGGTAAGTCTTTGGGTTGATTTGTTTGACTAAAACCCTTCAAAATGGTGCTCCAGCATGGTCATAGTCAAATGACTGTAACAAATAAAGGGTAGAAGATAAGAGGATACCAACTACCAATCTCTCAACCAGTTTAACGGTATTCTAACAACTAAACCATCATCAGCCTACTCACACTCTTTGATATAATGTATTGGGTATAAACCAACCCCAAGAAAAAGTTGACCTATTATCATTCATTAACATTGTCATTTTTATTCTTCAGGCTGATTCAACTGTCTGTACTACCTTTGTCTTACAAAAGTTAATAAACAGTCCTTTGTCTGATAAAAAAAAAATACTAAAAACAACATTGTTGATTATTTCACTTGTGTTGTTTTCTTTAACATTCTTAAGGAGAAAGATTGAAGTCAAGTGATGTGACTAAAGGATATTATTGGTAGTTTGTTTGCACTCTTGTGCTCTACATGGTCATAAGAAATAACAGTCAAACCTCTATCAAATCAAAGTTCACTGTCTAAAACAAGGAAGGATATAATGGATAGTGTAGTCACAGATGTATCTAAAAAGATAGGACTGTCATAGTTAAGTGTTGTCCTGGAGCTAAATAACAACTACTGGCCCTTTATTGGTTTCAGATGTATTTCTTACACATTCTATCTTGTTTGAAATTTACCTCAAATGTTAGATGCACCAAATTAGCCACCATTACGTTTCTAACCAAACCAACCAATAGAAATACTATAATCAGTACACAAACACTTGCCTCTAGGCAAGAACAGAGGAATTCAAGACGGTTACTCCTGGGAACTCCTCTATGCTGATGACCTTGCTCTTATAGCTGAATCACTACCAGAACTAGAGAAAAAGTTTCAGGTGTGGAAACAAGATTTAGAATTGAAGGGCCTTAGAGTTAACCTAGCAAAAACCAAAGTCTTAGTGAGTAGGAAAGGGGACAAATCACAAATCCCCGCTTGATCTGTAAAACAGGCATAAGTAGAAACTCCATAAAAAGTACCCAGTGTAAGCAATGGACACATAAGAGGTGCAGCAATATCAGAAGAAGGTTAACAGGGAAGATAGTTTTTGTGTGTGGAAGGTGCACAGGTACAATAAACACTGAAAATGTACAGAAAATAGATTCCATTACATGCTAGGGGAAAAACTAGAACAAACTAGTAGTCAATAGCCTCTATTATCTAAGTGACCAAGTCAGTAGCAGAGGTGGATGCTCTGAGAGTATAGCTACTAGAATAAAAATAGGCTGGGCAAAGTTCAGAGAGCTTCTACCTCTGCTGGTAACAAAAGGCCTCTCACTCAGAGTGAAAAGCAGACTGTATGATGCTTGTGTGCAAACAGCCAGCAAACAACAGTGAAACATGGGCTGTGACTGCTGAGGACATGCATAGGCTTGTAAGAAATGAAGCTAGTATGCTCTGCTGGATGTATAATGTCAGTGTGCATGTTCAACAGAGTGTAAGCATCTTCAGAGAAAAGTTGGGCATACGAGGCATCAAATGTGGTAGGATATGGAAAACTGAATACAGTAGATAAGGAGTTGGATGATAATTCTTAGCAAGTTCCAAAGAGCAAAGGCTTCTGAAGCACAACATAATGAACAATATGAACTAAACAAGTTAACACCAAAGCTTCTACATAGTTGCTTGACCTGCAAAACATAGCAGTCAAATCTTATTCAAATTAAACATTTGTCTTAAAAAGAGGAAAAACATATGTGATAATGTAGTCCTAAATATACTATGTCTGAATAAAAGACAAGGTGGCCATGGCTGGAATGTCTTCGATGCTAAGTTTATCTTGTCAATCCAGGTTGACTAGGAGGCTAAACAACAATACATGAACTAACAACTAGGAGAAAAGTTTCATGAATCTACTCAAAAATAACTTCTAAAAATATAATTTTTATGTAGGAGTTCCTTGAGAGATGTGTATTTCAAAGGTTTTGTATGAGTAAAAACATTTACAAAAACATCACTAAATGCATGCTTGACTTGTTATGTAAATAGCAGCCAATTTCCACTCAAACCATACTCCATCTTCTAAACACATTTGATATTGGATATACTATCATAAAATGAGACAGGATGGTAATAGCTTCAACACTTTGATCATAAGTCTACATGATCAGATCAGACCTGGGGTTAAACAACAATTACAGCATCTCTATACCAGATCAGAAGTTCAAAATTATGTAAATTTAAAATGTTTTGTAATATCAAAACTTGACAATATAGAACATAATACTGATTAAAAACATGTTTATAAATTGAAGAGATGAAAGTGATTCTAACGTCAAGATTTTAAATTACATCAGCAACTTTAGTGTAAGTTATTTATATTTTGTAGTTGACTCATCTTGTCTGTAAATTTGTCAAGTAACAAAATAGAATTCATCTGACTTCATTATATAACAATCAAAATATATTTTTGCTTATTTCACATTAAAGAGAATCAAACTACATTTAATAATCTCAGCTTAAAATACACAACAAAGATAGGTAATTTGCCGAAAGATAAAGAAATAAGATAATAAACATTAAACAAGATACATGATTTTTTGTAAATATTTGTTTTCTTTGAAGAAATTATTTTCTTTTAATTTTGTCAATTTAGATATATTTTCTGCTTACATTTGTTTACTTTTTAAATTCTCTTATACAGCTTATAATTTTTTTTAAAATCCATTTCGTTATATATAATATTTCAATGATGTTTTCTTGTACTCAAGTTTAAATGTGTGTGTGTGTGTGTGTGTGTGTGTATGTGAGAGAGAGAGAGAGAGAGAGAGAGAGAGAGAGAGAGAGAGAGAGAGAGAGAGAGAGAGAGAGAGAGAGAGAGAGAGAGAGAGAGAGAGAGAGCAAGCAGTATTTAGTTTCATCTTGCATTGTTGTCCATTTGCCTTTCATCATATACTGGTAAGATTAACTAATCCTTTTTTTGAACCAGGAGCTAGTGTTTATCAGTAAATACTATACAACACTTATTTCCTGCCTACATCCTGCTTTCAGCATATATATCAAGGAAACTTCTCAGATGTTACAGGTCAGTTTTAAACCATAATATTCATGCATTTTTATACATTTTCACTAAAACTTATAATTCCAATAGAACTGTTTTCAAAGAATCCTATATGTGTTCATTCAATAATTGAGATGGATGTAGAAAGAGTTAACTAAAGACTAAAGATCAATATTGTATGCAAGCGATCAACAAAATAGTCTATTCAACAGTAAATCACAAATTTAATCTTGCCTGCAGCATTGTGTATAAATGTGATTTGGTCTACTTATATTGAGATCTCAGATGCTTAGTTACTGACCAAATAGATAAACAAACAGGAGAAGATAATTAACATAAGGAAGGACAGTGGACAGACTATGGAGAGAATCAGATGGCTGTCAGTGGTAAGGAGGGGAAAAAGCCGAGTACTATTTTGAGTAGAATGTTTGTTGTGAGAATAGAGATATGGCAGAAAATCCCACCAAAAATCCGAAGGATACCAAAAGATTAAAAAAAATTAAGCACGATTGTTTATGCATTTATTTGCCAGGTGCAAGCCATGGCTGTAAGTTAAGCAGTCTGCTGCTTCTACTACAGCCCTCGACCAACCAAATCCTTGTGAGATGGAAAATTAAAGAAGCCTCTGTGTGTGTGTGTGTGTGTGTGTGTGTGTGTGTGTGTGTGTGTGGGTGTGCGTGTGTGTGTGTGCATGCGCGTGCATATGTATGTCTATTATTGTCTCCTTGTCTTGAGATCATGTGTTAGTTGTAAACAAGTGCCACCATTATACAAGTGATGTCCTTCACTGCCAATCTTCCATGCAGTATGTTTGACCAAGCAGAATTATTGGAAACATATATGGAAACATGTGGAAGTTGGCAGCAGGAAAGGCATCCAGCAGTAAAAACTCCACATCAACAAATTCCGAGCATGGAAACGGAGGCATTAAAAGACAGTGACAGCAACAGTGAGGATGACAATGACGATGATGTAAATATATACACAAAAAGTAAAGTTAGTTATGTTAATCTTACTATAACTGAAATTATCCATCTCAGAGATACAGAAATAGAATAACAAACTACAAAATAATAGCTAAGAAAGTTGTTCTGAAAATATAGTAGCAAATAGTAAAATGTGATTTTGATGCCAACTAAACTTAAAAGGAAAAAAGTGTTTTAAATTTTCACATTATTATTAAAACTGAAAGGTTAAACTAAGATAGAATCATGAAAATAGCTGATGTAGAATTTTTTATAGCAATTTGAACGTAGAATTAACTGCAGGTAAGTGTATATAGATATCAAAAGATTATATATGTAGATCCTATCTTTGAACTGTTGATGTCTACTATGTTGATTTAATAACCTAGACAGATGTACAAAATGTCTGTAATTTTCCTGTGAAATATCTTTTTCTCAGTTTTGTTGATATTTCATTAAATTTTCAGTTTTAAAATAGGTTTTGTCTTTTGGAAAGGACTAACTTCATTGTGCAACTTCACATGACATACCATGCTTTTAAAATCATTATTGAAATGGGGCACAAGTGTATTGATCACTGCTCTTCCCCTGAAGTGGTTGGATGCAATATTGGTCAAAAGAAATTTACCAAACAGTGTTAAGTGGAAGATTTACAGATTTAAAAGATTAAGGTATTGAGAAGGGCTCAACATATTGATTACTGGCCATTGCTATGAGAAATTTTCAATAAATAGCAGAATATGTTTAAGTCTACTTGAAAGGAGTTAACTTTCTTTTGAAGTAGTTTCACACAAAAGATAAAGTGAATAGTTTTACATCAAGTGCTTTGTTTCAATGTTCAGCTTGTTTTGTTTTGTATTTTTTATTCATTTCATAATATTAAAATAGAAGTTTGTTGTAAGCCAGAACAAAAGCATAATAGGAATTAGAATAATTTACAAATATTTTACTCTCTCTCTTTGCTTTCTCCCCTCCCTCTCTCTCTCTCTCTCTGTGAGCACACGCATGCCTATGTTTGTTTGTTTATACAGATGGATTTTATAAAGTTAGGATCATAAAATATAAGGGACTTGCATTGTTTGAATAAATCCCAGGCTATCTACAATTTCTCATTAAATAAAAACTAATTTAAAACAAAATAAACTAAATTAAACAGAGTGAGTCAGAGGTTTCTTTAACATTTGAATTATATATACAAAGTTTATATTTTTCACTTTGTTACAATTTTGTTTTTATATTATTGTTATTATTATTATCTTTACTATTTTGTTCAGAATATCTTTACAATTCATAGTTAAGTTGTAAAATGTCCATTTCAGCAGTTGATCTCATTTATACTTAAATAACTTGAAATGATAAAAAAAAAACAAAGCAAAGTACTAGGGAAAAATTGTTTTAATGGATAATACTAGAGTAATAAATACTTTTACCAAATAAAATTTCATTTTTTAACCAACCCATTAATAGCCATAATTGATTCTTAGAAATTTCTATTAATTCACAAAAATTAATTTTTTAATAATGAAAAATGGGATGATGTAAGAAACACTACTTTGTAACAGAATATTTATTAGATAAAATCAAAACAGTCAACAAAGAAATCTGTTTTTAACAATTCTTTTTGTGAACTGAAGCCAATAAAATAAATTGTCACCACTTCAAAAAAATAAAAAATACAACCAGAAGAGACATGACTCTGCAAGTTGTAGCGCCAACAACTTGTCAAGGAGAATACTAAGTTGGAATAAAAACTGATATAATGCAGATAGGACTGTTTAACTGTGCTGTAGAAAATCTTTCTAGTATCAGTGGTTCAATAAAATACATTTAATCTGGGTTGTGAAGAGGATGGTGAAAGGAAGAATACCTAGCTGTAAAAACTATGCTCCATCCTACTCTAAAGAAAAATCACATTATACACAAAAACAAAGATTAATCTTGCTGTATGTGCCAAATGATGAAATACTGCAACAAGTGGTGAGGTGCCATAATATTCATCTAACTCATCCTAGCATGGAAAAAAATTAGGAGTAAAGTAATGACATTGTATTGCCTTTCTAAACATGAATTTTGATTTCTTGTTGGATTTTGTAACAGCTCTTTAGATTTTTTAATTTACTAGCCAGAAACTGTTCACTGTTGTGACATACAGTAAATTCATCAAACCAAAATCAGATAATTTATCAATATACCATGAAGATGTCTATCTCTAATTCACTATTTGAAAGCTCAATTTCAAACAACTGTTCATAACAATATTGTTTATAACATCCACCTCAATTTTTAAAATTAAATAACACTGTCAAAGACAGACTTTCACCAAGGAGTAGGGTTTCTTTTTTAATAAAGATTATCTGATAATAATTGTTGGGTGTTTATCATGAAACATATTAACACAACCTGGAAAAGAAGTCAGTAAAGTTATGTTGAAAGTTAGTGATGCACAAGAAACAATGTGAAAGCAAGGTGTGTGGGGGGAGGGGGCATTTAAATAACAGTGCATCAAGGGCCTTGTAAAAGCAAATACTTTTAACAGTAAAAACTTGTAAACATTTTCAGCACAAATATCCATATCAGATGGAAGTTCATTATTGCCTTTTAACCAGTTCCCCAAGCTCCTACAGTAGTAATGATTAAAAGAAGTCAAATAGTTGTTGTTCATTTTCCCTTTGATAGCAGACTAGTTCATGACAGTATTTGATAATCTACAGTCACAAAGTCTGGCTCACAGCCTTTTGTAGACAACAAGAGTCTCAAATCTCTCTGTATGATATATTATATGTTAAATCCCATTAAAAATGATGATGTGGAGGGCAATTTCATTTGTTCACACATGGATTTCAGGTTCTAAAGGTTTACAGTTGCTAAGATATATCTTCCTTTGTTTTGAGTAGACTACATATTACCACCCAAACTCAATTCAAGTATGCAGTGGAGTTGATTAAGCTGAGTAATAACTGAAACTGATGTATTTCTTTCAGATCTTGTCTCTGGAAATAGCATTAGGGCATTGTCCACATACTTTTAATAATGTAACACGATGTGCTGTCTAGAGCATTAGTTGACCATATGGGCATCTTTCCAAGAAGTAATGGTCAGAATGTATAGCCCTGGCTAATATGATGCTGGTATATACTGAATAGACATTCAAATTAAACTGGTGTTGATCAAACTAGTTTGGGCAAGTTTGTGAAGCTGTTCTACCAGTTGCCAGCTGCTCTTGAGGTGTGTCAGAATATAGGATAGAAAAAGTGAATAGTTTATCAACACATTCAAGTGCAACCTTCATATACAGAGAGAGATGGACAAAAAAAAACATTGCAGAGTTTGGTAAACAATTCAGATAGTGCAAAGTTGCAAATAGTACAGTCCATTTTATTAAGAAACAGAAGTTGATATGCTAAACAAGTTGATTCCAAAAACAAGGATCAACTTATAAATGGAGTGAGGTATGTACTTTCTATTTCCATTTCTCTCAATAATGGTTAATAAGGACATTCCCTCTGATGAAGAGATTTGTCTTGAAAAACAAAGGACTTAGTTTCATATTCCTTTAAAATGTTCATTTTGCTTCACTATAACTAAATGAATGGAATAAAGAAATATAATAAGCAACATTTGATATTAAATAACACAGAATGACATATAACATACTTGTACAAAAGTGGCTATGTCAAAGTCTGTTTAATGTTTGTAACATATGATAAATGTATTTAAAGCATAAAAAAAGTTGCAACAAAAATAATAATATTGAATGTTATTAGAGTTAATAATATTGAAAGGTTATAAATATTAAATAGGTTTTTCCAAACAGAAGTTTTGATATGAAGGAGTTTTCAAAAATGTCTTAATCTCTTTAGACCAAGAGGTATAATATATTTTAGATAGTTCAGAGAGAAAAATGTGTTATAATTTTTAAATTTATACAGAACGTCAAACTGAGTTGCTGCTTTACCTCGATTTTATATTATCTGACAGGAACTAAAAATAAAATTTACAAAGCTGAATTGGATCTGAAAAGTTTATCCATAACATAGGCTTATTCATAGATATATGATTTATGGACAGACTAAAATTATGACAGTGGTACTCCAAATATTTTCATCATGAAATACAAAATTTCTGTCAAAATGACAAAAAAAGAAAAAGCAATTTTAGGATAATATTGGTGAAATAAACAATTTAATTTTCAATAACAAGAAAATTTCAGATTCTGGCAGTATTTTATTTTATCAATAGAAAAAGTACTTTCAATGCAATGTGTATATATATATATGTGTGTATGTATGTGTATATATATATATATATATATA
>NC_068990.1:70910692-70912528 GCF_001194135.2 Octopus bimaculoides
TATATTGATATTTGCAAAACAATATATTTCTGAATGAATTATCAAAATAACAATTGTATATATGAAGATTCTTATATTTATAATTACAGTACTGCTCAAAAGAATTTCTGAAATAAAGATAATTTTTAAAAAGATGATTGGTAGTAAACAGTAGCAAAAGCTACAAAAATTCATTGAAATATTGTGACAGACACTACATTAATAATGAAAATTTATGGCACACAGAAAATATTAAAATCTAATTAAGTCAGCTACAGCAAGTTGTGCAACATTGGATACATTTTACTGCTTATGGAAGCAAATCTTTCCAATTTCACAAAGAATTACAGATAACAAAAACTAACACATGCATGTTAACTACCTACCTGATTAAAGTAGAGCACTTTACATTGATTACATTTAGGTTTTAATAACAACATATGGCTTGTAGTAAACAATATTACAAGAAACATCAATATGTTCCATAGATATATTTCTTACATAGCTATTTTTGACTAGAGAGTATAATTTTAAAACTTTGTTAAATATAATGTGTATGGAGGTGAGAGAAAAAAAGAAAGAGAGGAGAAAGAGTAAATTAATGAGAGCATGAGCGGCACAGAGAGTGACAGAATGGTTTTACTTCTTCAAATCACGGATACTATTGAATGAGTTACTTGTTTACAAGAGTTTCTTCAAAACTGCTGACATTGTACCAAACTAAAAAAAATGAGTCATCAATACACAACACTCAACTATTTAGAAAACCACAGAGAAATAAAGACAAATATCAAATGTAATAAATTAAGCAGAAAATTAACAATTATATAAAATTTTTCATTTTTATTTTCATAATGTTAGAAAAAATAACCAAAACTTTATGATATTCATTTGATATATTAGACAGTTATCCAAATAGATGTTAAGGATTATACTTTTGTTGAGTCATCAGGTTTCATGTTACAAGACTTCTAAATGAGGACTTCATATAATTGTTAATTTGTCTTTTATTTCTAACTTTTCACAACTGATATTTATCTCAACTGATCTAACTACAAAACACTGAATAGAATATAAAGCTTGTAGAGTGAGATTTCACTAATTTTATTTGAACACTGAAAACACAACACAAATTACAGAGATAAACTATTGCAGCTCAGTGAATCCTTAAAATGCTACCAAAATAGGCCATTTATGTGAAAATAATGATTATACACAAGCACAAACAAATACTACATATAGTATTTACATGATATACAGCTTAGTGAAAGGGAGGAATATTATTTACTTCGAATATTTACTTTGGATATTTTTTCATTATATTTCTGAAGGTTTACTGAGAAATTTGTGATTTTCTATATGAATTTACAAAATTACATTTTTCAGAGAATTTCTGAGTTTAAAATATGGAGAGAAAAATGATTAAATGGCAACAATATATGTTATCGAAATGTTTGCTTTCAGCTTTTATAATGAAGTGTCCATGAAAGATTTTTGATAATAATGTTGATTTTTTAAAAATAATGTTAATTTTTTTTGAAAATGAGAAGGTAAGACTAATGTTTGAATAAATGGAAAAGCTTCCATAATTATGGCTATGAGAAAGCTATATATCAGTTCTCAATAAAAGAAAATGATTTTATATATGGAGGCAGTTGCTTTATCACCACACTTTATAACTACCATCTTCTCAGACAGGAAAATAAATAAAAGTTTTTCAGTTTATATTGCTATTAACTGCAATTATTACAAACTAAAAAAAAAAAAATGCTGCAGCAATATTAGGAAAATAATTTGTCCCATAGTTAACAAAAGTTTAGCCTTCATTTCACAATTTATTGAAAAAAAAAAAAAAAA
>NC_068990.1:70912570-70928576 GCF_001194135.2 Octopus bimaculoides
ATATATATATATATATATATATATATATATATATATCTCAGTGAATTGTGAAATGAAAGCCAAACTTTTGGTTACAGCTTCAAACATTATCTAGGTGTTGTGTGAAGAGCAAATACATTTTGTAATGATTGAAGTTTTAAAATTCCCATTTCTAGATTTCTGAAATCAGTTTCTTACAAAAGAAGAAATGATTGATCAAACAAACCCTGATGCTTTAAATATTTTCGCACTAATTGCTAACAGCAACAATGAAATAACTACAATGTGGTTTATTTTCCATTCCATCACAATAACAAACAGTAGTTGATATCAAAGTATCTGTCTCCATAACTTTTCTACTTTCAATATATATTCTTGTTCTAAGAGAATTTATCATAGTAAAATTCTGTTAGATAATTGCCTCAAATTAAAAAAAAATTTATCAATAGGAATTATCTATAACAATATATAATTGAATGATTTTCAAGGAATCAAACTGCTTAGCTAAAGGAAACATTGATCACAGATATAGAAATAATCTGAGACAAGATTTATAAGACTGTACAATGAGCAGAATATGAGAGAGTGACCCATGCAGAATGAAAGATACTTACTTGTGTAGTTAGACTGTTTTCTTTATCACCTTCCGCAAATACACTGTCTACATCTCCAGGTAAATCCTATGTTTATTTGTGAAATGAATATTATTTATGAAAATCATGGTTGATGCAATAAAATGATGAACTAATCTACAAAATGTTAAACTAGAAGAAATAAATTAGGAAAATAGATGTCATTCAATGTATGTACATTAGTACAAGGATAATAGCAAGTAAAAACAAAACCACTTTTAACTTCATGCAACCAAAAACTCAAAACAATTTACTTATTTTAGAAATTATAGAAATTAACAAAATAATGAATAACAAACATATTTTCTCTTAAGAAACACACATACACACACAATAAAGTATGGATTAAGGATGTAAATTAATTTTCTTCATTGCAGCAAAATAAATTAGTGTTTCAGCACAAAGCTGTGTTCTGAACTCCTTACACTATACTCTTCTCTAATCTACACCTCCATGAGTATCAATGTTTGCAAACAACATTTACAATAACAAATAAGAGAGGAGACATGTTTACTCACAATATCATTTGTCAGGTTGTTATTAATTTAAGTCCTAATAACCTAACAAATAGCATTAAAAGATCAAAGACTTAGGTTACAGTGCAGGCATAGGCCAACCTTTCTCAAGAAGTGGGTCACATAAGACATGGCTCTCAATCAGATGGACTGCACAACTAAAAAAATCCAAGATAATTTTTGTTAGGTGTGCCACAGGTTGTATATTTTCCATCAACAGCAGCAAGAACGAGGGGAGGGGGGAGTTTGTGAATTCCAGTTTCTTAGCATCCAGATCATAGAAATGATTTAGTCTGTTAAGGTTCCCTAGTGATGAATGAACCAGTAAGAGAATGTCTATGCAGTAGATTGACCTGCTACAAATAGCAACCAGATTCCCTCCTATCATACCTTTATGTCTTAAAACAAGGAAGACACACTGAACAAGGTGATCCTAAATATACAAAAGATAAGATAGTTAATACTGGAATATCTTTGATCACAGGTCTGACCAGGAGGTGGGTGGGGGGAACTAAACAAGAACAGTATTTTCTTAGGACAATGAAATTGTCATCTTCAAGAATTACCAACATTTATTAATGCACAATTGACAGCATTCAGATACATTGCAGTGTATGATAGTAACTTGTTCATATTTGAGCAAGAGGGCTTTACAATTTAGAGTGACTGTTAACACAAATATGCTATTCTACTTCCATGTATAGAAGAGTCTAAACCAATCCACTGTGTACAGGAAGAATTCTGAATCATATTAAGATATTGTTCAAATTACCCGCAAGAATGTACAACTTGAAGATCTGATAGCTGCTTTTAAACAAATAACTAGGGTCAAAAACAGTTTTTTCTCCCAGCAATGTCACACGACGCACTGCTATTTACCATTAAAATGTTTGCAAACTCCTATAATCCTGTTACTATATTACATGGCAAAGTTATTACTGTAGTACAATACTTGTTGTCATTTCATTATATTTGTTGTGACTAATTCTTTTTTATTCTGTTTTCACAACAGAAAATGCAAGACATTTTCTGTTGTATTAGCATAGAGGGATGATTGTTTTAAGAGTAGTTTGACAAATAACAACAAAAAGTTATATAGTCCACAGTAAAAAGGAAAACAAACAAAATAACATAATGGGTTGAAAATAATTTGTTGCACTAAATTAAATGAAAAAATTCTTTAATTCTAAAGCAGTTTATAGTATGGTAAATCAAAGTCTTAATTGAGCCATCAAGGGAGCCTCTACACAGTTACTTGGATAGCTAGAAATAACAAATGAAATCTCTCTCAAATCACACCCTAGAGTTTTAAAAAAATGAACAATACATTGGACAGTGAAGTCCTTGTTACATAGAAAGATGAGATAGTCATGGCTAGAATGTCTTTAAATACAGATTTTCTCCATTAGGAAAGACTTGGTACAAAACAACAACAAGAGTTTTAATAGATTTGTATCAACGTAGTAGGTTCCACATCATCATCATTTAATGTCCATTGTCCATGCTGGCATGGGTTGAACAGTGTGACCAGAGCTGGCAAGTTGGGGAGGGGGGGCTGCACCAGACTCCAGTCAGATTTGACATTATTTCTATGGCTGGATGTGCTGGGTGCTTTCACATGGCACTGTACAGGCACTTTTATGTGATGCCACATGGACACTTTTACATGGCACCACATGGGTCCTTTTATGTGATGCTACATGGGTGCTTTTATGTGATGCTGCATGGGTCTATATTTTTCCTAATACTTGAAACATTGCAAAGAAATGTCAACGCAGGAACTACAGAATAAATTTGAAATCCAAGGATTTCAAATTTTAAGATATGTATTTGTAGATGGAACTTTCAAACATCAACTAAGTTATGAAAAGAAAGAAAGAAAAAAAATCTCCCTATTTAGTATTTGAAACAGGAAGCATAAACTCAGAGACTTGGTAGAGAGGAGATACAGTGATATAATTTATATGTCATGCAACTAAAAGAATAAGATAATCAAGGATTATTGAAAATAGAATTATTGTATTATTGAAAAGACTTAAAATTAGCATGTGCATGGGATGAGGAACAAGCATGAGCGAAGTTGTTGTAAATAAACTTCCTTCATTTACAAAGAACAGATTAAATGAGGTATGATTGTTCAATGAAATATGACAATAAAAACTGATGGTTTGGAATTAGTGGAAAAATTTTAGTATGATTCCTGTAAGGTACACTTGTTGACAGCACAAGAAATAATGAAGATAAGAAAAACTATTGTTGTATAATACTATTTGAGGGTGAATACAGGATTATAATATAATGTAGAGTAGTAATAGAGGGTAAATAAAATACAGGTTTCAGTCGGGGAACCTTTTTCAAAGTTATTTAGTCAACCCTGTCAACCCAATGCTTATTTTAGCAGCACACTTATGTTATTGATCTCCATTAAGTCGATAAGTATGCAATTGGCCAAAGTGGTGCACAATGGAATTGAACCTAGAAATATGGTTGTAAAGTGAACATGTCAGGTACTGTTATAGTTTTATGGTTAGGTGAAAGAAATCTGAAAGGTAGAAGTTTGATTAGATCTTAAAAGATTACACATAACAAAAAGATTATCAATGATTATAGATGGAATATATAAATATAGTCCTTGTCAACCTATGCCACCATGGAAAATAATCATTTTGATAATAAAATTTATGAAGATAATAATGATAACATTAGAAAAGTAGTGGAAGATATAATAAAAGTGAGTACGGAAACTCAATGGGTTTTTCTTCCTCTCTTGTTTCTGCTTCTAAAGTATTATAAATTCAAAAATCAAAAATCTTACAGCAAATAAATATTTAAGTATTAATTTCTTGTATTTTCTTTTTATACCACATCTTTTGTATGCTAAAATTTATTCATCATTTCAATGTAAGAATTATTAATGAGGGAATATAAAAATGTACATAGAGTTATTAATAGTTTATATTACATTGTAATATGTTATGTTGATTTGTTTTTGTTTTTTTTTCTCCCCAAAATAAACAATCACTGCTAGTTTTATTTACTGTTTATGCTGTAAATGGAAAGGAACATTTCTTTAAAAAGTTATGGTCAAAATAAGGTTACTAAACTTCAGTAGTTGTTAAAATAAACTATTGGGTTACATAGATCATAAAATCCATCTGCATCATATAAAATTATAATGGATTCAATTTATATTTTAACTAATTGTTGATTCTACCATAAACAAATATAAATTCTTCAAACAGAAAATAGAAAATTCTAAAATTATATTTATTTCAAGTCATACACGCGATGAATATATTGCTTAAAGAGCATTGATCTGGAGTTTATTTCTTAGTTGTAATATTTTTCAATTGAAAAAAATGTATACTTGGAAACTACTATATCAATAAAATATTTCTACAGAAAGATCATAGATGGAAGTTATCACCCACATCAATATTTCTGAATCTCAAATGAAACAGTCTTGGAGGCATGTTATTTATTAGTAGGAAGAAAACTAATAAAAAAAAAAAAAGACTAGAAATAGCAACATGAAATTATTTTTAACACTTACATATAGAAATGGTGGAAATGGAAATCTAAAAACCTATGATAAAATAAAAACCAGTATTAGGCTGGAAAGAAATGTACTATTATAATATATACATATATTATTATTATTATTATTATTATTATTATTATTATTATTATAGTATATATGTTATGCTAATATAATTTATAATAATATTGAAGCAACATCTGAAAAAAGTTTCTTCTTTTGAATTAAAATATTCTATATTTCAAAATTTTAAATCACTAAAAAAACATTAAGCATTCTTTTTTAAATAAACTAAATAAAAGAGTAAATGATACATCAAGAATATATTTATTTTGAAATTACCATATTGTATATCTAATAAAATAGTTATGATTACACAATCAAAAATATTCAAATATATTGTATTCTGTAATCCTAAGCAGTATAATAGCTTATTTGTCAAAGATTATACATTGCAATGTCATGAAAATTCAATAGGAGAATCTTTTACAAGAATAATGATAAAAAAAGATATTCCAAAGATGTTAAATGCAAAATTGTACAAAAGTGATTGTAAAAAGTTGTTGCCTTAATAGTTCAAATAGGTTGTAAAAGTGACAACGATGAACTGAGCTGATAATAGGTTGTATAATACATCAGCATTTCTTAACCAAGGTTTCCCCAGAACGTTAGGGTTCAACAAGAGATTGCAAGGGCTCTTGTGAGAAATAATTAATTACATAACAGATTAATTATATGTAAATATATTTTAGAGTAATTTTTCCCTTCAACTCTATATTTGTAATTTTATTTTATATGCACATTTCTAAAGGTAGGTAAGTAATGGCATCTGTAGATAGTTGGGTGACTCCACAGAGAAAAAAATTACCTCCAAAGATGGAATTGTAGGAGAAACTGGTTTAATCAAGTATTTGGCTAAGTCGTAATGATAGTTCTATGATTTGTCTACTGTCTTTTGAAATTTTATTTAATGTGATAGAAAAAAAAAATGAACAAAGATGCATAATTTTTATGCAGGGGTTTCCTGAAACATGGAATGTATTTTGAGGGTTACTCAAGGCTAAAAAGTTTACAAAATGCTGCAATAAGTTATGTAAATTATGCTCTTTTTTTCTCCCAAAAATGAATAGCCAAAATCAGAAATAAAGTTTCACTGTACTAAAACATTTAGTTGCAAACTTCCAAATTTTTAGTTCAAATCTTGTAAGAGTCAACTTCTACATTTCATTATACTGAGGTTGATAAAAAACTTTTCAATTATTCTTGTTCCAACAAAATTTAATCATGCTGCTTGGCAATAAAAGTTAAAACAATGTAGTCACCATGTTAAGAAATAATATTGCTTTGTACATTAATCTAAAAAAAAAAACTAGGCAAACTAACATTAAATTTTATAATAAAACTGCATGTGAGGGAAAGAAAAGAGCAAACTGCTAGGATAAAATATTTTTGAATAAAGTAAATTGATACAAAGATCCTTAAATGTATAGGTGAATCTATTATTAATCTCCTAGAAAAGTGATGTATTCTTTTCTTGTATGTGGATCAATGTAAAATAAAGTCAAGAAGGCCTTGTGTTTCTTGTTTCTTTTGTTTTATTTATATAATCTTACTTTCACTTTTTAATTTCTTTTACTATCACTAAGTTGTAGTTAAATTATGTACAACTTTTGATACAAAACACATAATATGAGGAACCTATATTGTTAAAGTTATTTAATTAGTAAACTGTATTGTTAAAATCATTTGATAGGTTAATTGTACCATTAAGATCAGTTATGGTTGGTATCCAATCATGTCTTCAGGTCAGCTAATGCTTCATCAATAGGATTCAGTAGAGAAAATAAATTGCATGAATGTACATTGCATGTTTGTGTGCATGCATGTGTGCGTGTGTATGTGTGAAAGAGAGGGGGATGCATTTGAACTAGTAGCTTTCACTGATTTATGCCAACAAAGTATGCAAACATCATTAAGAAGACCAAAAACTGCACGAAATCCCTTGTGATATTTGTTCTACAAGTTACATGTACACTCCCTTATCATTAATCGTCAGAAATGATTGACTCATTGGAAACATGTAACCAATTATACTATCGTTCAGCAATTTCAAAATAAAATAAATAAATGAGAGTAAATTTTCAAGTTGAGTGCACTGAAAATTATTTAAAAATTCATCAACAGAAACAAGAGCAAATTGGAAATTATTTTCATAAATAAATTATAAATTCTTATAAAAACTTTCTTTGTAACAAAGTTCTTTTCAGAAATTCCATAATATATAACGTTTACATACCAATATCAATTAAAAGTTTATTATTTAAAATGCAATTTCGAATTAGAAAAATGCCAACAATTATATCATTTTTGTTTCAATGTTAACTGTATCTCACTCACATATCACTCAGTCTCTTCTAACATTATAGATAAGCCTTTTACAGAACTTCCTTGTAAACAAGCATTTATACACAGCACTTATTTTTAAAACTATCTTGTCTTTAATTTACAATCATTGAACAATTACCTCTTCATGCAACAGAAATCTCTCCAGAAGAATATTTTGAAATAACATCTATGATATTTTGTCTGGTACAATAATTTCTAAAAAAAGTACAATTGATATAACTCATTAAGAAAGGATATAAATATATGTATGTGCACTCATACCACAACATCTATTATACATCAGTAATATGGAGTTAAAATATCTGACCTTGGAAACAACTTGATCAAGAATTTTCACACTAGAATGCAATCTATCCAAAACTAATATACCTCATAAATTGATAAGATGAATAAACTTAAATTAAACTAGGAAGACTAGAGAAAGCTCAAAAGGTCATGGCAATCACTTAATCCTGAGTACATTTATAGTGCAATTGTGGTACAAACATTTGGAATACTTAATTTGTCATTCAAGAAAATCTGTTTCTTATAAGAAAAGAAGGAAGATAGCAAAAAAACCACAATTTCTACAATGCACCAGCATATATAAGCTATAAAACCAAGCAACATGAAAGATGTTTACACTTTTGAGTTCAGGAAGCATCAGAGAAGTAAATCAGAGGTAGCTACATGAGAAATACAACAGGAATAGGCTATAGAGAGGTCACAATAATTTTTTTCCCGCCAATGGGTTGAGTATTTTTCTAATGGTCTACTTTAACTATCTCAACATTCACAGGATCTTTGAGCTTCCAGACCCTTCTCCTCCAAGTTGGTCGTCTTCTCGGCAACCACTTAGCCCTGATCCTGAAGTCACTAACTACTAGTCTATGTTGTGGGGTACATTCTTCGCCTGGGAAGGTTTTGGCATTTATAAGCAGCCATCTTTCCCTTTTTCTGGCGAGGATGTAGTCAATTTGACTAGTATGTCTGCCAGAAGAGTAGGTGTGAGGGACTTCTGTGGAGTGTGGGAATTGGGTGCGCATACTAGTATTTGTAGACCTAGTGGACAATCGAGAGAGGGGGAAAAGGGAGATATAGAGGGAGAGTGATGATCGAGAGAGGCAGAGTGAAGCAGATATCGAAAGAGACACAGTAAGCAGAGAGGGGGGGGTTAGGCTGATGCACGAGGCAGAATAGTTAGAGATATTTTTGGGAATTTCTGTCACGTAGACACAGTAAATATTGAATGGTAGAAATAGAAATAGAATTGAGAAATAAGGGGTTTTCGGCCAGCTAAGTCTAAGACAGAATTATAGAAATAGGTGACTATGTAGGAAATAAAAACTGTAAAACTTCAATAAATGACTGGGTTTGACGGCATCATTAAGGACAACTGAAAATGAATTTGAGCACTAAATGAGATATTACGAATCAGGGCAAAATACAAAGGAAAGTACATGCTTAGGCAAGAAAATCAGGACTTATCTCGACATAGTTCTGTGGTCGTATTGATTCGTCAAAATTTTTATGAACAAGTGAAGGAAATCAAGCGCGCTTACTAGTGTATTTGTAGACCTAGTGGACAATCGAGAGAGGGGGAAAAGAGAGATATAGAGGGACAGTGATGATCGAGAGAGGCAGAGTGAAACAGATATCGAAAGAGACACAGTAAGCAGAGGGAGGTGGGGGTTTAGGCCGATGCACAAGGCAGAATAGTTAGAGATATTTTGGGGAATTTCTGTCGCGTAGACACAGTAAATATTGAATGGTGGGTCAAAATCTGTTTTGACCCTGTGGACCCAATCAACCGCAAGAAATCTGGTCTTCCCAGATTTTTTGATTATGGCTGGTAACAGGTATCCGGTGATACTTGAGGGACACCCTACCAAGTGTCACCTGAACCTGCAACTAGGCCATATAAAAAAGAACTGTCCCCAGGATCAGAGTAGGGTCCTGGAGCAGTTGGTGGAAGAAGCATTCCCCCCTCATTCAGAGGGAGAGATGAAGACAGTAGAGGAGGTGGAAGCCTCCTCGAAAAAGGGTCAAAAATGGAAGAAAATGGAAGAACTCCACCCTCCCGTGGTAAAAGAGAAGAAAAGAAAAATGGGGCATTGCTGGGGGTTACTAATACACTGCCAGCATATCCGAAAACCCCATCAGTGGAAATTGTGCCACTGATGGTGGAAACTGTGGCCTCGCTCCATGTGGAGGAGGAATTTTTGTCTTATTCTACAAGGGAGGGGTAGTTCAGGATTTTATTAAAAAGTTTGCTAAAGAAGGTCAGAGGGGAGGGGTTCTAACCTGCACTAAGGACTCTAATTGTCCTTCGCAGGTAGCTGTGGAGATTGTGTGGGAAACCGATTTGTATAAGGTGATGAACTCCTTCCCCGAAGATACATTTTGCTCCCTGCTGAAGCACCCCAACCTAGCACCATCGAGGTGCTCGAGTGAGGCATTGAGCCTGGTTGGGTGCTGGTAGGCCAGAAAATAACGGAAAAAATTAAGAGGCTTTTAGCGCCTTATATTGTGGGAGAATATGGCCCATTTATGAAAAATGTTTGAGGCTTAGTGTCTCATTTTTAAGGACCTTGCATCCAAAAGGAATAAAATTAAGGTTTATAACCTCAATTTGGTTGTTGTAAAAAGAACAATGTTTTCGGGAAGCAGTGATCAGTGGGCATTGTTTGTCTTCCCTCACCAATTTCATTAATTATTTTTTCATTCATTTCATCTTGTGTGTTGTC
Organism: Octopus bimaculoides; assembly: GCF_001194135.2. Taxonomy (NCBI): domain Eukaryota; kingdom Metazoa; phylum Mollusca; class Cephalopoda; order Octopoda; family Octopodidae; genus Octopus; species Octopus bimaculoides. The sequence goes on from NC_068990.1 coordinate 70,922,367, forward strand.
CAGTCCGCAGCTACTTCTATGAACGGCTTTTATAGCTAATTCTATGAAATAAAGTTTAGAAATACATGTCTCTTTGTCTTGGCTAAAAAACCTGTACATCTTAGCCTCAACTAGTATCATTTCAAAATGTTATGCTAGAAATGTTGTTTTCCCATTTCCCTCATGTGACATGAGCTTTACAAGAGCTACTAGTACAGTACCAACAACATTTATATTTTGTCAAAAAATGACATCAATACTGAGCTGTCTCTTCACAATCAATTTTCTTGAGGGTCTCAACAAGAAGTGCCACTATATTGTCCCCCTCTCCAAAATCAACAAAGAGAGGATGTAAAGAGATCATCTTACATTTATAACAATTGTCATCATAGAAATTCAAGATAAGACATGGCCAATCGTTATCTACTTCTTTGAGAAATGATATGCTAATTAAAATAAGTTTTGACTCAAAACTATATCTCTTGACAAGTAATTGTACTTTTAAAGATTTTCTCATCATGTTTATGTATCATATGTTATATATCATAAATAACCACAGAAAAACTTTGCAGATGAAGAAGTCTTTATTCAAAGCAGAACAACTCTAAAACTCAACTCTTACTACAAACCTTAAAACATGGCAACACATTTTTTTCATAAACCTCAGACTGAAAATAGTCATTTCATGTTGAAATTAGTAAAACAGAACACAAAAACATTCAGCCCTAAGTTAAACACAAATGACCCTACTCTTATTTATAAATGAAGCTATTAAAACCATCCTAATTGACATTAAATTCATTAACTCTTTTGATAACAACCCACCTGAGACTACTCTGAAGTCTTGATACAAATTTCCTGCTTTAGAGTGATCTAAATTCAAATCTTCCATCAAAATTTTGTCTCAAACATCAGCTTAATAATGACAAAGTTGTTTTATTAAATTCTTCCCATTTCCAAAATTAATTGAAGCAATAGCAATATGGAAACAAAAGGCTTTAAACAAGTACTCAGAGAAAGATAACATTTTGTAGATCGACTTAAGCAAACTTCTAGAAATGAAATTCTCACATATTAACACAAGATGCCTAAGTATTTAACCTCTAAGTTAGATGATGAGACTAACATATATACAAAAAATAGATGAGACTAACATATATACAAAAAATAAATGAGACTAACATATATACAAAAAATAATGAGACTTTTCTGAATGAATCACTGCTACAAACCTTCGCATTTCAAAATATAGATATATATTTTTTTTTTCTTTTGCAAGATTAATCAAACAACTATATACATAAGATTATCAAACAACTATATACATTATAAGTGGAAACAGAGGTAGTTTATTATATATCATCAGTTGCAGTCCAGAAATACCAGTAGATACATATTACAAGACAGTAGAACAATCATATACAAGGCTGTCTGAAGGAAAGATTATTGTCATTATAGTATTCAAGTTAATAATGAACTGAATGTATCTACACATCTTATGAAAGAGAATCTGAATAAAGCATCTATGCTAAAAGTTTTATTAAATGCAAGGCACAAAGAAGCAATCATTGGGGAACAAGATATAGTTATGAGAGAGCCCTTCACTTTACCTGCAAGAAGTAAAAAAGAAAAAACAAGGACATATTTGATAAAGGCACTATATCTGAAAAAGAAAAGACAAGATGGTCACTACTGGAATGCCTTTAATCACACAGATTTGCAGGATCAGTGCTGACCTGAGCAGTGATGAATTTACCGATAGACATAGCAAGCTGAAGCCTAGAACCTTAAAATCTCAAGTGCCTCCAATCAAGATATATATATAATTCTAGTCTTGAGCAAGGGGAATTAGGAGAAAACTTACAAATGGAATAGTGTAGGGCCTCTTTTCTTTCAAATCCAGAACTGATCCTGGAACTAAACAACGATAACTGGTCTGGACTGCAACACTACACCCCCATGCATTTAGTTAACCACTGCATGTTGGAATGTGCAGCATGTTCCTTGATTAAGTGGATGAGAGGTATATGTAAAACACTAGATCTATGTGACACACCTAATCATTGGGTTGACTTCCTGCATACCATGGGTCTGCTCAGTGTGGCTGTACAACAATAACTGGTGTGTTTGATATATTGCCTCAAGTTGTTTGAGGTTTCAGAAAAAAAAGACAAAAACAAAAATGAGAAATGTTGGTTTGTGTTCTATAAATTAGTAGCAGAGTTAAAATATAATAAACTTTCCAGAAGTTAAGCAATTGACTCAAATTAAAGCTATTGAAAATCTGGCCTCAAGAGTCAATGTCTCTTAGATACCAATGCTTATTCTGTTGAATGAATAAAAAAGTCACATGAATACAATTACTTGATCTTTGATAGAGACTAGTTCTTGTAAGAAATAATGAAACTAGCTTACTCAATGACTCCAACATGTGCATGTGACCAAAATCTCAACTACACTGCAGATGAAAAGCAGATGGATTTACAAGTTATTATAAAAATTTACTTCTAACACAGAAACAAAGCCACATATTTTCAAAAAGAATACAATCGATTATATTGACCTAGTACTTGACCAGTACTTATTTTATTGACCACACATAAATCGCTAACAAAGTTGACACAAGGTAGATTTGAACTCAGAATGCATAAGGAATTCAGCTGCTATCTCTGAAGTTCACTGTCATAAGATGATTAACTTCAATACAAAGCTACAAATTTAGTGAGAGGAACATAGCCAACCAATATAATCAAATCCCACAGTTTAACTTTAAAAATGACAGAAGGCTGGAAGACAAAGTTTTATCTGACTGAGATTTCAACTCGCAACTTACAGCAATATAAGTAAATATCACAAGGCATTTTGATGAGTACTCTACCAATTTTGTTTGGTATGAGGCTATAAATTTATAGAGATATCCTGGTAAGATGAAAGACAAAAATGACCTCAGGAGAATTTTCACTGAATGTATATAGAAACAAAACTAAAAATAGGTAAGTTAGACCATGTCCCATCGCACCAAATTTATAATAATGGCTTCTTAGCTTGGGACAAGATCACAAGTTTTTAGGAGATATATGATTGCATTGACAGCAAGAAGATGATTGAAAGTTGAAGTTGACCTTGGCAGAATTTGAACTAAGGAAACAAAGGTACACAAATACGTGTTACAAGACATCTAATCAAGGAATCTAAGGTGTTGGTCACCTTTTGTGCTTCAGAAGAATAATTTCTTATATTGATTTAAGGCTACAGATTTGTCAGGAAAGGATAAAAATAAACTAAATTAATATCCCATACAGAATTGAAATCTTACGTTTTATTAATCATAGCAAGCTTTCAATTCTAGATAAAGAGGGAACCCCCTAAATACTCTAATGTTTAGTTTTGTAATCTACTATTACAGTCCACATCTGTATCATCATCATCATTGTTATCATCATTGTTATCATCATGGTCCTCATCATTGCTTTAACTGCCAGTTTTCTATACTTGCATGGGTTAGACAAAGGCAGATATTTCTACAGTTGGATGCTTTTTGTTACCAAACCTGACATGTTTCCAAGTAAGGAAATATTTCCTGTACACCTTTGAAAGATGAACAGCTCATTGAACAGACATATTTTTATAGAGGTTTGTTAACAAACGACATTTGTATGAGGGTTACTTTATTTACACTTAGTGTGCACATGTCAAGACAAGGAGACAGAAACACATACATGTGGTGTGTATGTGTGTGCATGTACACACATAATGGGCTTCTTAGAGTTTCCGTGTACCAAATTTTACTCACAAAGCAATGGGCAACATGTGGCTTTAGTAAAAGATACTGACTGATAGTGTCCACTTGACAGGAATGAACCCAGAGCCAAATGATTCCAAAGTGGTCTTCTTAATGACACATCTATGCCTGCACCTCTGTACTACTCCCAGTATTTCAGGTGTTTCTTATGTCTCACAGTTCATAGGTTAAAGTGGCGGTATAACAATTTCCAATGCTACAAGCATATTTCTACAAATCTCACCAGCCAAATTGAAACAATATAAAAAAACAAAAAAAAATAATTTCTCAAGAGAGGAATGTTTTTGCATGTTTGGATATACATAAATATGTGTGTGTGAAATGTGTGTGTGTGTGTTTGTATTTGTTTTTATTGAAACTGCAAGTTTGTCTCACGAGTTTCACACTACTGCAATCTTTAGGTAAAAACAGTGATCACAATGATGAAACTCAAATCATGAGAGAAACCCAATTTCAGTTACAATGAAAATAAAATTTATAGCCTCTACAACATGTATTGAACACTCTTCTCTCATTCATCCACACACACACACACACACACACACACACACACACACACACACACATATATATATATATATATATATATATATATATATATACATACAATGATAATTATTTATTACTGTCTTTAGATGCATAGTGGTGACATTTCAGATCCAAGCAGGCACACCTGATGACCACATGTTTAAATGGTTTGAAATATGCATCCTCATTGTTAAATAGCAGCACACCGTTCTTTCATGCAATTGTCAAGAACAGACAGATGCAGTTGTTAAATAAGGTTGACCAAGATCATTATTTGCCTTGGCTAAAAAAATACCTCGAGCAGAAATTGAACTAAAAGCCTTTGGATTAATATTAATCCAACAGTTTAAACATGATCTAACTCATCCCACTCTCTGTCACTCACATACTAAATAAGTCAAAGTAGTAGTCATACAGACAGACAGCAGAACAAACTTAGAGATTAACATACAGAAAGTCAGACATCAACAGATAGATACACAGGCAGAATTTCATAGAAGTAGACAAAGACATTAACAATCAGACAGATTGATGGCTGACTGGCTGGCTGGTTGGTTGGTTGGTTGGTTGGTTGGTTGGTTGGCTGGTTGGATAATCAGTTACATACAAACTGATAGGTAATACTCAGAAACACACTCAGATATATAAGACATGCACAAGATAGTGAGACTCTCTCTCTCTGTCTCTGTCTGTCTGTCTCTCTCTCTCACACACACACACACACAGTCAGACAGGTACACTCTGAAAGGCTACCTAACATAGGTGTGATGTCCTGAAATGACATACCAAAATGTTATTTTACCGACATCATTCACTAAGTTATTTCCCTTGGCTCATATTTTCTGATCATACAAATTATTAAAAGCAGGCTCAAGTTTAACTATTCTTTACTGATGAGGTCCAATAAGACTTAAACATGTTCCTTACCTGAAAATGAATATCAGATATTTTCCTAAGTATGTAAATTAATATTTTTGGGAAATTTATTCTGAATTTCTAATTAAAACAACTACTTATAAGTTTCATTTTCTTTATTCAACAAACAGGCAGTGGTTCAGTACATTACTCCTTAACGGATTTATCTAAATTCATACCATTAGCCATCTCCAGTTATTTCACTTAATTTAGAACTTTTAACAAGCATTAAAGTCATTTTCTTTCATAAATTTAATTGTTAAGTAATAAATATGCTTACCGTTTCAGATTCACTATGTCTGAAATGCAAACGTTTCTCTGGGGTAGATAACCTTTCTCTACTCCTAGCAGGAGATGCCTTCTGATCAGAAAGTTTGTCTTCAACACTGTCAGTTAGAGACATGGTTGTTATTATTGCTCGTAATCAAAAATATTTCCACATAACTGAAAATAAAGAAAAGAAAAATATATATATTATGTATGTATATTGGTTTCAAATTTTGGCACAATGCCAACAATTTCGGGGGAGGAGGGGGTCGATTACATTAACCCCAATGTTCAACTGGTGCTTATTTTATCAACCTCAAAAGAATGAAAGGCAAGGTTAACCTTGACAGAATTTGAACTCTGAACATAAAGACAAAGTATATATATATATATATATCTTAATATATAAATCTGAAGTTGTGTGTCTGTGTGAAGCCTTTTTGAATGTTTATAGAAATCCACATTTTCCACTTTTTCGTAAAATATTTTTACATCAATGGAATTTTCTCGATGTAAACTTTCCAGTGCAGTAATTAGATTTTTAAAATTCCGTTTACTTTGTGTGATTTAAGGGAGATTTGGCTGTTGTTTCTAGCAACTTTTATATTTCATCCCTTCTACCTGGAACGCCATTCTTACACACGCGCTCGACATAAAAATATAGAGAGTAAGAGTTAAAGAGGGAGAAGGAGAGAGAGAGAGAAAGTGATACATACAAC
>NC_068990.1:70930269-70936808 GCF_001194135.2 Octopus bimaculoides
AAAAGGAGTGACAGTGACTTTGAAGTTTCAGCCAAGAAGCAGGAAGAATCGAATGATTAATAAAAAAAAAACATCTACAATCATAAAAAAGTCACAACATATACAACTAATTCCCATGGATGTTATGGATCTCAATTTTGTAAAAATATAGTTTCCTTTTCCACATCTACATGTAACAGTTTGTATTTGTGTTATAAAAAAAGAGATACAAAATTATTAGGTATTTGACATAAATTTGTTATACTGAGTCCAATTACTAAGAAAAACAAATATAAGTAATATAAGTACCCAATGATTATGAAAAGATAGGTGACATCTATTATAGGTGATGTAGACAACATACAACACCCCAAACCCCTGTATCTGCAGACATCACTAATATGTCATGAAGAAGAACAGCAAAGGAAAAAAAATAAAACTAAGTTATCACAAAAGTACTTTTTATTTAAAAATGCTCAAGTACAACTCTGATAAACAAATTTTCCAGCTCATTTCATCATTAAATATTTGCAAAGTAAATATCTGAGACCTCCTTTCATATGACTTTATAATTAATAATCAATGAAGATGTTAAATTATAATTATAGTAATGAATTTTACTGAATTTGTTGTTTCTACGTTGCATCATTTTGTACTTCAGTAAATTTTACTATTTTGTTCAACATTTAGAACAGAATCTCTTTTTCTGGGTAAGCATTACAAGAGTAGTCAAGCATACAATTAGTGTCAAATACACTATTTTTGTTACTTCACTTGGTTGGTTTGATATCATTTTTATATCTTACACACAAACACACACAAATCATCCTCATTTCTGTGAGGAAAACATAATATATGAGCAACAACTGTTATAAGTATAATTAGGAACACTATGAAGCTGTCACTGTAATGATTTTGCTTCATTAAATCTAAGATAGACTGCTAGAATAAAACACTTTCATTAGAATACAAAGCTTATTATAATTTTTTACCATAACTGACAAAATATGATTTTACTGGAGACAAATTCATGATAGACTATGAATCATGAGTAAAAAATAGTCAATGCTGAGGATCTGCAGAGACTAGACTGAAGTTGAATGAGACATGTTGCACTTTGCTCACTCAACTTTCATTTATGCTGACATCCTAAGAGAGTGGCTGGACATAAAAAGGTATTAACTGATGAAAGAAGAGAAGAACAAAAAAAAAAAAAGTATAGTAAGATATGTAAAAAGTTGTAATAATGGTCCTCAGAATGTTGAATGTTACAAATTACATAGAACTGAGTGCAGTGGTGATATTCCACAATGTGGTTCTTTTATGGCAAAATGGATGATAAATAAAACGATGATGGTGACAACTCTTATAAGAGTTTTAAGATTTAATTTATTATTAACTACCCACCTCTTATTAATATTCTCCAGGTATCTTATTAATATGCTCCAGGTAAAATATAAAATGCTATAACATTCTATTTTGTTAATAAGTAAAACATTAGGTTTTAGTTATTTGAAAATCAAAGCCAACACAGATATCCAGCAGGGGAACAATTCATGTTTTATTTGCAGGTGTTTATATTTTCACTTAAAAAACTTTTTTCTTTTCTTCCTCAAGCTAGCTTGGGTTAGAACAAAATTTTACCAAGATCATTTAAATAATAAAGAAATTACTTCCTTAGCACGCAAGTACTTTTATGAATTTCAGAAGTTCCTAAAATAGTGCTCATCTATTGAGCTAGTGGAAGCTGTAGATGCATCTTTGTTTAAAACAGATTCTTGGGTTAACACATTTGAATATTTTTCATGGAGAGAAAAGGAAAAAAGCAAAGACAACCTCAAGCCTACTTAGCATTATTTTTCAACTCTTTACAACCTTTACAATTCATTCCTAAATCCAATAGAATCATCATGAAACACACACACAAAACCTTTTTTACTACCAGCTACTCTCTCTCTCTCTCTCTCTCTCTGTAATTCCTAAACAATGTAAGAACCCTACTTCAAAATTTGATGCAAAGCATTTCCATCAATTTTCTAATTACAGCTACAAAATTTAAAATAAAAATTAATTCCTCTAAGCTTAATATTTCAATTCTAATTGTTAAAAACCATTCAACTAACAAAACATTGATCATTAGAGTCGTGGAAAAAAGAAACAATAAGACTGAGATTGCAAACAACATTATAAATCTGCAGGTTTCAAAGAATGGATCAATTGCTATATTTTTGCATTTCTACACAGTTACTGAAACTTAATAACTATTAACTAAGTTGCCTGTCAAATATTTTTTTAAAAATGAGAACACCAATTTAAACACACACACTCACATATCACTGAATAAGGATTAAGGAAGGGACATGATTTTTTTAAGTTAATACACATAAAGGGAATTTCTTTTGTAGCTGTTTTTCACAACAGAGGTAAAAATTAAATGTCTTCAAGGAACAACATTGTACATATTCTATCATTTTTTTCCCCTTTTGTATAATTTAGTGAACACTCTAACCTACAATTCTTTAATTAAACTGTCTTTTGGATGACTTTGAAGTTTCCATATTCATTGTGATCTAAGCAATTCCACTAAATACAGGTTCTTACCTTACATACAACAAATATATTTCTATGTATTCAATAAAGTGTCTGTGTAACAACATTGACCAAGAGACAACTACTTAATATGTTGTTTTAAGTAACGCACTTCATAAGTTTTTTGTTTGGTTGTTTTTTGTTTTATCTTAAGCTTATATGGGAAATAACATAATGCACTTAAGTAATGCAGTTTATCATTTCATGATGTTTGTAGCTACCACAGAAATAATGGTTTCTATAAATATACACAACATTAATGTTTTCATTTGTGTTTCAACTGAAAACATTTATTGTGGAATAAGTAAACAGATATGAGTAAATGAAATCAATTTCTTACTCTAAAACAGCAATCATTTTTTAATCACTAAGTCAAAAGGAAGGGTAGTGTCCATAACCCTTTCCAGGACCTCTGAGAGTAATGTAAGTAGGGAAGAATATATCCACAAACCCAAAACCTGGCCCAAATACTTGCAACATAGTGGAAGAGACAAGATGATGGTGTTAAACTGGAATGTATATTAACTCTATCACAATAGGCCACAAGGGAAACTAAACTTAGAATGCAAACCAGAATAAATAGTGTTTTGTCTGCCAGTCCAATACTTTTGCTAATCTGCACTGGAAGAACTTCACAGTTTATTATGAAAACTTCAAGATTTCGTAGAATACCTTTTTCTTTTTTTTTTTGTCTGAAGTATTTGATTCATGAGCTGGTGTAAATTCTGCATAGGTAATACTGAAAGTTTTGTTTTAGGAAATAATGTTTTGTAAACTACAATGTTATACAACTGTGACTGCCTCTTCCTAGCAAGTTATCTTTTATTTTCATCTTTACATCAAGAAATGAAGACACTCAAGAAGTGAACATACTCAAGAACAAGCCACATACAACTGACCATGAGAAAGTGCTGATTCACTTCTCTTTGTTTTTCCATAGTGAATAGTGATTGTTATCAAAATTACCAACAATGTGTCAAAAAAATATTGTATATAGTAAATAATTTAAACAAGCTTAACCATAGAACAAAATTGAAGACATAATCTTCTATAATTCTCTACTATAATACAACTATATCACTAACTCCTTATGCTGGCTGTATTTTCCTATGATTGTATTGCTAGATTTGAATCTACAGTCCCTGTGAACAAAGTACAGTAGCTACACAAATGAACTACGGATTCTAAAGCATATATCAATAACATATATACTGCACTTAATTTGAAATATTTATTTCCCTGTCAATTGTCTTTGGAATAATACATATATATATAATTATAGATGTTTTCAATCTAGTTTGGATTCTTTGCCATCAAATTTGAATTCTTTGCAATCAAATTTGATGGCAAAGAATCCAAACTAGATCTAAAACATCCACATATATATTATTCCTGGTCATTGGTCACCAACAATTTTACTAGTTTTGAAAGCAAAGGTAGCTTCAGGTGAATTTCGAATTGAAATACATCAGGTCATCCCATAAGTTCTGTCCGATTTTTGAATAAACAAAACAAGTGATCAAATGTTATATTTAACTGAAATTTAATCATCAATGTACTTTCCCTGATTATCTATGACTTCCTTCCATCTATTTACAAGCTTTTTAATCCCATCAATGTAAAACTCTTTTGCTTTCAAAGTGAAGAACTCTGAAATGTCAGTTTCGACCTCCTACTAGCTTGCGAAAGTTATGTCCCCCAAATGATTCTGTAAACTACGAAACAAATGGTAGTCTGAAGGAGCAAGGTCAGGAGATTAAGGTGGATGAGGAATTTTTTCCCAACCAAGCTCTTCGATCTTCTGTGATGTGATCTTTGCAGTGTGGGGTCACACATTGTCCTGATGAAAGATCACTCCTTTTTGATTCACTAAAGCAGGTCTTTTTTTTCTCAAAGCTTGGTTCAAATTCTCTAATTGCTGACAGTAGACTTGAGCATTGATTGTTTGCATTAGGTGGTAACAATTTAAAGTGAATTACTCCTTTACAATCCCACCAGATAGAGAGAAGAACCTTTTTCCCATGAAGTTCCCTTCTCGGTTGTGGTTGAGCTTTTTCCTTTTTACCAAGCCACTGTTTACGACGTTTAACATTTCGATAGAAGATCCATTTTTCGTCACCAGTCATAAGTCTATCCAAAACGGGTGAAATGAGTTTGCGAGAAAGGAGAGAAGAGCAGATGTCAATTCAGGATTTGCGGTTGCTTTCGGCCAATTCATGAGGCACTCATTTTCCAAGTTTAGGAAACTTTCTAAGTTGTTGAAGATGACGATGAACAGTTGTATGGTTTGAACTAAGCTTTATTGCCAATTCTTCAACTGATTATGCAGGATTTTCTTCAAGTAATGCCTCAAGGAGCTTATCATCAAACTCAACTGGATGGCCTGTTCGATCTTCATCTTCAGGGCTGAAATCTTCACTTCTGAATTTTGCAAACTATCTTCTGCAAGTTCTTTCATTCAAGCATTCTTTCCCATAAACTGAGTGTATGTTTCGAATCACTTCGGCTGCAGAGTTTTTGTACTCATAAAGCATTATGTGCCTTAAATGCTCTTTGGATACTTCCATGCTAGAAAGGATTTTAATCAGAGAAATTTTAATTCTATTATTCTGTAAAATAATATTTAAGTAGTTTAAATGTACACAAATGCACAAAAATAATTTTTAATTCCATTAGACATTCTAAAACACTATTAAATTTCATTCAATTTTAAAAAAGGTAAAATTGGACAGAACTTATGGGGTGACCTGATAATATCAGTTTTCGTCTAGCATAAACTAGAAATGCAAAAGTGCCCATTTTTGTCATTATCCAACCATTACTGATGATGTTAATTCTCTGTTTCAAACCTTTCTATTCATTTAAAATTAAAGCAGGATCTATAAGACTTCTTGACGATGACAAAAGCCTTATGCAACAACCACGTAGTTGCTACATAATAATGAAAGGTAATAGACTTACTTCTGACATTAACCCCCTAAAAAAGGAAAAATCTGGTACAGGTTCTTAAGAAAGAGAAAATGTCAACTGGAAATTTTTAGCTAAGAAAGCTTGTAAAGGAAATAAACTCCTTATGAAGAGTTTTTAAGATCTGGAAGCATTTGTTTCTGTACAGATTGACTGCTGTAAGTAAAAAGCTCTATGACTATGATCTCATCATTATCATCTTCATCATTTTACATTTGTTTTCCATACTGGCATGGATGGAGTGGTTTGACAGAATCGGACAGGTCAAAGGACCACATCTTGTCCCAGTGTCGGCTTGATTTCTATGGCTGGATGCCCTTCATAGCACCAACCAGAGTGTACAGAGTGCTTTTTTTTTTGTGCCACCAGCACTATAGAGATTGTCTTGCCTTTAGCAAGACCAAAGACTCCTCTCAAACTCCTGTTGTCTCTACTCATTTTGCTGACAATTTTACAGTTTACTGGGTGCTTTTTTCATGTCACCAGCACTAGTGAGGTTGCCTTGTAACTCACAAGATGAAAGGACCACCACCATTAAAAAAAAAAAAGGGAAAGAGAGTGATGACATGAGATGGAGTGTTGGGTGAAGTCATGGCACTGGGCAGAATTGCTTGGTTGTCATGAAGGAGGGTGTTGGGAGAAGTTACAGTATGATGAGAGGAATGGATTTATTGATGTGACAGAGTGACAGAGGAAAGATTAACAAAGGCAAGGATCTGTGAATTACAATATGCTGATGACAACGTTGTTCCACCACTAACTAAAGCCAGTCACCAAATCTCTTCTCATGTATTTGTTTGAATTTATAAGACTTTTAGCCTCACTGTCAGTTTAGTATAAATGATAACTCTAACTCAATACCTATTAGGAAAAGAAAAGGTGATAATGATGAAAATTGCTATCTATCCTATCTATCCTGCTTTAAATCAAGAAAAATTGAAGGCAAGTATCTTTGATGCTCTAAGAAAAAATATTATGTAAAAGTAAACTATTTATGGGTTTTT
>NC_068990.1:70936818-70940078 GCF_001194135.2 Octopus bimaculoides
AAAAAAAAAAAAAAAATATCAGAGCAGCTTCCACAAAAGTTGTAGGAATTTTATTTCATTTTATTTTATTTTATTGACAACAAATCCATAAATAGATCTATTGACAAATTTATTTTTCTCTATTCACAAGATAAAATGTAATGTAAGTAAATAAAGTGCATTTCCTCCATAGCCATCTAGACCAGGGGTTTTCAAACTGTGGTCCACGGACCACAGGGGGTCCGCAAGGACAAGACAGGGGGTCCGTAGACAGCAAATACTTTTTATGGGCAATTTGAGTTTATATATGTTTTTTAATCGAAATCTTTTAATTGACAATAAACCTATTTGTTAAATACTGCTAAATAAATAAATGTAAAAATATGTTATTTTAAGCAAATATTTATGTATAAATTTCATAAGTGTTTATAAGGGGGCTCTAAGGTAAAGCCTGAAATATAAAGGGGTCCGCAAGTCAATGAGTTTGAAAACCCCTGATCTAGACTACTTTCCTGTTAATTTAGGGGTTGTTAATGAAGAACAAGGAAAGTATTTACACTATGCCATAACAAAATACAGAGAAAAACTAGCAGGGACAGATGAATACAAATATGATGACAGACTGTCGTTGGTACCTAATAAGAGAAGAAAACAAAAGTGATTATACAGTTCTATATTTAAGAGATGAGGAATTATTTACATTATTTACATTATTTACATTTGACGGATATTTGTCCTCATCTTGTTTGTTGTTAACACAACGTTTCGGCTGATATACCCTCCAGCTTTCGTCAGGTGTCTTGGGGAAATTTCGAACCTGGGTTCTCATTCCTAACGATGTTACTATTATTATATTATTATTATTATTACTATTATTAATCAGGTCGCTGCCGTGAATCGAACTCGGAATCTTGGGGTTAGTAGCCCGCGCTCTTAACCACTACGCCATATGCCCACAGGCATACATACATACGCATGCTGGTGGTATGTAAAGCATCCATTACACTCTTGGAATGGTTGGTGTTAGGAATGGCATCCAACAGTAGAAACCATGCCAAATCAGACTAGAGTCTGGTGCAGCCCCTCAGCTTACCAGCCCTGGTCAAACCGTCCATCCCATGCCAGCATGGACAACGGACATTAAATGATAATGATGATGATGATGATATATATATGTATGCACACACAAGAATATGTATCTATATAGATACATAGATATGTATGTGTGTGTACACACATATACATAAACATATATACACAAATATATAAAAAGACACACACACACATGCATGTATATATTATTTCTTTACATGTATATGCATACAGTAATTAATAAATAATTTTCAATCATCAGTATTTTTATTGTAATATCATTTCATTAGAAGAGTAGACCTGTCTGTCAATGAAACTGAATGAGTATGGATTATATAAAGGACAGGGTTAGAAATAGACTGCAATGAGCATGCTTGTTGTCACTTGGTTTCCACAGTAACCAAATATAGCTCATTGAATATTTGCAAACATTGAAAGCTGTTGTTTCCTATTTATCAATAAATGTTCTAGCTGTTCTAGCTTCATTTGTAAATTTGGGATAAGTTAGAACCATAATGCACTGAACCAGAAATGTAATGTAAATACCAAAACACTTAATTTTAAAATGATATACCTAATTTAAATAAAATATAATTTTGAGAATATGAATATTAAAAAGAACATACCTTGCATAAATGGTTGATGGGAGAAAAATAATTACAGCAAAATTCTCTTAACATTGTCAAAATTAATGAAGTTAATTTGCATCTGCCACAAGTTTTATAAATGAAACAAAAAAATATTTGTGTTTGTAGAATTATTATTTTTAGATCCATAAATTTGAAGTCTGTTATAAAATTAATGAAAAATACTATTTCCATAATCAATGAAAAATTTCTAAATTTTCTAGTTCCCAATTTTCTTTAGCATCAATTTTCTATTTCAGAAAAATTAGCATATATATGTCACCATCTTAATTATACGGATGTATGAAGTGGATGCTAGTTTGATCCAACACACAGATACAAAAAAATTAGCTGTTTTTCGGCTCAGACTTACACAACAATGTGTCTCACACATACATGATTTAATCAATTTATTTCTATTACTGCACATACCAGCCATTTTAATACACTTACACGTCACATACACAGCATTGAATTGGCGCGAGTTGGCAACCTCACAAGCAAAATAACCCCAATGAAGGTCACACACTAAACAGAATTTTAGCCAATCGTCACCCTATATTTTTGAGTAACATAGGCAAAATAAAAATTGTATAAAATAAAGATTTCTGTAAGAAATTCAAAATTTGCCTGTTTGAATGGATTCACTTTAGACAAAAAAGCAATTCTTTCCTCTGTCTCAACCTCTTATATTTCTTAACAGTAATGGGTTAACAAGTTGTTAACCTGTTCCTGTAGGTATTTGCTAAAGACATTATTTGAACTATATTCTATTTAAACACAGATTTATTCTTTAGATATTGAACAAACAATGAACATTTATGCTTTTCTGAATACCTGTATATTATTTCCAAATGTTGTTCTATTGGCAAATTACTTTTTGGGGACTGATTCATTTCCACCTGCTATATACTTGCTTGTACTTTATCTTTATTGAATATTTAGCTGTGGATTTGCAGTAATCCAGCAGCTTTTTATCAATGTGATTAAGCAGTTTCAATAATAAAGAAAATCGTATTATTTCTCTACTGAAGTCTCCTTCTCAATTGAGTCCTCATTCTTTCTACAGTAAATATATACAAATTTATATGCAATGACAGCAAACATTTTATAGAAACCTTAAATCCTTCCAACTACTATAAAATAAACTTCTCTAAGTTAACCCTTTCGTTACTATATTTTTGACCAAAATACACCCCTCATGAGTTTCAATTAAATTCTAAAATAATCATGAATTTAGACTAGTCTCATTAAACACCTGTAATTTTTTTTATTTATCAACATATTAATGTGATATTTGGAACATAATTAAAGAAAGGGTTCTTAATCAATTCTA
This sequence comes from Octopus bimaculoides, assembly GCF_001194135.2. Lineage (NCBI taxonomy): Eukaryota > Metazoa > Mollusca > Cephalopoda > Octopoda > Octopodidae > Octopus > Octopus bimaculoides. Next base: position 70,939,852 of record NC_068990.1, read on the forward strand.
TTGCATAATTTTTGTCTGAAAGTTCTCCACGTACTGGGGTACTGCTAGTGTCTCTCACATGTAAATATTGGTTCAGCTTCACGAATCGTACTCGTTCATAATACTGGAAATATATTCATCGCCAAAAGGTTCCTGATCGCTCCAGTAATTTGTTATTCGGTACTACTAAAGCAGCGCGGACCCGAACGCGCAGTCGCGCGTCCGCGCTAGCTAGTCGTGAGTGGTCG
>NC_068990.1:70940391-70942543 GCF_001194135.2 Octopus bimaculoides
CTGGTGTAAAATCATCCTCGCTGTCGGCGTCGCTGCTTTCATTTTCGGATACAGAAATATCCGATTCATTATCGTTCACCACGTGCTTTTGTAGTTCATTCATTCTTTTCTTCGATATCTCCATATCTTCTGTTGAAAAACCTTCAAATTCGGAATCACTGCTTGATAGCATGAAACTCCTCTCCATCTTCAAAGTTGAAAAAAATTAACGCCGCAAAAAATGTGGAAAAAAATCTTCCAAAATTCACTGAGTTCAAATATCACGCCAAACAATGTCGGAGACAATAACTCAACTGTTTGCAAAGTGAAATCAGGTGTTTTAACGAATGTACTAACGAGATTTGGGTTCAAATTTACAGTTAAATAATGGGTACGCTCGGCTGGCTACGGCCGGGTTAGTCTTATGAACCAAAAAATTTTTCGGCTGGCTAAGGCTGGGTTAGTAACGAAAGGGTTAAAATTATAGTATTAAAAGTGCAATTGTTTCTATCCACTTACATTATTATTTTTCTTATGTTGAAAATGCTTGACACTATTGTTACTGTTAAATGATTCCAAGTTTGAGATTTACAATATTATACATAAAAAGGGTTAGTTTCTGTTACACTAAAATCTTGTTGGTTCAGCTATCTAGGTGTTGATCATTTACAGCATTTTTCAATACTTAATGTATGCAGCAATTGAAATCATTTTCCCAATATACCAGAACAGTAACATACATTAATTATGATTCATAGAAAAAATATCTGTTCAAAACTTCCTTTCACATATTAGCATATATTACCTATAAAAAACACTGAGGTCAGTGGACTCAAAATATTATGGATTCAACCTTCACAATGCTAAGATCAATAAAACAACATAATAATATATAAGTAACAGTAAATCTACAACCAAACTTTAAAAGAAATAAAACTAAGAAAGGAATACTTAAATTGCAGTGTATCTACTAAATATATCTATTTTGAAAGGCTTCTCATTTACTGATCCATTTTAATAAACTGGCTGCTTTAGCTATACACAAAAAATGCTCTTGGATGATTAAGTGCAAAAAAATCAATGACTTCTATAATAGATGCTAATGTAATGAATGAGAATGGAAAATACAGGTGTTAAAAATGCAGTGGTAGGTCTAAATACATAAACATTTGAGTAATGTAGAATGTTAGGCAAAAACATTTATATCAGCCACACATATTCAGCTAAGTGAAGTACTATCAATATAAGCACATAAAAAGAAAATATATTAAGACCATGCAAAAGTATACATGTTCACAATATCTAACAATTGCAGATTATTAGTGCAAAACATAGATACTTGTAGCAGCCACAAAATTACCAGTAACCAGTTCTACAAGTATTAAACAAAAAATGCATTAAATATATTTGATTTCTATTCTTATAAAAAAAAAATTTCAATATTGTCTGCTTAATATAACTTTCAAAATATGTAGTTTGCACATGCACAAGCAGGTGTGTCTGTCATAATGTTTGTTTTTATGTTATAATAAAAACAATTTTACATTAATCATACTCTATACTTTTGTAGACTACAAATTTCTTATTCTTATACAAGAATGTTGTTGACAGTGACTTCAAAATTTCACCCAGTTAAGCCATCATCAATGATGGTTATTTATGGACCACTTTGTATATGTATATGATATATGTGTACATATATTTATAAAGATATACACATAGATATACATACTTATACAAATACGCTAGACACATATTTACAAATATATGCACATATATATATACATGCACATACATACACAGACATATGTATATATTGAAAAATATATATATTTATAAATGGCAACTTCATGAGTACTGGTGTCACAAAAATAGCACCCAGTACACTTTTAAAATGATTGACATTATGAAAGACATTCAGCTTTAGAAACCATGCCAAAAGCTAAAACACTGGAGTATGATGTCATCCTCAAACCCAAGCTAGCATGTAGAGAGGAGTTAAATGATAATGATACACACACACACACACACACATTCTTTTATTCTTTTACTAGTTTCAGTCATTTGACTGCAGTCTATATGTGTGTGTGTGTGTGTGTGTGTGTATTTGTCCATATATGAGTGTATATGTGGCATGAGTGCCTGTATGTGCATATATATATATACATATATA
>NC_068990.1:70942569-70954515 GCF_001194135.2 Octopus bimaculoides
GTGTCTATTAAGACCTAAAAAGTTCTCAACTTGAAACATAGCAGCATACCAAAAATGTGAGCGGGCAAGACATCTAAAATCACCTAAAAAAATCATTATTAAACAGGAACCAGGTTTCGGATTTAACAAATTCTTACCATTTGTCTATTCCTCATCAGCCTGATTTGTAATGTAGCAGCAATTATCAGAATCGTATACATAGTTGCCCACCGCCATGGGTGCGCGTGCATATGGTTCTGCTAATTACAGCTTATACTCATGTTCTCATTCTGAATATATTCGACGCAGTAAATAGTTTCTGCGGATATATTCCTGGAATTAGCGCGCCAAAATGAAGACTTTTGAACTTTACCATTGTGCCAAAATTTGAAACCAATATTAAACTGAAGAATTATTCAATACTTTTTGTAGAGTACATATTTATCAAATTTGTACAAGAAGAGCAATGACAGTGACTTTGAAGTTTCATCCTGATAGCTTTCATCAGACTGTCCACTGAAGGCAAGTAGGTTGACGAAAACCAGCAGGTTGAAACTTCAAAGTTATTGCCACCCCTCATCTTGTAAAAGTATAATAAATATATATATATACACATATATATAAGCTAAAAGGCTAGTTCTAAAATGTCTTTAAGAGATGATCACAATAATTGTACTAGTAAGTAATGTTCATAGCCACTTCAACATGGCTGTTCCATTCCAGCAGAATTTACTGCAATGTTGTAACCCCAAGAGGACATCTCCTCTAGCTGGTTAACAATACACAGCTGCATCCGATATATTGTGAGCAGGGAACAAACCCCTACCACCTTCTAGTGATGGAACCCGTCTGGTTTCAGGCTATTTCTACCTCTCTTCAGTACTGGACACCTCATCTGGTAGAGATGTATTCTTTATTATGATAATACAATATCAATACATAAAGGGGACAATACAGGACATTACAAACAAATAGTGTTTATGAGTTCGTTTTAATGAGATTTTAAAAATATGATGATTTATGTTAGATACACTTAAAATTTTACACCTTGGCTGTGAAGAAAACCGGCTGCACCGTACTCCTTTACTATGGATGATGTTACGTAGGGCCATTCACTCCCGACTTTCTTTCCACATCCTTCCATCTTTTTCCATATACACTTTGCAACAGGCGTCTTTTCTCCAGCCCTATCTTGCTCTTCAGATGATATCTGAAGTAATATAGCAAACCAGAGCTGGAGATGAATGTTCCCACTGCGACTTCTTTCATTCTGGTTTTCCATATGCACTCTTTCAATACATGCCTCAACTTCCTTTGATAGTCCGGGTGGAAGTGTGATCTTAATCATGCACTCAGCCAATAGCTGTACTCTTCTTAGATGCAACAGCATGTGTTCTGCATAAATTATCAAGCCCAAAAGCTCCGGGCACTGTACAAGGGCATGCAGAACAGTTTCATCATCCTGCCTGCACCTTAGGCATGGTGGCACAGACATCCCATGCCTAGACAGTTTATCACGAACAGATAAAGCACTCTTATAGCACTGCCAGGTCAGGGATTTCTGGTAGTTATTCAGGTACCCTGACCTGAAAGTTCTTTGAAACAGGTTGGCTAGCTGGCCCTCACTGAGCCCCAGAGCTTCTCTTAGGACATCATCCCTCTTGAACTCTACCAGCCCACTACAGAGTATTGAGGTGGTACTCCCACTGCCAGTCTTGCTCGCCTTGTGGATTAGCACAAGTGCCCATTGGCACTCTTTTTGTCATTCAGTCAAGTTTCATCTTTTTATGAAATTGGGTTTGAATTCCTCCAAGGAGGCCCATCGTAGAAAGAATGTCTCCACCAGCAGATTCCACACCTGGTCATCCTCCAGGTAGAGCAAGAGGTGCCTCAGTCTCAGCGTGTGTTTGCACATCATCAGCCATGGCATCCCTAGCTCACCCTTTCGTGGTTTTTGGCAGCTGACAGAGTGCCTCACAAGTGATTTTCCTCCCCTCCACAAAGAGCGGAGGAGAAGGTGTTCCAACTTGTTTAACATGAATCAGAGCAAGGAACAACAGTCAGATGGTAGGTGATAACAGATGCAATATACACCTGCACCACCTCCGCTCTCCCCTTCAAGGATAGTGTCCTTCCAGACCAGGTCTGGATTAAGGCCGCCACCCTGTCTGCCACCTCACTCCAATTCTTTTCCATCTAGGAATTTGGTCCAAACCAGACTCCAAGCAACTTAACAGGACCTTCCGTTCAGTGTCGTGGGACACGGGACAGTATCATCTTGCCACTCCAGGTGCTGAGCCACAAGCCGATGGACTTGTCCTTGTTAATTTTAACCCCTGCCACCGCCTCGTATCCTTTGATTGCATCCTCTACACAAGGTAGCTGAGCTTCATCAGATACGGTGATGGTGACATCATTCAAATATGCAGAAATAAATTTACCACCTTCCAATTCATTGGGTATGCCCCCCAAACTCTCCAACCTCTGCAGCAATGGCTCAAGAGCTAGTACATACAGAAGTAGAGACAGGGGGCACCCCTGATGAACCGAGCGTTCAATTCTAAAAGGCACCGACAGGTAACCATTTATCTGAACTGTAGATGTGAGGCCGCCATAAATGGCAGTGATCCAACCACGGAAGTCCGGGCCCAGCCCAGCTGCCTCGAGGACTGTTGCCAGGTACTGGTAGTCTACCTTATCAAAAGCTTTACTCTGGTCTAGATGGACCAGTGCCCCACCTTTACCAGATAACTTACCCACCCTGTCTAGGGTGTAGTACAGGAAATGGAGATTGTCCTGGATTGACCTACCTGGGATGGCGCATGTCTGCGCCCTCCCAATAAGTTTCTCCACAACACGCGCCAACCTCTTAGCTAGCACCTTGGTCAAAATCTTTAACTCTACATTAAGTAGAGTTATGGACCTAAAATTACTGATATGGTCCCTCTTGCTCAGATCTTTTCTGATCAGTGTCACCACTCCCAGACTCACAGAGCTGGGAATCCTCCCATTCTGCTGCCAGTTTGTGTAGATGCAGGCCAGCATGTGCCCGAACAATTCCAGCATACTACAATAAAATCCATAGGGCAGACCATCCAGCCCCGGCAATTTGTCCCTGGTGCACTCAGCCAGCATCTCTTCAACCTCCATAGCTGTAATCGACCCTTCACAGCATTCCGCCTCCCACTTCAAGAGTCGTGGCCCACTGGCAAGGAAGTTCTTTAGGGGCTCCCCACGGTCCAGCCCACCACTCTCCATGAACAACCGGGCGAAATGCTGGTGAAAAGCCTTTAGTATCTCCTCCTGTCCTTCCATCGAACGCCCCTGTTCGTCTATTAAAGATTTGATAGAGGCTTCTCTGCCCCTCTGACACTCCACACAACATGCCTATCCAGCAACGTTAATACCTTCTCTCCCCACTGCACGAAGTTTAGCTCTGACTCTACACCCATCGTGTTTGGCTTTGAGATGACGGTAAAAAAACCGTTTTCACTGCCACCACTCTGGATGCAGAGCCAGATTCCATGGCCTCATCTAATTCCTTAATTAAAGTCCCTTCTATTCTAGTCTTATCTAGACTTAACTGTTTGCTAAATCTAATAGACTCAGAACAAATGGCTCATTTGAGGACACACTACCACCTATTATTGATAATAGTGCCGGTTAATGTCCTCTGCACTAACTCCTTACACCAGGCACGGAAGGTTTACAAGTCAAAATAGACTTGTTCATCTTCCAGTACTCTGGTCCCTGCCTATGACACTTAACTAGGTACACCCTACACATCACAAACTTGTGATCCGTGTAGGGGACACAACAAAAGCATGGACAACTAAACATACCCCTATCTTTATCTCTAACAAACATCCTATCTATATTAAATCTGAGTGAACAGTCGTTATTAGACCATGTTCACTGTGGAACAAGCGGTTCATCCAGTCTATACCGGCCTACTTGATTATAGCTCTCTAGTACCCTTTTGAAGCCAGGACTTCCCCTTCTATCGCTTGAGCCAACACTATCCACTTGTGTGTTGAGAATAGTGTTAAAGTCTCCTAGTACAACTAGAGTTTTTGACGTCACTAAGAAACTCTCCAGGTCCTGGTAAAAACCAACCTGCCTACACTGTTTTGGTGCATAGACAGCTATCAACCTGAAGGACTGTTTACTTACGTGTGTTACATCCAAAACAACCAGCCTACCTTCTGGATCCAGAAAGACTGTACTTAACTGCACATCTAAGTTTTTCCTGAAAAAGACCACCACGCCTCCCCCATCCCCACCAACTAGGAGAAATAAATTTCTTGTAGCCATTTAGAAAGGGCAAGAACACATGTGGTCTACTCAGCTTGGACTCCATTACAGCACACACATCTATATCTAATGACCTAAGGTCGTTCAGGAGGCAAGTTTGTTTCTATTTCGACCCTAGGCCATGCGCATTTATGCACCCTAGCTTAATCTCCATAGTAAATCGTACTTACATTTTTAGTTTGGGGAGGGGCTGCACGAATTCAGCTTCCTCCCCATCCTTTTTCTTCTCTGGTGTAGCCGCTGGACTCACCATAAAACTTTTGCTGGCCATCTCTTGGCTCACATCCTTGATGTCTTCGGAGTACCTACTTTTCAATTCTGTAAATAAGCCCACCTCCATCCTAGCAATCCTGATGTGAGGCAGCAAATCTTTACTAGCTTTGTATACTTGAGCCTTATAGTGAGCTCAAGTAATTCTGGAGAGTGGTGGGTTGTTGTAATTAAATGACCCAATTTTGTTCTGTGTCTTGGGGTGGGATTCATTGAACCAAATTAATACATAGTTGTTGTGCAACCCCATAGTATTCTGATCAATTAATTCTAATTTATGCCTAGTATTATACCTAGTATAATATAATTTCTGTGTGTGTGTGTGTGTGTGTGTGTGTATTTACATTTTGCTTTACCACAAATCCTTGCTTATTCTCTTCCTATATGGTGAACAAAGCTATTTCCCTCATACTTTTGGTTCTATTTCCCCCTTTTTTTTTCTCTAAATTTTGTTTTTGTTGTTTTCTTTGTATGGGGTGGCGAGTCTGGGGCTGGAGCCTTTTTCCTTTTTTGGGGATTTTACAGTGGTAAATTCCATCTCTTTGCCTTCTTCTGTATTTTGTATTAATTCTTGCGTCTTGTCTTGTCTTGTTTGTTTGGCTTCTTCCGCAGTTTTTGTTGGCTTTCCCGTTTGCTTTTCTTTCTCACAAACACGATACGCAGCAACCAAAAAAAAACATGAGTCTACTAGAGATGGCAGTAGCTCACCTCTGCTCACAATATATATAAATTCAAGTAACACACAGTCACTGATTTTGCAACAAGCTAAAAAACTAGTTCTAAAATTTCTCTCAGAGATGATCACAGTAGTTGTACTAGCAAGTAATGTTCATAGCCACTTCAACATGGCTGTTCTGTCCTATAGCTAGTTAACAATGCACAGTTGCATCCAACATATTGCAAGCAGAGGAATGAACCCCTACCACCTTCTAGTGACAGGAACAGCATACCAGTCTGGTTTGAGGCTGTTTTTGCCTCTCTTCAGTACTGGACACCTCATCTGCTAAAGATGGCAGTAGCTCACCACTGCTAACAATATATATAAATTCACAAACAGAGGCATTCAGCATTGCCAGAGTGGCAATATGTAGGATTTTGGGGTTTTTTTTTTTAACTTAAACAACTTATAACAAGTTTTAATATACTGCATTTTGTGTACAATTATTTTTGCACATATTTTCATTGTAATGCTGATATATGTGTCCAATGCCAAATATTTTTTGCAGACTTCTTTGATGCATGAAGCCTTTAAGATAATGTTGACTGATAAGTGTAATTTTCTGACTTAAATACTATCTTTATGTATTATTTTATATACTTTCTTGCAATTTTAAATTGATGTACAACACATAAAACATAAGTAATATAAATGTGTTTTATTCAGCAAGAGCTCTGGAGTTGGCATCATTTCTTTTTCCGTGGTTTGATGCTCTGATGAAAAGGTACCTGCTTGCTCTAGCATATAAGCATGCAACATAGAGCTAGCTTTGAGAGAAACATGGACTTGTCAGTTCAACCCTGTGTGACTGTCTCAGAAAAAAAGACAATGTTGATGGAAACTGAAGACAGTTGAATTGAAATGGTATAGCTGATGGGTTAAGGGGAAATTATGGAAAGAAAATATCTCCTCTGGTGAAATCAGTCATAATAGTGACTTCAATCACATATGTTATTGTCTTGTATCATTATAGACGTTTGGTACATCAAAATTTTTATAGCACATTACAGTTTCAGATTGAGAAGAAGAACACCAATGGACTGAAAAGAACTGAGATATCATGTTGGACAGTCAGCAGTATCGTTAACATCAACTACAATTTAACACACTCACCAATAAAATTTCCACTTATAAGTGGAAATTTTACCAGTGAGTGCGTTAAATTATAAGGCACCAAAAGAGAATTACTCTCCCCAGACACAACTGAATATATATATATATACACATATATAGGGTTGCCATAAGTGAACAGATAGTGAGACCAAAGATTTGTAGCAAATTTGAAATTTTTTATATGTTCGTATGTACAGGTGTGATAACAACATTTTCTGATATGCGTAGTAATTCTAGGTATTGTCTAATGAAATTTCTTTTATTGAAGATGTTTTCAAATTACCCAAGTCTAGTTTGTATATGTGAATGTATATGTGAATGATGTTATCCTTTACAGAGGAGTGTTTGCTTTTAGAGGTGATAACAAGTAGGTCACTAATGTACAAAAGGAAATATGTAGGTAACAGCTTTGGGCTATACCAGAGTCAATAGGGTCTGGGTTGAAAATAACTCCACCAACACACACTGCAATGCACAAATACAGTTGACAGCTATACTATCTGAAGTCAAAAAGATTGGTTTTTCTGAATGACATATATAGAAGTTTACAGCAAATTCCTTAACAGCAACACTGCTCATACCCAGTGGAGTGAAAGATCCAAACCAAAGAAGCCCTCAATATTATCACAACACTGTTGTTAGTTCCAATCAAGATCTACAACTAACTTTCTAGATGGTGTCTATTTGTAGATTAATTTGCAACTGTGATCCTGCCAATTTGCTTTCAAAAGAGATAGGTTAGATGTATGAAAAACAACCATTTTTGATCTTTTTAACATACAAGATTGTAAGTTAAATGTGTATACAGAGAGTATATAATAAAAATGAATGATGCAAATTAAATGAACAAATGACATGACTTTGTAAAAATAAAAATAATAGTAACTAAAATGAAAGCTGCCAAACCTAATTAAAAGTGACCTCAATGATCTGAAACTAGCAGAGAAACCTAAAGAAAGATGAAATAGAAAAAGAGTTAATCTTCTTCCAAAGCTATATCAACATAGAATAGTGGTTAATAGAAGTAATATGAAAATACAAGCTAATTGACACTTATATTACAAACATTAAATGTACTTTGTAAAATCAATATTTTGCACAAGAAAATTTATCTTTCTTACTTCTTTAAACTATTCTTTCCAAAACAAGTAAAGAAACTTTCATGTGGAATTCATTCTAATAATATGGCTAAAACTCAGAGCAGGCATCTGTTCTTTATCTTAAAGTCTTAAACCATCTATTAAGTAATCAATAAAGATAGCTAGCTTTCCAATAAAGAAAATGCAGAAATAAATATAAAAAAAAGATGTTCAACACTTTATCAGAAATAGAAAATACCAGCTATAATACAATAGTCAAAACTAATCATGAAACTTGCTAAAATATCCCCCAGCTTTGTAACATCTTATTAATTAAACTCACTTTCCTTCAATGGAAATATATCAAATTCTGTTTTCATTAATTCACATAATTTAGGTTCATGTGTGGTTTTAACCCTCTTAGATATTACTGAGGATTATTACTTATTACTACTTTATTACTAGTAAAAATCATAATAAAAGCAGCTAAGGAGGATAAGATGCAAAAGGAGTAACAAACACATCATTGAAATTTAGGTCAAGACAGAAATTAAAGAGTAACTCTCTTCTCTTCCTCAGTCCTCAAAGATATCACAGACCTTCAGAACTGTAAGTTATGAGAAATTCTGTATACCAACAACCTTTTTCTTGGTAGAATTTGTTAAATAAATCAGCAGTTCAAAATTTAGAGAAAAAAAAAGGGGGAAATAGAACCAAAAGTATGAGGGAAATGGCTTTGTTCACCATATAGGAAGAGAATAAGCAAGGATTTGTGGTAAGCAAAATGTAAATACACACACACACACACACAGAAATTATATTATACTAGGTATAATACTAGGCATAAATTAGAATTAATTGATCAGAATACTATGGGGTTGCACAACAACTATGTATTAATTTGGTTCAATGAATGTGAAGATAAAACCCAGATAGCCCAAACTAGATATCAGTGATTATGTAATACAATCATTTAACAATTTTAAAATCATGAATTAGTCAAAAAAAAATCCCAGATTACAAAAATAAACCAGACAACAAGCACTACTCAACCTTGTATATATACCATAAAAATATGAACATCAGCTTCATGAACAATGCAAGTAGCAACAACATTACTTATTATAACTAAATCAAGACATTCTTCTTTAGTGAAACTTGCATTCGTTTAACTAGCAGTCTTCTTATACACATTTAGAGAGATTCATTTGTAACAATTGTGCAGTACATTAAATTAGATCTACGTACATTGACAATGATTGTCCAGTCTAAGAACAATTAAACAAAAACAATGAAAACTAACAATAGCATGACAATTTCCTGGTTAAGTTACCCATTTATAGCAGACTACATCCATCTGACATCTTTTTTTGCATCACAAGTTTCCTGTCAGACCATTTCTTTACAATGTGAGGACTATTTTACAACCAAGGATAAACCAACTACTTTACACTCACCCCAAAAATTATCAACTTCAAACTCTTGCAAGCTGTGTGATGACTTCACTGGTACTGGTAGTATGAAAAAAGCACCCAGCACATTTTGTAAAGTGATTGGCATTAGAGAGGGTATCTATCCAATCATAAAAACCATGCCAAAGTAGATAGTGAAGCATGATGCAGTCTTTGGACCAGTCAGATCCTGTCAAACTGCCCAGCCCATGCCAGTATGGCACAAGGACATTAAATGATGATGAAGACAATGATGATAAATTTTCTAAAGCAGACATTTTGTAGCACAAAAAGTAAAATGCATAAAATTTGAAACTTCTAAATTTATTTTAAATTGCAAGAATAAATAATGCATCAATGTTTGATTAACTTTCTGAAATACAAATGAAAAATATTTTGACATAGAAATAATTTTGATCCTGAAGACACTTGGTTGAAACTGTATTTTCTATAAAGTAACACTACATTCAAACCTTTTACTTCACATATCTTTTATGTTTACTTAGTGAAACCAACAATATCTTACTTACAGACAAACATACCAGAATCTTATGAACTGTCTAGTTAAAATTTAAATCTCATAAAAATCTCACTTTCACGAACATAAAAATTTGTCATAGTATGCTTTACTCTTTATAAATTTTGTTACCAATTCAATCAGATTGAATGATAAGAAGTTCAGTTGACATGGTTACTAAACCAATTAGTCACTTTTGTAATACTGTTGAGAACATGTTTTTATAAATTTGAGCTATGAGAAATTGTTCCCCACTTGCCATTGATACTAGTTGTCTGGAAAGGAACACCAGAAATATTTTCGTTAATAGTTCTTATTGCATGAAGAGAAACATATGCAGCAGCATAAAGTTTGGAAGTCTTCAAGTTATTGCTAACTTTGTGGCATAAATCTTTAGCATCAATATTTTTGTTTCTTTTATGAATAAGGATTTTTCACAATACTTGCAGCTCTTAAATGCATCTTCAGTAGATTGTTTTTCTTAGTATATATCCAGGAAACCAAATAAGTAATTATTTTGTTGTAGCATGTTCAAGGCAACATAGCAGGAATCTACTTTGAAATTCTGCTTTGGATTTTATGGCACTTCTTGAGCCTCAGTTGTTTCTTCCTACTGTTTCCAACTCTCTCTCTCAAAGTTTGGTAGTACCTCTAGTTTCTTTGAAAATTACTGGAAGCATCTGTCATCACAGCTACAGTTCACGAAGTAATTCTTAGAGGATAGAGCTAATAAACTTGGAAAACAACACCAACACCTATTCCATATTGTAGAAGCTTAGCAAGGGATAAATTTGTGGCAGAAAGCACAATTCCAAAGTTTTTAGCTAAATCTGACCAAAAGTTCAAAAATTTGGGAGTTGAGTGCTGTCTTGCACTTTACAAGTTGTAACTTTTCCCTGATGATTGTAGCAATATTAAAATATATTTGGAACCACAATTACCTGTAGAATCCAGAAATGCCATTGATTTTGATGTAGGCTGGACAATAAAAATTTCAATAATAAATGAATATTTGAAGAGATCATTTAACCTCTCAGATACTGGATTTCAGAAATAATTCTTTAATGACAAAAATGTCCCACTATCATTTCTCTATTATAATCAACTTTAACCTAACTGATCTGAGACTGCTCTGATTCTATGATATAAACTTCCTGTTCTAAAGTTATTTAAATTAAAATCCATTAGAATTTCAGACTAATTTATGCCTCAAACACCAGCTAATAATGACTAAGTTATTTTACTAAATTTTCCATTGTTTTCAAAATTAATTGAAGCCAAGGCAGTGTATTTCAAATGGAATAGGGTAACAAAAGGGTTACAATGTTTGTGTATAAACCATAGGACCAAAACAAAATCTCATTAGTATCAACTTCATGCTTTGTTTTTTTTTGGGGGGGGATTATACCACAAACTTCAAACTACACTGAGAGTTGCAATTCTGGATGAAAAGTATTGGCCAAGCATTTTGTGTGGGATCTAGTAGTGAAACACTATAAGATGATTAGAGTAGGAGACAGATGTATCAGTTGGCATGTAGCTTACTAGTTCACAGTTGTACAACATACAGAAGAAACACTTTACCTAAATCAGTGTACTTTAGAACAGGAAGTTTATATCATAGAATCAGAGCAGTCTCAGATCAGTTAGGTTAAAGTTGATTATAATAGAGAAATGGGGGACATTTACACCAAAACTGCTCTGTCCATCTTCACTGGCTAACCACTTACACCAACTGCGATTCCCAAATCTCTGCTACCGTATTTATGAGATAAACCGTAGCTCACAGTGCTGCATTCCCCCTCCAAAGCTGGGTCAGTTTAATACAGTTCCTAACTTGTTTTTCTAAACTTTCAATGACCGGAAAGGGTCAGCGATCACACTCCTACGCTATAAATAGCCGTGCTTGTTGACAGGACAAAGGAAATACCATTGTCCTCAACAACCAGAATATGGTTTCAAACCCAGGTCGTGGAATAGGGACATAACGTTATTTTGTTTGTTTATCAGCGTCCGTATCAATATATATACATATGTATATAAAAAAAAAAGTAGGTATAAACACATGAACAAATAAATAAATAAAAACAAAAATAAACAAACATGTATTAACAAAGGATATAGATTATACAGGCACTCCCCATACACACACATGCACTTACAAAACATAGACACACATTGAGGGATACGCATGCGTAGACACATACAATACGAATACAAAATACAAATTGGCTGATAGTTAGCAAGGTGGGACACACATAAGAAAGAAGAAAGCAAAGGACCACTGATGAGGTCACAGAAGTGTGATGAAAGAACTCTGGCCAAAATAAGATTAATGTAATGTAATGTAATATAAAGCTGAAGCAAATTAACACCAAATATACAGTGCATGTGTTTTTATTGGCTAAACTGGCAATATGACCATCCCCAAGTACAACATCTGTTTCAACACACGATTTCACATCAAAAATCTTGCAAAACAAATATATATATATATCACTATAG
>NC_068990.1:70956731-70957917 GCF_001194135.2 Octopus bimaculoides
GGTAGCGGTATCCTCAATGCATGAACAGGCGGGCAAGGTACTGGGACTCAAAATCCTGGTCCAGGCTGCACAAGCGTCGGAGGCGGAGGAACTGGGAGTAGGGGATGGCTCGTTTAGTGTGGAAGAGATGGGAGGAGGAGAAGTTGAGGTAGAGGTGGGAATCAGTGGGTTTGAAGAAGGCGGATGTAGTGAGAGAGTTGGAGGGGAGGTTGATGGAAAGAGAGATGTCGAGGAAGTTAACAGAGGTGTCAGATATGGTAGAAGTAAATTCAAGAATAGGGTGAAAGTTGGTGAGGAAGGAGATGAAAAGGCAGAGCTGTTCACAGGAGAGGGAGGTGGCTCCTATACAGTCGTCTATGTAGCGACCATATAGTTCTGGGGTCAGACCGGAGAATTGGGAGAATACTTGGGCCTCAATGTAACCAAAAAATAGGTTGGCGTAATTGGGGCCCATTCTCATTCCAATTGCGACCAGAGACACCTGTTGGTAGGCTTCTCCGGCGAACGTGAAGCAGTTGAGGGTGAGGACAAGCTCTGCCAGACAAAGCAGGGTGGGGGTACTAGGTGTGGGGTCAGGGCGGCGGTTGAGGGAGTATTGGAGGGCTGAGAGACCATCGTTGTGGGGAATCACGGTGTATAGGGATTTTATGTCCAAGGTGAAGAGAAGGTGTCAGGGGCCGGGAGGAAAGGAAAAGGAATTGAAGAAGCGAAGGTCATGGTTGGTATTGTGTATGTGGGATGGGAGGGCAGCAACTAAAGGGGACAGGATATGGTCGAGATATTTAGAAATGAGTTCGGTGGGGTAATTACAAGCAGAGACAATAGGGTGACCAGGGTTGTTAGGTTTGTGGATTTTGGGAAGGAAATAGATGGTGAAGGTGTGGGGTGTGCAGACGATGAGGTTGGTGGCGGGAAGAGCAGAGGAGAAGATGAGGTCATGGATGGCGGAGGACACACGCCGTTGGTAGGAGAGGGTGGGGTCAGAGGGGAAGAGGCGATAGAACAGGGGATTTTGGCTCGGAGTGATCTTTTTTTGAAATTGAATTGTTCGACCAACACATTACAGTCGTGCACGAACAAGTCTAGGCTACTGAATTGGCTTGGAGGTGGTATCCAGTTGGATGGGCGGCGTCCCAGCTCCGAGAAGTAATCCTGATTGTCGTGACGCTGTGGACGTGTGGAAAAA
>NC_068990.1:70959030-70960622 GCF_001194135.2 Octopus bimaculoides
CGATGAAAGGGGAGAATAGGGGGGAGCGTGGAACTTCAAGAGGAAGCCATGGGGTGTGACGTGATGGTGGAGGCAACGGCTAAGAAAGTTGAGATGGCTAGTGTGACGGGTTTTTTTGAAAAGCCAGTAAGAGAGTTTTCTTGCGGGTTGCAAGCATTGTGGGAGAAAAAAAGAAAGAAAACGCCGAAGAAGGGACTGAAGATGTTGGAGGAAGGAGTGGAGGTCAGGCATGGTGAGAGGATGTGAATGTCAGTGTGGGTGTTATTGGTGGCGAGACAAGGGAAAGAGCAAGAGAGGGGAGTGAGTAGAACAGAAGATAGTTAGAGGGAGGACGAGATAGGTAGAAGGAGAACGAGAAAAAGTGGGAGAGTCACAGACAAATTATACTGATATCCAATCAAGTTGCAGAAATGGCGTAATCCGAGTGAGTAGGAACAGTAATCCAAAGGTACAAGACTTCCGCGAATTGGGTACTCCAGGTTCAGTAGAAAAGCCGGGATTTGTGTGAGCGTGCGTTATATAGTGAGTTCAAACAAGAAAAACGACAAAAAAACAACAACGCAAGGACGTGATACAGATATTGTGTTACTGGACGCTTAGGAAAGGAAAGAAAGAGAATTTGACATTTCGAGCGGAGCTCTTTGTCGGAAATATAGGAAAATCCAAAAACGGGAAGACGAAGGAAGAAAAAATAGCCAACGATATACACGAGGTTACATTGTGGAATGACCGGAAGGGAAAGGGTGAAGAAAAAGTTCATTAATGATGGTCTCAGACGTGCAAGCTCCATTTAGTAGGCACATATTTTTATCCCTGCATGAATAGCTGGTTTCATTTTGTTGTTTTTGTGTGTTGTGTGTGATTATATTTTTTAAATTAGTAGTTGAGCTAAAGCTAATTTTTAAGTTATGTATATTGAAGAGCTTTCTGTAATTATGACTGATTGGAAAATACCTATCTATAAGTGATAAGAAATATTTACCAATATTAAAGGTCACTTCGGGGGAGTAAGGGGGTGTGAACCAGATAGTTTTCCTATTCCTGTTTCCTTTTCTTTATTATTGTACTGGTAACAGGTGTATAGGTTATGTCCTCGCTAAATCCACTATCTTTTAGAGCCTTATTATATACTGGGGCAACACTATGAAACATGCCTCTAATGGAGGAAAGGCTAGAAATTCTTTTGCTAATGTTTTTAACTAAATTTTTAAACACTATAGTGGGATGGCAGGAACCTACATTAATATAACTAAGTCTATTGTTGGGCTTCCTATAAAGTTTGTAAATATTCTTATTTAAATCTAAGGATATATCTAGGAAATTGACAACCGTCAGGTTGGTATCTGTAGTTATGCTAAGACCAAAAGTTTTTATCATTTGGATAATGTCCTTCCAAAACCGATCTTGTGCTGGTCCATTAGTATTTGTGGTTAAAGCTAGGGCATCATCTTTGCAAATGGCGAGATATACATCAGGAAAAGTCTTACCCATTGCCTTAATAACAGTCAACTTCATAGCAATTTCCCTTTGTTTAACAGTCATTTTCATAGCATTTTTTTTTTTTGCCTTAATAACTGACAAGATGCCAAAGC
>NC_068990.1:70960722-70969467 GCF_001194135.2 Octopus bimaculoides
ATATATCTGTTTGTGTGTGTGGATCAGTGAATGTGTGTCTATTCATGTATCTTTGTATTTTTGTTTGTATTTGTCGTTCACCCACCCCCGCTGTTTTTTTCACGCTGACTACTTGGTTGAATAAAAGAGAAATTTAGTACTGAGGTTAATTTTTCAACTGCAACCCCTGAAGGAATTGTTCCTGCATGGTCACAGTCCAATGATTATGACAAGTAAAAGATAAAAGAATTGATTTGTTTTGACTAGACAGTATTTTTGACTCATAACTGTTATAGGCAATACATTAATACATCCTAGAAAAATGAAAAGTCAACTCCACAGAATTTGAACTGATAAGCAATAATAGATTTTTTGCATAGTACAGGGCCAATTTCTGTAGGAGAGGGCTCACAAATGATTGAATTAAAACTAGTTATTATTTTACCAACCCAGAAATGTAAAACTGACTTCAGCAAAATTTGAACTTGTTTTAGGAAACTAACTGCCATCATTGCAGGATGTTTCATGGCATTTATATTTTCACTCTTTATATTTTGAGTTGAAATCCCATTGTGGTTGACTTTGCCTTTCATCATTGTAACATCAATAAAATAAAATGCCTATGAAGTACTTGAATCAATCTAATTAACTATACCGCCACTAAAAATGTGTCCTTGTTAGAAATCAATATTAATAATATTTAGTATAGTTCTATATTTAAGAGATGAGGAATTATTTACATTAGACGGATATTTGTCCTTATCTTGTTTGTTGTTAACACAACGTTTCGGCTGATATACCCTCCAGCCTTCGTCAGGTGTCTTGGGGAAATTTCGAACCTGGGTTCTCATTCCTAACGATGTTACTATTATTATATTATTATTATTATTATTATTAATCAGGTCGCTGCCGTGAATCGAACTGATTAATAATAATAATAATAATATAATAATAGTAACATCGTTAGGAATGAGAACCCAGGTTTGAAATTTCCCCAAAACACCTGACGAAGGCTGGAGGGTATATCAACCGAAACGTTGTGTTAACAACAAACAAGATGAGGACAAATATCCGTCAAATGTAAATAATGTAAATAATGTAATATTTAGTATATTTATATACCAAATATTTATATATTACTATAAGAAATATTTAGTATATATTTCGATCTATGTCATGAAATATGTTTGTAAAATTCAACTGAAACTAAAATTGATCAAATAAAAATCTGAAATGTATTATAAATGAAAAATAACAAATCAGTAGAGTTAACAACAATAACTACACTGAGAAAGGATTCTTAGAATAGCAAATTAGAATTAACCTTTTAAGGATTTAAACTGGCAATATCTGGCCCAAATATTTCACCTGTTTAATGTTCAAACTGATGAGATCTGGCTTCTCTCACTGACCCTAAAATGTCAATCTAAAATTAAACAATCACATCTTCAAAATATTGAAGTTATGCAATAGGCATGATTAAATTCAGAACAGTGTTAGTAAACATGCATTACATTTGACAGAGTAATCTGAATGCTAAACGGTTAATGATAGAATTTTCTATGGTTTCAGATCTCAATATATCTTCAACACTTTTTAGTTAAAACTGTTATTTTCATTTTCAATTTAATGTGTCCCTTAGTGCACAAAATCTGTAAAGGAATTCTAGAACCAGATGTTTATACAGCCTAATGCTAACGAGTCATTTGTCAATGCTCAACTATGTTGATTGATCTCTTATCTTTTATTTGTTTCAATCATTGGACTGCCTTGAAGGATTTTAGTCAAACAAATCAACTCCAGTATTTGTTTTTTTAAGACTGGTACTTATTCTATCAGTCTCTTTTGTCAAACCACTATGTTACAGGGATGTAAACAAACCAATACTGATTGTCAAGCGGCAGCAGAAGATAGCAAACAGACAGAAAGACATATACAAATATGTACACATGATGGGCTTCTACACAGTTTCTACCTACCAAATTCATTTACAAGAAATTGGTCGGCCTGGAGCTATAATAGAAATCAAGGTGCTGTGCAGTGGGACTGAACCTAAAACTACATAGTTGCAAAGCAAGCTTCTTAACCATATGGCCATGCCTGCAAATATTTCCACAAAAATGTTAAAATATTAATAATCATGGACTTGATACACAATCAATGTCTAATAGCAAAAGCTTGAACTTAAAATCTTGTAGACTAGAAAACCAAGCAATTAATCTCTCAGCAACAAGAAAAATAAAAGTTTTGCTTTCTTTTTCATTAGGAAAGAAAGCAAAATTTAAACGAATCAAGTTTTGAAACATGAATAAAAAAAAAAAAAAAGAGAGAGAGAGAAGTAGCAGCAAAATATATTTCAATAGAAGCTTTGCCAAAGACAAAAAGCAGAAAGGTACATGTTTCAGAGACATTAGGTATAAACATGTAAGAAAGATGTAAGATATATTAAGACGGTAGTGTAATGGAGCAACATCCTGGCATCCGTCACAAAAGAGTAGAATGTATTTGTTTATACAGAAGCAATAGCACTTAATAGCAAAAGCAAACAAAAATAACATTTAAATGTCACTACATGTAGTCAGTGATTTTAACAAAGACGAATGTCACAAAACTACCTTATCTACCGAAACTATGGAAATCAGCGAAGTGTTAGCAGCACACTGTAGAAACAAACCCAATTGCTTGTTTAACTAATTGCATGATTCATGAAGGTGTTATTTGGTGACATTATGTTAATTACTGCAAAACCAAGAATAGTTATTGAAAAAAAGAAGAGGTATTGTAAAGAACTTGAATTGATAGACCCATATATGAATGGAGTCAATTCATAGTGAGACTAACACAATACTTAAAATGGATAGCATGAAGTTTGTATGAGCTGGGAACCATAGACCTCTGGAAGGAAAACTGCAGAAAGAATTTTTGATGAAAAATTAATTGACTATATATTTCATTTGCTGAACCACATGGGTTTCAACATGTACAAAATAAGAATGCTACAAATTAAGAAATTACTGATTGCTGTTCAAATGTTGTTTGTAGTAAGGTCAAAATTGGCAACATGTTCAGAGTATCTTAGCTCCACCTTGTCTAGGGGACTGACTATTCAATGCTTGTAACATCTATGTTTCCATTGCACAATCAATCCATTTGAAATCTAGAAAAGATCATGATGAAGATGGCCAAGATGAATATACAGGTTAACAATAAGAAACCTGTATAGTCAAGCAGTATCCAGACAACAGTTATTCTATTTATTACTATCACTTTGTATACAACAAACACAACTTTACTCTGTTAGCAGTGAAAACATGTACAATAGATGCACTGATAGACAAAAGAAAATCAATATGAAGTGCTCCTTAGGCATTAGTGAAAGTAGCAAGGTTATAGGCTATTGGATGTAGTAAAGTTTTGTTATCTAAACAACCCAATTAGTGCCAGAATAGAGTTAGTAATAATATAACAACGGAAAAGTTGTGTCTAAAAAGAAAAATGCAAGAGATAATATCGAATCATTGCTTTCATTTCAGAAAGTGAACTATATGACAACTGCTCCAAACTATGACACTATAGGGCCGTAAGATATGGGCAGCAAAGTCCTGCAGTACATTAAAAAAATTGTTTAAATCTGATTTACTGACCAAGTAATATACTTGCCAGTTTCACAGTGAGAAACAGAAAAAAAGCAACAGCACATTTGAGGGATTGGTTTCTGCCAAAATAAGATAGCAGTATAAATATGGACATATGATAAGAATGGAATGAAGTAAAATGATAACAGATGGCAACAATGCAAAGGTTGCAAATAGAGAATTTGAGGCAAAGGAATCAGAAATGATGTAAAGATGTGGTACCTAAAAAATGGAACAATCAATGCAAAGATCTGGGAATGAGACACTGCAGACCAGCTGAAGTGTGCCAGTACAAAATGTTGAATATTTAGTATATATGAACTGAAATAGTCACAGGCAAGATATTAAAATGCATCTGGTAGGGAAACTCTAGCTCAAAATTTTAGAAGTTTGAGGGAGTAAGGAGTAACTCCTTAGACACCACAATTCCCAGGTTCACTCTTGTCCAGGATGGTGGCAGTACCCATCAAGGGCCCCAGTTTTGGGTCAAACAGCAGATGATCCTGTGGCTAAAACAAAAGACTTGAAGGAGGGCTATCCCTTAGATTTTCATCACACAGGCTCACTGGTGTGTGGACATGTACTGATGTTACATGAAACAGTCCAACTGATATTTAATTAAATAGGCTCTGTGCAGATAGTAATGGGAAATCACTTCAGTAGCTTTCCCCCCCAAAAATCATGAACCTTCAAACTTTGGCATGGAGGTTTACAATTGTAGACTTGTATGAGAGAGAGGACTGTCATACCATATAAAACTGATACAGAATATGATGACATAGTTTACACATGAGATATCCAAAATAAGTTAAGTTCTTTAATCCTACTTTAAACCATAATTAAATACAAAAATAAGAGGGATGACCAGCAAGAGTGGACTCCTATATGCTAGAAATAGATGCCGAATCATCTAACCATCTATTTCTAGCATATAGGAGTCCACTTTTGCTGGTTATTCCTCTTATTTTTGGATGTAATATAATTTTAATCTTCGGATTTTTTTAATATGCTAGACCACTGGTTCAAATTGATTAATATCAATTTTTACCCTCATAAATAAATTTTTAAACCATAATTAATATAGTAAATAATAATTAACTGAAAGGATACTTGATTATCTTAATCACTTAAATAAAACAACTTTAACAGTGAAATGTTTTACCATTCATCAAGTTTTTCAGTCCTAAAGATATACAATATTTCCAAGTAGATAGCATCATACTTTCAATCATAAATCATTAATTATAAAACTTACAAATAATTAACTGAAAGTATTTTTATATTTTTGATTCTTCAAAATGTTCCACTGCATAAATTATTTAGAATTAATAATGTTTTTGACTTCACATTGAAATTTGATAATCATTATAATTTTACTGGATATCAGATAATAAGAGCGGTCAAATTACGCACCTATTACAGAATTTGGTTGGATGAAAGACACTTAAAGCACAAAGCACTGAAAATGAATGGAACCAGTAGAAGATTGAGACCCAAGAACATACAATAACTGATATCAGGATGCTGACCCTCACAAGGTGGTGACAAAGTATCATGATGATTGACATCATGCAGTGCTGGAGAAGACCTACCCATCCATAGTCTAAAAACCATTAAAATGATGGTAGTGATGAGCCTAGAAGATATATATCTACATTTGGAGCTATTATTCACTATATCCCTGTTAAACCTTCATCTGCTGCTCCAACTGACACTAGGGCCTACTGCCCTACATACTCTATTAAATCTCCGTTTGCTATTTGATACCCTCTCACCTTTTCTCCAATCCAATGCACCTTACTGTTTCTTCCATCATACTCTTGTTTCAGTATAGCATCTTTTCTATTGTTCCTTCCTCTACCACTTTTTCACACCAAATCATTATTCCTCTCTCACCTCCATCATATCCCTGTTCCCTATCCTTATACTCACTCTCTTAAACATATTGCTTTGACTGAACACAAACACTATAGAATAGGGTCATGAGGCACAAAGTAATTTCAGTGGTGCTGGTACTACATTAAAATGCATTCTGTATACTCTGTAAAGTGGTTGGTGTTAGGAAGGACATTTGGCAGGAACCATGCCAGAAATGGAGGGTAATATCCCTCTGAACAGAAACCAATGCAGATTGTGATGATCTGTCCAACTCATGCCAGCATGGAAAGTAGATGTAACGGTGATGATGATGACAAATGAGTAAGTAATACAATATACACAGCAATAAGGGGTAACAATAAACAAAACCATACAAAGACTTTATTCAATGAATAATGCTGCAGCTGCTCAACTTCTATTTTAAATAAAGGTAAAAATTTGCCTATCAAATGTGTTCTTTTAGTAATTGGTTGGTGTATACCAATTACTAAAAGAATACATTTTTTTTTTATTAGAGAAAATTATATCGCATTCTTTGACATGTGACAGAAATGCACATAGATTTTTATCAGGATCATCCAATTTTATTTGGAAGAAGGTACAGTACCCATGACCTTAACCAGCCCTCTGAGACTAACAAGATCAATGCCATTAATGTTCCTCTAGAGCCACTAAGTGGGAGTTCCTGAGGCTGATGCTCTAGAAAGAAAGAACTGAGTGCAGGACCTGGGTGATTGGATTCAACAAAAATGATGAGGGAAGAGAGAAGAGTGGATCAAGAATGCCTGAGTGGATGTGGCATGCTAGTTCAGAGGAGCAGAAGCCATTATAGTAGAAGTAGAAAAGATAGAGAAAGAAGACAATGCAGCCATGGGTCAGAGGTTGGATGGAGTGTGTCTTTTCTACATGAGGTCTGAGATGGTCTGTATGTGCAGTAGCAGCAATAGAACTGCCCAAGATGGGGTGAAATATAGTGTATTAACTACTCAATCACAGATACTATAAAAGCATGAAGGAAGAATGTTGACAGTGGTTGAGAAATCAATGAAAAGGCATAATTTGTGGGTTTTCATTTTCTTTGTTACAACAACCCAAGCTCTCCATGATGCCTTTGATTAGGTAGTTTGCTTCTTTTCTTATGACTGTCTTTGAGTAGATGTATATATATAGTCAAATTAATGAAGAGTACAACACGTGGAATTTTCAGAACCATTAAATGCTATGAAATGAAACACTGTTCAAGCATGAAATCTGAGCAGATGTGTTCAAAGAGTGACTGCTGTTTGTACAATATTTCGACAAACTGTGTCCTATATTATGGAACTATATCGAGTTGATGTCATCATAATGTTGCCTCTGAATAGTTTAAAGACTAAACCATTCCACTTAGAAATATCAGTTTTGGTTGAGAAGTTATCAGTGCTTTGAACTTACAGTGACTGATTTATTAATTACATTATTAATGCACTCATAAGACAGAAAATGTTTTAATAAATCATAAATCAGAAAAACTATAAATTAAAGAGTTACAGAAAAATTATCATTATTCCCACACTTGTGACATAAGGTATCTCCACTAGACATTTTCTAGCCATGTATATTATTCCCTATTTAAAAAGAAACACTTATGAGAAGCAGCTACTGAAATAGCTTCATTGGTGTTGTCATTTATGACAGCAATAGTATTTACAGGGATATCCTGATTATAAATGCAAGAATTCTTTAGAGTTATGTCTAATGCTCTGGCTTGTGATACTACTATTTCTAAGATTAGCATTTTATTTTCAAATAGTCCAAGTCTTTTACTTGTCGGCAGAATTGTTAGAGCATGAGTAAAAATGCTTAGTAGTATTTGTTCCAACTCTTTACATTGTGAGTTCAAATACCACTGAGATTAACTTAGTCATTCATCCTTTTGGGATCAATAAAATAAAGTACCAGTCAAATACTGGAATTGTTCTCAGTAACTCTGTCTTGAGATTGTATTCTTTTTTATACCGTAGTTTTAAGATTTGAAGAAATTAATACAGAGATTCAGTTTACTGTTGTTTGTGAGTTAAGAATTGAGATCTTGCAAAAACAAAAAAAAATTTTGTTCGTTAATTTAATATAGATATCATTTGGGCAATTTATCACTTCTCATAATTACCACAATCTGAGACAAATTCAAATGTTTCATGTGATATAATGTTTACTAAGGCGTGTAGGTCATTACAGTCAGAAATACTCAGATAACTTAATAGCACCATCTGGCACAGTTTTTAAAATCATATTTTAGGACATCATAGCCCACTCATGTAGGGAGTTGTTGTTTACTAAAATGTCTCCAGGTGCCAGTGTGGTGAGTTGTTTGGTATTTCTTGGAAGAATTTTTCCTGGTTCTGTTTTGAATGTTATGGGGTCTTTTTCTTTTTTGATTTCTTTCAGAATATTAACAAGAAAATGCTTTGAATCTTTCTGAATGCAAAATTGTCTACATTTGATTTATTCAATAAACTGTCATAAGAAGTAACAACATGACATCTGTATAGCAGAGACTTTATTCAACAAATAAAGCTACAAATCAGTAAGGAACAGCACTCGTCCATCACATGATATATCAATTGTTAAAAGAATGCAGAATCATAACATTCATTGAGTAAAAGACTTAAAATCTGTTTCATGTCACATTCTTTAAGTATTTAAAGAAATAATAGATACACTAACTCTGCACAAATGTGTCAAAGCATTGGTTATGATGATTTGTCACAGGAAGAAAGTACCCAGTTTTCACAAATATGATCTCTAGTGATTTTAGTACTATAAAATCGTGGAAGAGATAGTGTTTTATCAGCTGTGTGGTGATGAGTGCTTTGAAAGAAGACAACAGGAGTGAGTTTCAGATGGGTTAGAATGTACTGTTAAAGCGAAAGACGATCGGACTCTCTGACAGTCGTGGTTGCAGTAGGAAATTCTATATCTCTTACAGATGAATGATTCACACGTTAGCATTGAACAGGGTAAAGGGTTGGTTGGTTATTTGTTGCATTATCTTTACTGGGTTGTTATTTTCCGACTCAGCTTGCTATATAACTAAGTACACCTAAATCTATATTACTATATACACACGCATGTCTCTAAGCATATTATAATTGACCAAAGGGGTGGTTGCATTTGCTAAGAAATCCCACTCACATACAATCTATATATCTATTTATCTAGTTATTTAGTCATCTAGCTATATGTATACATCTAGCTATATATATATATATAT
>NC_068990.1:70969538-70975534 GCF_001194135.2 Octopus bimaculoides
ATAACTCCTCTTTCCAACAGGTAGACGCCTTGTATGCCCTTATGAAAAATTTATATATATATATATATATATATATATATATATATAACGCTTGTCCTGTTATATTTGCTAGCGTAATACATACATTAAATAAAATAATACTGTCCAAGCACAAAGTAAAATCTTTCATAGACAATATACTCAAGAATATTGATGATTACGGGGTTAAAATATCCTGAAATTGAACGGCTACAAGCGGAAAAAAAAAATTTAAATTGTTTTCCTAAAATAATTGTTTAAAAGCCCGAAAGCAAAATTGCTTATTCAGTTTAATAAGCATAAACGAGATGAAGTGGGAAGGAGTTGCGATTTAATCTATTCTGGAGAAGGGGGTATGGGGTTAGTTGGTGGAACAGATCGTTATAGCATAGTGCGGAAGATTTTATAATTATTGAAGCAAAACACCAGAGAAATCCAGAAACAACAGTGTTTTAAATGATTATAAGAATGTGTTTAATGGTTAAAAGAAGGAAATACGTCTAGAAAACACCTGTCTGTGTGCATGTGATTGTATATTAATTAGTGTGTGTGTGTATTTTCGTGTGTATGTATGAATGGTATCAGTAATTAATTCAAAACCTTTATTTATCGTAAGAGTCGTACACGTTTTTCGACAAATAATACAAGTAGTTGTCGCACTTACTCCCCGAAAACCCGCCTAAGCCCTTAATGTCATATTCTGTATTCATTATAGATAGATAGGTAGATAGGATAGCATGATATAATATATACACGCATTCACATACTGCACGCATACACGTACATACATTGTGTGTGTGTGTGTGTGTACACGGGTATATACGTATGTGTTTGCATATGTACACGTATATACCGAGCTCGACCCTCGCTTGGTGTCCTGGATGTTAAAATACATTGATTCAAATGAATCCTACAAATAATTGTATGTATGTATTCGAGGGAAAGAGAGGGACGGAGATAATAAATGTCTAAAGTGATTCGACTTTTGAGTTTTCAGTGAAAGCAAACAGCAGCGTCGAGCGCTAAAAAATAATAATAATAATAATAATAATAATATTTGATGGCATGCACTGCTCTCTCACTCAATAATAATAATAATAAAAACACCAAATGAAAATAATGACAGCATTGATATCAGTGATGATGATGATGATGATAATAACATAACCGATTGCGGCATGAAATAACATGGAAAGTAAGTTTGTAATAAAGTAGAAATTTAACAAGTGGGAATCAATATTTCATTTCTGGTTGATCGTCGGGAGGTGGCGACGAAGAAAACTGAAGCAATTACCAGTAAGGATTGCCAACATTAACGTAAACACCAACCACTACAACCATCACACACACACACACACACACATATAGAGTTCATCGAAAATAATGCAGTATATGTTAATATAAACAGATTGCGATGCTGGTCTCATTAATTTTGTATTTCTTCGGTGCGTTTTTACAGAAAATCTTTACAAGTTGAACATTAAGGGAATTTCGTAATAAAATAATAATTATGGTACATGTGAATAGAATTTTTGCAACAGACAAAACTACATTTCATTAATAATGATTATATATTTACAATTATTATTATTTCTTTTTTGAGAAATGAAGATCAATAAATGATCCGTTATTAAATAAACAGTGTTGAAATGAAACCAAGTGGTGGTCAAACGGAAATACTCGCGAGTAAACAGTTAAAACCTACCTTGCCAATCAATTATACTTTAATAATATCTCGATATTGTGTATATTTATCCATAATCGAAAGCATGTTTTTTTCCTAAAAGCAAAATGACCGTTTAAACACCGGTCAAGTTCACTGAAAAGTCGTGTCGTCTGCAGTTGTAAAGAGAAGTCGCCATGTTAATGTCTCATATTAAAGCCGGACAGTGAGACCAGGCAAGATTTTAGGGAGAATTTCATTTGTACCAACATCGAACCGTGTAAAATTCCTTAATTAAGTGATCTAACTGTAAAAGATGCGTTTATTTCCAAGAGCCTGGCTACTTTTAAGCCCAACGGTGTTGCAAACAACACTCGCTGACTACATGCAATAATAATAGTGCCTGCATCTCGCAGCCTCTGCTAACCTTCCTCAATCTCCCTCACTCTCTCCCTCTCTTTCTCTTTTTATGTATCTATCTCACTCTCTTTAGCTACCATACACCGTCCTTATTTCTATTATCCTCGCTTGACACTCCTTTTCCCTCATTGTAGCACTTGTTCTCTTTTTATCTCTTTCCACTTCTCAGTCACTTAATCTATCTTTTTCTTTATTTATCTCTCTATGTATATATATCTCACACTCTCATTCTCTCTCTAACTATAATACATTGTCCTTCACTATGTTATCTTCACCTGACACTCTCTTTTCTCTCATTCTTTCTTTCTATTTCTCTTTCTGGCTCTTTCGTCTTTCTCTTTTCTTTCAGTCTTCCCTCTTCACCACTCTTTATAAACATTCATACTTTGCCGTCCTCATCCTCTTTTACACAACACTTCATACAAATCTTTCCTTCGATTATTTACTACGCCTTTTTTTCCGCCAAGGCTTCTACACATTTCTTCATACCCATACACACACGTACGTATGTGTGTACATATATGCATGCATATGTATGTATATACTATTTCTAGTGTTGTTTTAACACTGCCATTCCGTCATCGTTATAGCTAATAATAGTATAATAAATATTAATAATTCTTAACATGGGCTCTTGGTCATAAAATTGCAAGGGATTAAATAAAGCCTAGTACATGACTGGTACTGGGATTTCATAATGTCAGGAACGAAACTAATTACAACTAAACATTTAGACCGATGCACTGCCGCTTTTGTCAGTTAGCCGCCCCGTATTGATGATAATATTAATAAATGTTTTATTCTATGAAATCATCTCAACAGCGCTTCAGGATTTTTGTCTCTCCTTTTTTTATATTTCTGCTCGTATATTCTCTTATTCGTCTTTCTTCTTTATTAACTCTTTCATTTCAGCTAATCTATTACCATTCCTTGGTAAGTCCGTCCCAATTTCTTCGGTTAAATCTAAACAGAATGAATGAAATGATACACTCTCTCTCTCTCTCTCAGTGTGTGTATGTATACACACACACACACACACACACACACACACACACACATATATATATATATATATATATATATATATATATATTATGTATAATTCTCACAAAAAGAAATATCTTTCCTTTCTTTAGAATTTCTGGACTTAACCAAAAGTATTTATTTAATATTCAATAAATAGGAAATGAATATATCTCCAATAATTTCAAATTAGCCTAACATGAAGAAATATTTGGAAAACAAATACCACTTTTTTTTAAATACACATTTTGAAAAGGCGTCACACAGAAACATGTACACATACACAATACATTTTTGTCAAGTGTCCTGATTGACAACTTGGAATAGAATTGCGTGGGTGAATAACACAGTTGAAATAACAGGGTGTATATAAATAAACTTGAAGGACAAGTAGGAAGAAAGCTACAGGTGAATGTAATAATAATAATAATAATAATAATAATAATAATAATAATAATAATAATAATAATAATAAACAACCTTTAACATTTCCTATAGAGGAATGGCTGAGGTAATAAAAATACGCCAAATCAGTGATTTGGGTTATTTATGTTTCATGTGGTCAATATAAAGGGAAAAAATTTTCTCTCGCTCTCCATTTGTATATCATTACTTAGAAACCTTTCCACAATTTCGAAGCCAATTGTTATCAATTTATCTATGTCTGTCTGTCTGTCTGTCTGTCTATACATTCATGCACTTGTTTCTACAAATCTATACATATAAACATAAATTAAATATAGCTATCTAGCTAGCTAGCTAGATAGACAGACAAATTCATACACTTAGTATGAGTACATTTTTTCTCCTTTTGCAAACACATTACTATATATATGTTCATACACACACACACACACACACACACATGATAGAAGTAAATAGACACCTTTATAATCGTTAAAATTTATTTAAATCTGAAATTATACATTCAAATTATTTGTAGATTATTATAATGTGAATATCTAATATTTAGTAGACATGCCCTTGATATTTTTCTATGCAAGGAACCTATTAGGCATGCTACTGATCAGATGATGAATATTCTCTTGAGGAATTTCTTGCCAAGTTTCATGCAGTAATCTCAAAAGATCTGGCTTTGAGGATGCTTTTATGTTCTTTTTACGAAGTTCCTGTCCATTATGCCCCAGAGTTGTACAATAGGGTTCATATCTGATGACTGGCTTGGCCATGGAAGCTTGGGTCTTTTTAGCCATGTGACAAGGACCCATATTCCATAAATAAAGAGTCTTCTTTAATCATTTCACTACTGGAGAAGATTGGAAGGAGTCCTTTCTGTAATATGGACACATATTTATCTGAGTTTATGTTTCCCTCTAACTCCACCAGCTCTGATTGACCATTGCTGCAAATTGCTCCCCATCCTATCACAAAATAGTCACCATGTTTCATTGTTGGCTACAATTTTTTCACATCAAATTCTCGATCACAGAATCTCCAGACCTACACTCAACCACTATCAGAAAATATAGCAAATCTAGACTCATCAGAGAATATGAATGTCCCAAAATGCTAGTGGCTTCTCCACCATCTCACTGGCCCAATCTTTTCTCTACTTGACATTGGTTGCTTGAAGAATTCGCTTCCTTCTTGTTGCTCTACCATAGTAGCCATGTTTGTGGAGATACCTGACAGCTTTTCTGGGACTGACATCAACTTGTTCTGCTATGTCAGAGGCCTTGCAATAAGGAATATCCTCCACATTACTCTTAACAAAGTGAAGGGTCCTGTCAGAGGACCCTGGTCAACCTGAGTAAGGTTATATGAACTCCTTCCTCTCTCTGGTGAATTGCACAATCACTCTATTAACTGTAGAAAGCAGAATCCTAAGGTGTTCTGCAATTTTACACTAAGTTAACCTTCAGATTGAACCACAATACAGCCTCTTTGAAATTTGGACAGTTCCAAGGTTTCTTTTGTATGTAGCATGACTAAACAGTCACGTATAGAACCTGAAACTTAAAAATGTCAATCAATAAAATATATAAACCTTTACAAGTTAAAATAAACATAAAACAATGTTTCATGGGGTATCTAAGCATCAGTTGTGGTGTGCAAGAGAGCTGATTGCGCTGGTATGGTCATTTGGCGAGAATGGATGAGGATAGCTGTGTAAAAAAGTGCCACAGCCTAGCGGTTGAGGGTACCTGTATAAGAGGTAGACCCAAGAAGACCTGGGGTGAGGTGGTGAAGCACGACCTTTGAACATTAGGCCTCACCAAGGCAATGACTAGTGAGCGAGAGCTTTGGAAATATGCTGTGCGTGAGAAGACCCGATAAGACAAGCGAGACCATAACTCGTGGACTTTACCAGGGGTGTAGCCAGACCACTTATGCGTACCTTTCCTTCTTTGGACACAAAACCCTGTTTGCAAAGACCTGTTGAGGCAAGTGAAATCGAAATTAAACCAAATTTGATGACTGGCACCCATACCAACTTTCCTTCATTGGACACTAAACTCAGCTTGCGAAGACCTGTTGGGGTAAGTGAGATCGAAATTGAACCAAATTCGATGAATGGCACCCATGCCAATGGAGCGCTAACAGCACCATCCGAGCAGGATCACTGCCAGAGCAGCGGTTTCGCTTCCGTGCTGGTGGTTGGTACGTAAAAAGCACCATTTGAGCATGATCGTTTCCACTTCGCCTTACTGGCACTTGTGCCAGTGGCATGTGACCAAAACATTGGACTGACTACTGTGCAGGTGACACGTAAAAAACGCCATTTGAGCATGGCCGTTGCCAGTACCACCGGACTGACCTTTATGCCGGTGGCACGTAAAAAGCACCCACTACACTCTCGGAGTGGTTGGCGTTAGGAAGGGCATCCAGCTGTAGAAACTCTGCCAGATCA
>NC_068990.1:70975544-70981624 GCF_001194135.2 Octopus bimaculoides
ATCCAGCTGTAGAAACTCTGCCAGATCAGATTGGAGTCTGGTGTAGCCATCTGGTTCACCAGTCTCCAGTCAAATCGTCCAACCCATGCTAGTGGACGTTAAATGATAATGATGATGATGATATATATATATAGAAAATTATTTAAACATAATTACAGGATAAAATCATTAAAATTAATGAATTTTATTAGTGGCCATCATATAAAAACCTTTTAGGTAAAATACATATATAGATATATATGTTCATTCCACGTATACACACAGGTTGAAAGCAAGAAAGTAGACTGACAGAAAATTCATAAAATAATCCAGTTAGTTTTGGATTGATCAATTACTGGATTAGTTTGATAACTCTTCCTTCATCAGCAAAACATACTAAGCGAAATAAGTGAAAATATTTATACATACCCACAGAAAAGCACATGCAAAATGCAAGTAGACACAAATATTCACACATATATATGCATCGAATTTCACAATCCACCTCAGCATGTGAGTATTTGGTCAGAATATTATAGAGGTAAATAAAGTGACCCAAAGTGAATGGGTTATCATCATCATCATCATTATCATCGTCCACTTTCCATGCTAGCATGGGTTGGACGATTTGACTGAGGACTGGTGAAACCAGATGGCTACACCAGGCTCCAATCTAATGTGGCAGAGTTTCTACAGCTGGATGCCCTTCCTAACGCCAACCACTCAGAGAGTGTAGTGGGTGCTTTTACGTGTCACCCGCACGAAGGCCAGTCAGGCGGTACTGGCAACGGCCATGCTCAAAATGGTGCACTCCACGTGCCACCCGCACAAAAGCCAGTCCAGGGCCACTGGTAACAATCTCGCTCGAAAATCCGACAAATGCCAGCCAGATATCTAAACATAATTACAGGATAAAGTGTATATGTGGAGTAAACATTTTAAGTGGTCGGACAAATTCAGCATCAACTTTCAGCATATAGGCACAGTAGCTTCTGTGCCCTTAAGTATAATTGTACCCTATACAATTATCTCTGTCTCTCTCTCTCTCTCTCTCTCTCCCTCCATATATATATATATATATAAAATCAAAATAAGCAACAAGGATATTCAAAGTTAATGCAGTACGATCGTTTCATGCAACTCCATTTATTCAAGCAATGTGAACATTACATTAAATGTAAAATGCAAAATGTAAAAAGGTTGAATTAGATTCGTCCTTTAATTTGGAGGTTTCCCAAAAAAGATTTCCAATATAGATTCTTCATATTTTGCTGGTAGCTTACTAGCATAAAATTGCGAATATGAAAATAATACTTGTATATGATGTGTTGTGAATTTATGGAAAGAAATCCCATAAAACTCAACAATTTTGCTAAAAATGGAGAAGAGAAGGTGCTAAAATATATAAGAGAATTTTAAAATTCTCTTATATATTTAACATCTTCTCTTCTCCATTTTTATCAAAATTGTTGAGTTTTACGGGATTTCTTTCCATAACTTCACAACACACCATATATATACATACATACATACATATATATATATATATATATATTAATAAATTATAGGGTAGCAAAAAAAATTTTAGAAATTTTATTTACCACCAGTGGTCTAGCGAGAGTAAAAAAACAGTCAATAGACTATGTATTATTCATTTAAAATGCAGAGATGTCTATAATAGGACATCTACCCGCTAGAAATAGCAGCAAAAAACTACATACCACAAAAATTAGGGATAATTTCGAAAGGGAATGAAAAATAAAAACTTTTACCAATCTATATATATATATATATATATATATAGTGATTTGTATGCACATGTATGTTTGCATTACATACACAAACACATGTATGTATGTATGTATGTATAACCTTGAGATTCAGGATACAGAGGAGTCTGTAGTCTTCTTCCCATGAGACAACTTCTCCAGCACTGAGGTTAATCAGAAAAACAGTATTTTTGGCACAAGGCCAGCAACTTTGGGAGGAGGAGTAAGTTGATTACATCAACCCCAGTGATCAACTGGTACTTATTTTATCAACCTCTTAAAGGATGAAATGTAAGGTCAACCTTGGCAGAATTTGAACTCAGGACAAAATGATGGACGAAATGCTGCTAAGCATTTTGCCCAGTGAGCTAATGAGTCTGCCAGCTCACTGCCTTATACTCTGCTTTAGTATTATTACAAATTAGTACCCACCCAGAATATTCTGAAGTACCCCCAGGCACCAAAGTTTGACGATGGGCCTGTAGGGGTGGGTGGCAGTAAGAACTGATTTAGGGTAGAGGTGACTTTTAAGGGCCTCCTCAACCCTTCTAGTGGTAATAGGACAATAAAACACACATTGAAAGACATAAATAGCACCAAAGGTGGCTGGCCTGATTCTTCCCTGCTGTGTGTGTAAAATGACATAGACTTTGACAATTTGTACAACAATGACACATCTTCACCATCATCCCAGCTCTTTTCCATATAAGGTACCCATGTATCTCCTCTATAGCGAGATACCTGCATCTATCCCTTTAACCTCTCATCACCCAGCATAAAGCCACCTCCCTTAATGAATACTACACCCACTCAGTTGGTGGGTTTTGTCTTGCATGTTACTTGATGACTTTGCATGTAATTAGCACCCAGTACACTCTGTAAAGTGACTGACATAGAAACCATGCCAACACAGACATTGGAACTTGGCACAGTCCTCTGGGTCACCAGTTTCTGCTGAACCATTGGACCCATGCCAACAATAAAAACAGACATTAAATGATGATGATGATATGTATGTGTGTATGTATACATGCATATTCACACACACACACACACACATACACATATCCTCAACCCACCTGCCCAGACCCAAAGTGAGTTCGAAGGAGAGTTAATCTGATTGAATCCTCTATTCAATCTAAGGTTTATCTACAAATATAGCTCGAAGTTTCTTTTATCCAAATTAAGCAGCATTTATCAAACACCTACATATACTGCAAACTTTTAATGTTCATAATCTCAAAGTTGGCTACTCACACCTAGATAATATTTCTTCTAAAACCACACATTACTACAGAAAAAATACACCCACCCACAGAGACTCCACTTTTTTCCCTGGCCTGTGACTTCCAAAATCCACCAGCTGTCCATTATGACAGTGCTCTGCAACATTTTTTCACTTGCAGTACACTTATATTCTTTTCAAAATATGGCAGCACACCTGAACTAAAAATATAACTAAAAGTATAGAGGAAAAAATTATATTCAGGTTGCACTGCAGCACACCTAGCACCGTCTCGTGACTTACCAGTGTGTCACAGCACTGAACCATGAGCATCCTACTATTCAAACATCATAATACAAAAAAATATCCTCACACAATCTGATGATATTATAACAAAATTTCCTAATATAACAGCTAGTAATTTCAAGGGAAGATTTACACTACATAGGCACTCCTTCAGATACAGGGACAGGGAAAATTCCATCTTTCCTTCATCTAGAAACTCCTTGAAAATGACTTCTCCAAAATTACATAGAGCACCTTGACAGAGAGCTGTCTTCCTTACTTGAAGCTTCTAATAACCATCTCTGGCTCTGTGAGGAACTGCATATACTGCAGCTGCCAGCACTATTCATCAACAAGAAAACCAATCTATTATATTGTTGCCATGTAAATGACCTTCAAACTATTGGCTGCTGATAAACCAGAAAAATCATCAGAAATCTAGTTGGCCCATATCAAACTGCATTGTAAAGAAGTCCTGCTTGCTCATAGTGAGATTAGTTACCTTTCTGCTGACCATCATAGTGGCCTACCAGACCTAAAACCCAGTCACAGATGCATCATCCAGTAACCCAACACAGCAGGCCTAAATTTTCATGTAACATTTCTTATACACTAATAAATAACCTGACAACATCTGACTGTTTACCTTGTGTTATGGAAGGATTCTGACCACCCCTCAAGTGACTAAAGGTGGACTGACTCATTGTTATAAATTAAAGAACTGTGAGCGATTGGCAGTTTAGGTTGGTAAGCAGTTCACTGTGAGCCATGCTTCAGTGTTGAGTTTCGTGTAATAGTAATAGTATCATATCGTGTAAGTACTTCCTTTCCCCGCCTGCTTCATTACATTATATATCCAACATACAAAGATATAAAACCTTGCCATATAAAACAGACATACATCCCATTCTTAATCAAAGTAATTAAATTGAAAATACCTATAGGTTGTCAAGTGGTTGGCATTATTAGACTATTCCCCTTATCACATGGAACCACAAACAGGATTATCTGTTGCTGTATTGCCAATTTAATTACATAAGCTAGAGTGATCTCTGTCAGACCCTACTTATTCCCATTTAGAAGCCATTTTTATATTTCCTCACCTTGTCATTAAGCATCCAAGAAATTAAATAGTGATCTGTGTCTATGAAACTCTAAATAATGAGGAGTAAAGTCAACCTGCAAATAACTACTTTTAATTCCCATGTATTGAGAGCAATTTTCTTTCATTTGTACCTACTGTATACACACACATGCACGTGTGCGTGCCTGCACACACATATGCATATACATATGTATTTATATATATATGTGTGTATATATGAGTGTATATGTGGTGTAAGTGCCTGTATGTGCATAGTGGCTGTGTGGTAAGTAGCTTGCTCACCAGCCACATGGTTCCTGGTTCAATCCCACTGCATGGCACTTTGGGCAAGTGTCTTCTACTATAGCCTCAGGCTGACCAAAGCCTTGTGAGTGGTTGGTGTTAGGAAGGGCATGCCAGAACAGACAATGATGCCTGGTGTGGCCCACTTACCAGCTCCTGACAAATCATGCAAACCATGCCAGCATGGAAAAAGGACATTAAATGATGATGGTGGCTGTGGTGGTGTAAGCATTAACCTAACTTCCAAAGCAGAACTCAAGGCAATCCAATGCCACAACACCAACAAGATTGCCTTGTGGCTACAGATGAGTTGCTTGGGACAGGCTAAAAGGACTGAGGTTCTACTCCCTAGCAATAGAAAGTGAAAGATATGCAGTTATATATCCACGGAAGGTCCTACAAGGTGTAGCATCCAAATTTGGAATTGAAATCTATACCAATAAGCAGACTGGATGTCACTGCATCGTACCAAAAATCTCACCCTTTCAATCCAGCATAAGGACCAAATATTCTAACAGCTTACAGTTCAAAGGACTGCAACTTTTCAATACTAAAAGACCTCAGAGATCTTCAAGAAATAGATGGGATGTGTTCAAAGAACATTGAGACAAATTCTTTTTTGAGATACCTGGAGAACCCTTATCACAGCAAGAAATGTAAAGACAAGCAGCTCTGTCCAAATCACTACTTCAGGACCAATTCCAGAGCTAGGTCTGGGAAAAAAGGCCAAAATAAACAAGCATTAAGGCTGATGGCAGTGCCCCAGCATGGCCACAGCTTCTGGACAAACTAATGGAGAACTAAATGAAAGAGAATATATGTGTGTGTGTGTGTGTGTGTATGCATATATATATATATTTATATTGGTCTAGGCATGGATGTGTAATTAGAACCATTGCTTTCCAACCATATTCCAGGTTCAGTCCAGTGGTGTGGTACTTTGGCAGTGTCTCCTACTATAATCTCAGACCAACCAAAGCCTTGTGAGTGGATTTGGTGGACAGAAACTGAAAGAAGCCCATCATATGTGTGCGGTTGTGTGTGTGTGTGTGTGTGTGTGTCTGTGTTTGTGTCTGTGTTTGTCCCCCCATCACCACTTGGTTTATTTACATCCCTGTAACTTTGCAGTTCGACAAAAAGAGACAATATAATAAATACCAGGCTTAAAAATAAGTACTGAGGTCGATCCATTTGACTAAAAGTTCTTCAAGGTAGTGCCCCAACATGGCCTCAATCTAATGATGGAAACAGATAAAAGACAAAAAATTATACATATACATATACATATACATATATATATATATATATATATAGGCGCAGGAGTGGGTGTGTGGTAAGTAGCTTGCTTACCAACCACATGATTCCGGGTTCAGTCCCACTGCGTGGCACCTTGGGCAAGTGTCTTCTACTATCGCTTCGGGCCGACCAACGCCTT
>NC_068990.1:70982021-70983537 GCF_001194135.2 Octopus bimaculoides
TTTTTATATCGATTGCTATTCTCCAGCAAATATCGGTACCTTGTTGTACCATTCTTATGAATTTATATATATATATATATATTTATGTGTGTTTGTGTGTCTGTGTTTGTCCCCCCACCATCGCTTGACAACCGATGCTGGTGTGTTTGCGTCCCCGTAACTTAGTGGTTCGGCAAAAAGAGACCGATAGAATAAGTACTAAGCTTACAAAGAATAAGTCCTGGGGTCGATTTGCTCGACTAAAGGCGGTGCTCCAGCATGGCCGCAGTCAAATGACTGAAACAAGTAAAAAAGTAAAAGAGTATATATAAAGACAAAAGATAAAAGATATATATGTATAATTGTGGTAATATATTAGATAAGAAGGAGAATATTCAATATCTGTGCCAGGGCATTTATTAAGATGTTATAATCTAAAATTTCAGCTTCAAGAGTCAAGTGCCAGTTGATGTACTTAGGGGATATCTTAAAATCTTGCTAACTTTCGTTACATAACAAATATAATCATCAGTCTTTGACCTATGCTAAGCAGCTTCCAGCATTGTCTGAGAGAAAAAAAAACATATTTTCTTTAAAAATAGAAATATATCACTCTGTCTATGCACTTAACTCTGTTACTAATGCAGTGCTATGTTTTGGGTGTGGTGTGTTTGGATTTTGTATATTTTTCTAACCTTTTTTTTTTTTGTTGGTATATGTGTGTCTACATGAATTGTAGAATTGTTTGACTATGAAAGGAACTCTATACTTCTCAAGTTAACTCACCTATGCAGAATGACGTGTACATCATGATGCAGTTATTTGTTGTTGAAGTTTCCCTTGAGAGCTTTTCCATTATTTTCATAACAAACAACATTTGTGATTGATCTTTCCTTAAAGAATAGACACATTGTATGAGCTAAACTGTCGTTTTATCTTTATGAAATATCTTTACAACTTATCTAACACACACACACACACACACACACACACACACACACACACACACATGTATTGAATTTAAATATTTGAAAGCTTGACTCTCCATCCCTCTATCTCTCTATGTATATATATATATGTTTATGTATGTATGTATGTTATCAATCAGTTTCATTTCTGTATTTCTTGTTCATAGAGAAAGAGCCAGACTCTAACATAGATTCAAGGCTCTTTCATTGGAACTTTTATGAACATCATCATGGTATTTGTGCATATGTGTGTTTGTGTGTGTGCAGTATTTGGTGTTAGTGTATGCGCAGATTTGTATGTTTGTTTTATGGATGCGTTTTTATGTATATATTTTCATGTCTAGATGCATGCATATGTATTTATGTGCTAAACTTTTGGAAAGTTTTACATATCTTTACAGTTCCATTGATGGCTTGAATCTGTAGTCTTCTAATCAGCCTTTTTCTTTCAGGTTTTGAGAACCCAATTTTTCCAGGTTTTTGTTGAGGCAGTTCGTTACATATCCCAATGCCCCAACAATCATGGGTATGAATCTGAACTTGTAGTCTGGGTGGAGTATCTGCAAATT
>NC_068990.1:70984348-70985176 GCF_001194135.2 Octopus bimaculoides
TATATATATATATATATATATATATATATATAAATATGTGTGTGTGTATGTATGTATATGTATGTATGTATGCATGGTTCAGTGGTTATAGCTTTGAGCTTACAATTGTGAGGTTGTGAGTTCGATTCCCAGGTCAGGCTGCATGTTGTGTTCTTGAGCAAGACACTTTATTTCATTTTGCTCCTCCAGTTCACTCAGCCATAGAAATGAGTTGCAAGCTGTATTGGCCTCTGCCTTTCTCTTGGATAACATCGGTGGCATGGAGAGGGGAGGCTGGTATGCATAGGTGACTGCTGGTCTTCCATAAACAATCTTGTCCGGACTTGTGCCTTGGAGGGTAACTTTCTAGGTGTCGTCCCATGGTCATTTATGACCAAAGGAGTCACCTCTATATGTGCATACACACACACACATATTGTTAATTCCTGAAAAGTTTTGTGCTTTAATCCAAAATGGAGGCAAACACCATTCCTCCATGTATATGGCTTGAAAAATTGTTAGGATATTAGGATATTAACATGAAATCAATGATACCCTAATACACAAATAAAGAAATTTTATCCACCAATGCAGTGTTGAACATTCATCCTTACTATTTGACATTTATGTATAGGTGTATATATATATATATATATTGTGCGTGAGAAGACCCGGCAAGCCAAGTAAGATCATTGCCAGTGCCCCTGGACTGGCTCTTGTGCGGGTGGCACATGAGATGCACCATTTTGAGCGTGGCCGTTGCCAGTACCGCCTGACTGGCTCCCGTAGGATTTTCGAGTGAGATCGTTGCCAGTGCCCCTGGACTGGCTTGTGCGGGTGGCACATAAA
>NC_068990.1:70985212-70987794 GCF_001194135.2 Octopus bimaculoides
CACATAAAAGACACCATTTCGAGCGTGGCCGTTTTCGTGCGGGTGACACGTAAAAGCACCCACTACACTCTCTGAGTGGTTGGCGTTAGGAAGGGCATCCAGCTGTAGAAACTCTGCCAAATTAGATTGGAGCCTGGTGTTGCCATCCGGTTTCACCAGTCCTCAGTCAAATCGTCCAACCCATGCTAGCATGGAAAGCGGACGTTAAACGATGATGATGATGATGATACGCATGCACACACCCAGAACTACACTAATAGCTTAGGGTTCCTCGGTTTAATTGTTATGTTTTCATTATTCTGTGTAATGTCCTTTCTTTTTTATTTCAGATTCTTCAGTTTTTGGATGAACCACACTAATAGATCATCAAGACATTTTCTTTTCAGAAAATGAAGGGTAATGATACATATCAAGCATACATTAAGTATATATTTAACAGAAAACCATAATAATATAACATTTTTTGACATAATGAATTATTTAGTCACATGAGTGCCATTTCAATGGATAACTTCAAAAACCCTATTAGTCATGGAATCTGCCAATTTCTTAATAGTAGCCGGTTGGACTGCCTCTGCTGCAGCTTTTATGTTCATCCATAAGACATCTTACGATGTAAATTGGCATCCATTGGTATAAACATCTTGTTTAATTAATGATGGACCAAAGATTTTTCATAGGGTTGAGATCCAGAGATCCTGGTAGCTACACCATCAACCTTTCATCTTGTATGCCATATGACCCTAGCAATGTTTGGGCGGATGTTTGGGCGGTCTTAGCAGACTGGAAGGGAGTGTCGTCATGCATGAGTATGAGATTCCTAGCCAGGGATCAAAGACCTCCTTCAGAATATTGCAGTAGATGGTTGTGGTCACTTTAACCCCTTCAGGCACCCTGACTGGGCCAACAAGTCTATCCCCAATGATACCAGTCCACAACATGACTCCATCACTCTGTTGTTGATGTCATAAACATTGGTGATGCTCATCTCCACAACAGACCCAACCACTTGCCCAACCGTCAGGTCTGTCAAGGGTCACTCTGATTTCATCAGTGAACAGACCACAACTCATGTCTAATGTCATGTACTTTTGGGCCCATTGAAGCCTCAAACTCTTGTGACAGGGTGTTAAAGGAGGCAGTTTCATGGGTTTCTCAGGGTCCTGAGGATGCGCTTTCTGGTAGTTTTCAGAACATGAAGAAGTCTGGAGGTGGTGAAAATGGCTTTGCTTGTTTGTCCAGATTTCCCATATAACTTGCAGCCAATATTCCTTAAATCCCTAGCTGTCACAGTCTTGGAGGTCACACAATCGAATCATTTCTTCCTTGGTCCTTCAGGAATCATCAAACCATGTCGACATGATGACCTAATTTCTCCACAATGATATGAAGAGAGGTGCCTTTAGTCCTTTCCTTGATGATGACAGACTTTTCTTCATCATTAAGGCTTCTCCCACATCCCATTGTTCTTAGAGAGTAGAGAGGCTATTAATGTGGTTCACCCAAAAACTGAAGAATCTGAAATAAAAAAGAAGGAACATTACACAGAATAATGAAAACATAACAATGGTGTTGCCATAGTGTGCAAATCAGCTGGGAAAAGTTTTATCAAAATCGATTCTCAGAAAACCAAGAGTTCCTAAATTTTACTCCTAAGCTATTAGCATGATCCTGGGTATATATATATATATATATATATATATATGCAAACATACATACTTATATATGTGTGTGTGTGTGTGTGTGTGTGTGTGCGTGTATGTGTGAGTGTGTATGTGGTGGTGTATGTGTTTACCCCAGAAAGACTCTGAAGCATTGCATCCTTGAGAGAAACAAATTTAGTTTTCAAAGTCTATGTCCCAAAGAAAAAGTTGTCCATAAATTATAATAGAAAACATATAATTTGCTACAAGAAATAACAACTTTTATCTTTCACCACCAATATATCTCTCTATATATATCAGGTCATCCCATAAGTTCTGTCCGACTTTACCTTTTTAAAAATTGAATGAAATTTAATAGCATTTTAGAATGTCTAATGGAATTAATTATCTTTATGCATTTGTGTATATTTAAACTAATTAAATATTATTTTACACAATAATAGAATTCAAATTTTAATTTGATTAAAACCCTTTCTAACATGAAAGTATCCAAAGAGCATTTAAGGTACATAATACTTTATGAGTACAAAAAAGGAAACTCAGCGGCCGAAGTGACTCAAAACATACACTCAGTTTATGGGAAAGAATGCTTGAATGAAAGAACTTGCAGAAGATAGTTTGCAAAATTCAGAAGTGAAGATTTCAGCCTTGAAGATGAAGATTGAACAGGACGTCCAGTTCAGTTTGATGATAAGCTCCTTGAGGCATTACTTAAAGAAAATCCTGCATTATCAGTTGAAGAATTGGAAATAAAGCTTAGTTCAAACCATACAACTTAGAAAGTTTCCTAAACTTGGAAAATGAGTGCCTCATGAATTGTCCGAAAGCAACCGCAAATACTGAATTGACACCTGCTCTTCTCTCCATTCTCGCTAACTCATTTCACCATTTTTGGATAGACTTGTGACTGGTGATGAA
>NC_068990.1:70988236-70999304 GCF_001194135.2 Octopus bimaculoides
ATATATATATATATATATATATATATATATATACACATATATATATATATATACATATATGCATATGTACAAAATATGTACAACAAAAAATTACGAAATATGAGTACATGGAATTTGAACTATTTTTTCGAACAACGAAAGGCAGATATGGAAAACAAGACAAACAACGACTCTTCATCAGTTGTTGGGTGTTTTTCTACTCTCATATTTTGAGCGTTTAACAGCAATATACACTTTCGATAAAACAGTTACTCCTGCAAAGCAAATTAAATAAAATTTGGGGTTTTGTGGAAGGTCAAAGCTGGTAACACAAACAGAACAGTGAAAACAAACAGGAAGGGCTGCTAAGCTTGAACAAGGTTGTGGTGGCAGACGTGTAAATCAAGCTTGGACAGGAGACAGACAAGAACACATCTTCCTTGATCCAACTACAACAGAGAGAAAGAAAGAAATACAAGTTGGGAGAAGAAGGCATGTGGGACAGTTTCACTGTCCCACCCGCACCTCGGGCATGTTGGTGGGACAGTATACCATGTCTCAACAGCCTCTCTTGAACAGGTAAGATAGATCAGTAAAAAAACCAGGCCAGGGATTTCTGGTGATTATCCAGATACCCCAGCCCAAAAGTCCTTCCGAACAGGTTGATCAACTGATTTTCATTGAAGTCCAGAGTCTCCCCTAGGGCATCATCTGGCATATACTCTACCAGCCCGGTATAGAAATCCACAGTGGAACTCCTGCTGCCAGTATTGCCCACCCAGGAGAGTAGCATGAGTGCCTGTCAGCACTCTTTCTGCCATTCACCCAGCTTGGGCCTACGCTTGATCCAAGGACCTAAATCCCAAAATGAGGTCAGTTGAGGCAGAAAAATCTTCACAAGCGGTGGCCACACCTGCTCCCATCCAGGTAAAGCCAGAGGTGCTAAGCTTTAGCACAAATTTGCACATTTTCAGCCACGGCATCCCTAGGCCACTCTTTAACGGTTTTTAGCAGCAGATAGAATGCCTCACAAGTGGAAGAGGAGTCGCTCTAACTTGTTCTGCCACAAACCAGGGCAAGGCATGATGGTCAGGCAGTAGTTGATAACAGATGCTATGAACATCTGCACCACCTCTGCCCTTCTTAACAGTGATAATGCCTTTCCAGACCAGATTTGGGTTAGGGCACTCCACTTATTCTCTATCTGGAGTTCTGGACCAAACCAGACCCCTAGCATCTTAACCGGACTTTCCATCCAATGCCCCATGACATTATTGAACTTGCCCCTCCAGGTGCCGAGTTGCAAGCCGACTGACTTGTCTTGGTTAATTTTTGCTCCTGCCAGCACTTTGTATATATATCTAGATATATACATGATTTAAAATTACAGAATAATAATTGTACATTATCTTGGTCTATTATAGATGAGGCCACACCATACAATATGATTATGGGCAGATGTAGAATGTGCATAAAAGAATCATACATTATCCTTCGCATGTATACTTTCACTGGTTCAAATAAGTTTTGTGACACTATTTATTTGTGCAACCATAGATACTACTTGACTTTCTTGAGACGATTTAAATCTGAATCCACTTAGCAATAACCCTAGTAATTTCTGTTGCACAACTAAACATCCTACCATTATAACAATATATCGCCAATACAAATATAAATTTTAAGAAATATACAAATATAATTTTACTCCCATCAGCCCTCATAAAGACTC
This sequence comes from Octopus bimaculoides, assembly GCF_001194135.2. NCBI lineage: Eukaryota > Metazoa > Mollusca > Cephalopoda > Octopoda > Octopodidae > Octopus > Octopus bimaculoides. Next base: position 70,989,948 of record NC_068990.1, read on the forward strand.
TGTTATTTGCATAGCTATATCCGTTCTTCTATAAAAGCAGCCAATAATCTCATACCTTCATAAAGAACTGAACGCATATCTAGCATAAACAACACTTTTTTCCTGATGAAGGAGACATTCTTTGAAAATAAATCTTAGGATTCATTTGTTATTTGGATGAATGAACTCCAGAAACTATCGTTGGAATACTTTATTTCCTTGTAACATTTAACTCAAAACTCTTTTTAATTTAAAAAAAATGGTTTTTATCTATATTCCATTATTATCTTAATCTATATTCTATTTAAGTCAGCTAACATTTTTTCAACTACAACTTTAGTCTTTATGCTCTCCAACACCATTGACTACTCACCAATGCATGAAGCTATTTCTGAAAAAAAGGAGACATAAAAAAAATCCTCATATTTATCCCAAACATTCTGTATGTGTTTGTGTGTGTGTGTGTAATTTGCATCCACACCCTCCTTTAGACATGTTAGAGTAAAAGCAGTCGTTGTTTTTATGTTCCAACAGGAAGACATTACAGAAACGATGTTTTAAACTGTTCCAGCCTAACCAGTTAGTTGTTGCCAAGTATTTAATCAATTTGATGCAGAAACTGCATATAAAATGAAATAAAAACAAATAGGATATGAATTGTTTAAGTATCGAAATAAGTCAGACACAAACCATATTGTCTGTGTTAGATATAGATGTTCAGTAGATACTAGAAGTAGGTGTCTTGTGACTAATTTTTGTTTTGATGCAGAGAATTAACCCTTTTGTTACCATAGTTCTATTGAAATTACTTTTTTTTTTTAAATTAATGAAGAATTTAATTAGATAACTTTGTCATTAGCAAACTAGTGCTTGAGGTATGGTATGAAATTTTCATGGAAAGTTTTAACTGAGATGACTTTAAAACAGGAAGTTTTTATCATAAAACCAGAGACAATATCAATGAAGCTGGTATCAAATTGATTAAACAACTAAGACATTTTAAATATTATTATAGAGTTTTACATCAAACTAGGGTGGACAGATTCATGTTTTGTCTGTTATATTGTTGTGTGTGAGTTTTAAACCATTTCTAGAACTAAAATGTGTAGAAATGTGCAAAATGGTTCAGCATTGGTTGCAACAATGAGATTTCACTTGTTTGCTCAACTGATTCATTTGTTCATTGGATTAGCTAAATGTTCTATGGATCCATGTACACTTAACCTTTTTTTTTAGACAGAATCAGTGTATGACAAAGCCATACCTTTGAATTATATTTACAATCAATCTAATGAGCTTTGATATAGTTTTCATCAACCTACTTTCACTCACAAGGTTTTCTTTGACCCAGGTAAAAACACTTGCCAAAGATGCTACTCAGGGGGATTAAACCCCCAATCTCATGATTGCAAAATGAACTTTTTGGCTATTTGCCTATATTGCATCCATTCTAAGGAATGAACCTCTGAGGTAAAACAGGAAAAGACCTTGCTTCTAAGTCATCATATAAAATAGTTGACAAGGAGGACACAGAACTCTCCAATAATATATTTATTCATTCTCAACATCATCATCATCATCATCATCGTTTAACGTCCGCTTTCCATGCTAGCATGGGTTGGACCTGACAAATTAAAATGGTAAATATCTGATTGCTGACATCTTTATTTTTTGTCATCAGGTAGCATCTTCTCCCTTTAGACAATGTGTGTTCATAATATATGTGATTCACCACTGTTTGAGGAGTTTTGAGACACTAGTGCTTCAGCCATATTGTGTGTCTCCTCAGTCAAAAGCTATCCCCAAATCAATGAACCAGATGAGTCTAAGCTCTTGTTTAAAGGAATCAGCAAACAAATTCTTTGCTGAAGCAAACTTGTTTGTTGATTTCTATAAAGAGACCTGTACTCTGGTTAGATTCATTGATCCAGTGGAGTACCTTTGACTGAGGAGACACACAATAAGGTTGAAACACAGTGGTGTCCCAAATTTCCATTATAAAAGTGAATCACATGTTGTTTCAATAGACATCATCTAAAGGGAGGAGATGTTTTCAAATGATGAAAATAACAGCAATCAAGTTATTCTTGTTTGAATCTGCCAGAACATATTGAGAATGAATAGATATGTTATCATATAAAATAGGGTATAGATTAAAGACAGTATTTGAGATAAGAAAATTTATGAGTTGCTGAATTACCTGGCATTGCATAGGTTACTGCTGTTCTTATTCAGATTAGTAAACAATAAATATGAAGATATACTTTTTTTATCATCATCATTTCAAAATATCTATATTTTATTAAAAAAAATATTTAAAAATATCCAAATTGTAATGATAATAGAATTTAGAATTGAAAACCCGTCAATCTTGAAGCACCTCAGGGTAAACAATATTCATTGTGTAATTTTTTGTTGGTATTGAATTGAATAAACTGTTGCTGCTTCCAACTCATGAGCAACTATGGGAGAAGCATGTAGTAGAGAGATGAAGTCCAACTACCTTGACGGATTGGCCCTGAGATCTGTTAATTGAAATACCAAAACTTAGTTTGACTGGAAACTGAAGCCTCTTAAATTCAAGTAGGACATCTGTAGGCATAAGAGGAAATTTTGGAAAAGTCATTTTTTTCTTTGTGACTACCTGTTATAATTGTTGCCTGTAGGACATGGAAATAACAATTATGTGAGTTCCATTACACAGGCAAGGTGGGTCAAGATTCCTAAGCAACATAATGGGAGCATCCAGCTTTAGTGTCAAGTTATGCGGTGGCATCCCAGTGGATTTAAGTGTGTTCAGAAATTCAACAGTGTATTGAACAGCCTAATTTTGATTGACTATTGTGTGAATTGATGGAAAAGTAATTTCTGATGTGTCTGTTAACTTTTGAAGTTCATGATTGAGCTTATCAACCACTTCATTAGTTGGAGTCAGTATAGCTCTTTCACATAGCTTACATCAGTGTAATTGACAATCACACATACACTGACACAGACATACACTCTCACATACACTCACATGCATATAGTAAGACAGACATACATTTACACAACAAATGTTCAAACACACACACACTCACAGACACACACACACTCATACAAAATGCATCATCGTCGTCGTCGTGGTATAAAATGTCCTTTATTATGTCATTGTATGTAATGAACATGCAAACACACACACACACTCACAGACACATATACACTCATGTACAAAATGTGTGGTGGTTGTGGTGGTGGTGGCATAAAATGTCCTTTGCTACGTTGTACATAATGAACACACAAACACACACACACACACTGAAAAACACATACACACTCATATACAAAATGTACACACTCATATACAAAAGGTGGCAAGCTGGCAGAAACATTAGCATGCCGGGCGAAATGCTTAGCGGTATTTCGTCTGCCACTACGTTCTGAGTTCAAATTCCGCTGGGGTCGACTTTGCCTTTCATCCTTTCGGGGTCGATTAAGTAAGTACTAGTTGCGCACTGGGGTCGATATAATCGACTTAATCTATTTGTCTGTCCTTGTTTGTCCCTTCTGTGTGTAGCCCCTTGTGGGTAGTAAAGAAATGTGTCATCGTTGTTGTCATGGTATAAAATGTCCTTTACTATCTTGTACATAATGAATGAACAAACACACACACACACTCAGACACATACACACTCATCTACAAAATGTATCATGGTGGTGGTGGTGGTATAAAATACCCTTTACTATGTTGTACATAACAAATGCGCAAATAGACACACACTGACAGACACATACACACTCATATACAAAATATGTCATCGTCATCATGGTATAAAATGTCCTTTACTATGTTGTACATAAAAAATGTGCAAGCACACTCATATACAAAATGTGATGTTGTCATCATCATTGTGGTATAAAATGTCCTTTACTTCAGAAAAATCGTTTTTGAGAAAATATATTGTTTAAATCCAAATGAAAATAAAAATTACATGTTGACACTTGTTGGGTGTAGTACTATTACTTTGTAAAATTTGATTTGGTGGAGTCATTTGAGAATGCATAGGGAAGAAACAGACAGACAAAGAATTTTATATAGAGAGAGATTTGGGGAATCAATATTTTAAGGGTTTACCAAATGAGTGAATAATGGTGTTATTTAAGTAAAATGGTTTTGAATGTAAGTAGAGGTTTACTGTTGATTGAAGGAAACCTAGTATATTAGTGATATTAATTAAAAAAAAAATAGTGCAAAGGTATGAAATAGAAAATGGGTCAGACAAAGGAAATGTTTGTGAAACCTAACAACATTTGAGACTAAGAATAGATAATGAGCATTGCTACAATCATACAATATATATCGGCCCCAAGAATAAAAGTTACAGAAAAGTGTCACAAGAAAAAAAATCATTCAAGTTCAATCAATTGTAGAGATTGACATGTCTGTAGAAGTTTTAGTTAGTTCTTTGTGTTGAATTAAAGATGATTGATGTACACTTATGTGTAATGTTACTATCTAGAATATCAGTTTGTCTAACTCTCTAAACACCATTGCCTGGTATTGGATATTTATCTAGCTCCTCGAACAAAATTGTCTGGAAAAAGTATTTATCTAGCTCCCTAAACAGTTGTAAAAGCCCTAACTCTATTTAAAACTCTTGAGATCTGTGTATAGAAGATGAACATTCTCTCCTTAATTTAATAGAGAATATAGAATTTAGGACAAGAAAGACAAGCTAAACATGCACAAGCGAAATTCTTCTATCATTTATGGTATTTATATGAAATGTGATATTTTCTCTGTAATTTATTTCATAACCAAAATTGTGACTTTTTTAAAAACTTTGACTTTATTTTCATTCCCAGACACATCAACTGCTGCTTTGTCAGGCATGATTGATTCTGGGTCATAAAATTAAAAAATCATCACTGATAAGATCAGAAAATACTTGTTAAGACTCTTCCCTATCAAAAAAAAAAAAAAAAATCAGAAAATTGAGAGCATATGACAAATCACACCAAATGTCTAAGAAAAGGAAAGGAAAAATAAACTGGCAGAACCAGATTCCTGTAAAATGAACGTTATAAAATATTGGTTTCAAATTTTAGCACAAAGCCAGCAATTTTAGGGGAAGGGTAAGTCAATTACATTGGCCCACCCACTCAGTGTTCATGTGGTACGTTTTTCATTGACCCTGAAAGGATGAAAAGCAAAGTCGATCTCGGAGGAATTTGAGCTCAGGATGTAAAGGCAGACAAAATGCTGCTAAGCATTTTGCCCAGCATGCTAACAATTCTGTCAGCTCACTATCTTAATGTCATGAAATATTGGTAGCATACAACATGATTGTAGAGATTGACATGTCTGTAGAAGTTTTAGTTAGTTCTTTGTGTTGTAGGATCAATTCCTGGTTTCCATTTTATCTTCCATTCTTTGGAGGGTGGTTAAAAAAAATCAGAAATATTTTTGGTATGTAAAATAATCCATGTAGAATGCACACAACATAGAACTACTGGTTGTTACAAATGAAAATCTCAAAGATTATCAGAAAGAATTACATGACATCCCTAAATTCAGTGGAATCAGTCATACTACATAAATTTATAGAGGGTTAATTTCTTAATTTTCAAGAATACAGACAAATGTGCATCGTCTTAATTTTCCAAAAAAATGTCAGTGAAAGACAAAAGTAAGCACTTTTATAAATTAGTAGACCTCATGTATTGTGGAAATCTTAATGCATACAAATAACATAATCACGCAACATTGTCAAGAATTGGTTTGGAACTAATTGTTAATTAGTTAATTATATTATCAATATATCAAAAGAATTTATGAATCTAGAAATTGTAAATTGAATTTCTTGGGATATATGTCGTCCTCTTATTTCCCACACAGTATTTGTTTTCATTTAAACAATGCCATTGTTGCAATAAAAAAAAATAGATAACATTATTTAAATTAAAACATGAAAATGTAATAATAAACAGAAAATTAAAATCTGAAACATGAACCAGATAATAAAATTGGTTTTTAACTTCGGCACAAGTCATAATTTTGTCAAGAAGAGAAGGATGGAGTTGAATGAATTAATCCTGATACATAAATAGTTCTTACTTCATTGAGCCTCAAAAGACCAAAATTCATAGTCACTCACCATATAATATAAAACCAGAAGATTGATGCTAGGGTTAAACATCACAAAGCATTTACTCTGACTATATTTAGGGTACTCCAAAACTCTCATCTATCCTAACCATCTGTTGAGGAATATGATAACACAATGAATGTCATAATGGTAATAGTGGTGAGGATGGGAGTAATGTGATGGTGGTGGTGATCACACTGTAATAACACTTGTAGTTTTCATGGAGAATGGAGTAGTAGGAGGAACTAAAAGAAAAATCAAAATATATATAAAAAATAACAACAGGAAGACTACATGAAGTCATATGTCTGTAAAACTTGAGACCATCTTGGCTAATACACCTTAGCAGTATATCTCTAAATTCCAGCTCTCTTAACAAGTACAAAGAAATAATAGCAATGAAGGATTGGTTTGGTCTTTTAAGATTTATTTACTTCTGGATCAATGTTCTCAGAGTCTTAGTAATTTTGTTTATCTCATTGTACAAACTTCCCAAAAAGGTTATTGGATCTGTCTGTCTTTCTGCCTCTCTCTTTGTCTCTGTCTTTCTCTGTCTGTCTGTCTGTCTCTCTCTCTCTGCTTATAACTTTTAACAAAATTAAAACAAAAAAGAACGTATTTTTGTTACACTTCTCTGGAAAACAGGGAACCAGCACGGTTACTGCTAGAAACAACAGCTAAATCATTTTCAAATTACCTTCTTCTTTTAAAAAACAAAGAATGCATTGGACGATGCTGACCCTGATAGACCATAAAATGAGAATGCTTTTGGGCATAGTTCTGCTTAACCAGGGTCAACTTGGAGTAAAACAACAACAGTGACAACAGCAATGAGAACAACAACAAAAACAACAGTAGCAACTATAGAATTGTTTTGCTACTCTCATCTACTTATGGAACACCTAATTACTAGATCAAATAACTATATGAAGTGATCCCCTCCTGGAAGCTTATTCCCATCTATCTTCCCCATCGTCAGCATAACAAAAGCTATATCAGGAAGATTTTGTCATGTTTTCCACACAAAACTTTGCTATGAAATTTACTCAAATATTTCACAACCTTTTTGTAATAGATAATATGTATAATTTGTTTTATTACAAACTCAAGTCATCATAGCTAACTTTTTCTCTCTTTCTCTCTCTCTCATCTTTCCTTTGCTCCATCTCTCTCTCTTTCTCTCTATCTATCTATCTATCTATCTATCTATCTTTGTAGCTAGCTACCAAGCTGTTACCTTTCTAATATACTTCCCAAAACTTCTTACCCATACTCTCTTTCCCAACCCACCCCCACTCAATCTGTCTCACTCTGAGATTCAAATTCCTATATTCAATGAATCAGTTAAATAAATCCTCCATCATCTCTTCTAGAAATGTATTTTACATTTACTTGCCATTTTTCACTGCCATGGCTTATTTTGTTGCAAAGAAATGCTAAAGATCAAAGAAACTTTGATAATGGCATTGGTGAAGATTATGCTATTAAGAAGAATCACAATGAAAACACAAGGGAGTCCCTTTGTGGTCGATTATGATGCTGGAAATAGCAGCAAAATCCCCCTCCAACACAACCTGCATACACCACACACACACATACATTCACACATATTTCAGAGTTGTATTTGTCTAGCAAGTGACTTGACTGGAGATTGTATGTTAAAACTGGACCAACTATATCTTGGATGAACCATTTAAATAACACAGAAAGCTATTAAATTCATTTTTAAATTCAAATTATTTTATCAAGAGTCAAAATTTTTGTTACATAACAACAACTTGATCAATGGCACACACAGTTCCACTGCAACTCCGAAAATTAATGAAATTTGTTTTTTATTCCATACTTTTATTTTATTCCTTCTTACAATCTCATTTGTTGACTCCTATCCTAGAAAATTTTTCCTTCTCATGGAAGGAATACCAAAATTAATTAGAGCAATGTGGTAAGTAAATAAATCAATAAAAAGGAGTAACAAGTAAGACTGTATTTTAATATTTATTACTTACTCATTAATAGATCAATAGATACTAAGCCAACTTTTTCTCTGTCCTCCACACTGTGTAGAGTGACTGATTGCTTTAAGCAGAATATCACTGCTGCCATTGTACATGTACATAGCATTATTATTGGGACATCTGAGGTATAAACTGCATAACACATGCAGCAACATGTGGGAACTGTTTAAAGTGAGAAAGGAAGCTGATAATGGCAATAGTGATGATGATGCTAACAATACCAATGCCAACAAGGATGATGGTGGTGGTGGTGGTGGTAGTGGCAGTGGTGACAACAAGGCAATGTTGGTGGTGGTAGCAGCAGTGATGATGATGATGATGATGATGATGACGATGATGATGATGATGACAATGGAGGTTGTGGTGATTGTGGTGGTGGTGGTAGTGATGATGATGACAATGGCCATGATGATGATAAGGATGATGATAGTTAATAAATACACTTTGCATTTCCATGGTTCCATGTTCAAGCATACTGCACAGCACCTTGGTCAAATGTCTTTTCTTATAGCCTCAGTCAACTGCTTTTTAGAGAAACTTGGTAGATAAAAACTAAGTGTGTGTACATTTGTATGTATGCATGTAAGTATATATATATATGTCCTCACATTGTTGTTTTTTGTCTTTTTCCTTTTTTGAACCTATATATATATATATATACACATATATATGTGTGTATATATATATGTATGTGTGTGCGTATATATATTCTTTCATTTGTTTCAGTCATTTGACTGCAGTCACCACCTTTAGTCGAACAAGTCGACTCCAGGACTTATTCTTCGTGAGCCTAGTACTTATTCTATCGGTCTCTTTTGCCAAACCACTACTTACAGGGATGTAAAAGCACTAACATTGGTTGTCAAGCGATCGATGGTGGGGTGGGGGTGGGGGTACAAACACAGGCACACAAACATATACATATACACATATATATAAATACGACGGGCTACTTTCAGTTTCTGTCTACCAAATCCACTTACAAGGCTTTGGTCAGCCCGAGGCTATAGTAGAGGACAACTTTCAAGACTTGATGAGAATAGTGGGTAACACTTAGAAAATTTCTTGAAAGATGTAGAACAGAGAGATAGAGAATTTGCGACTGGTCAGCTAAAGAACCAGTGTAAGAAAGGAAGAGATAAAAGAAGAAAAAGAGAAACTGGCCGCTGATCATGTGTGTGTGTGTGTGTGTGTGTGTGTGTGTGTGTGTGTGTGTGTGTGTGTGTGTGTGT
>NC_068990.1:70999344-71008813 GCF_001194135.2 Octopus bimaculoides
GTGTGTGTATATATATAAATATATATATATTTCTCACCACTTCATCCCATGTCTTCCGGAGTCTACCACTTCCAAAAATTCCCTCCACAATTAGAGCTGTCTTCATCCATATGCATCACATGACCAAACCAGTGCAGTCTTCTCTCTTGCATACATCTGATGGCTCTTGTACACTATTTTCCTCTTAAATCATTTACATTTTGTCATGCATACACACAGACATTACCCATCCAGCTTCATTACCCATACTAGCTTCATTTCTTTCAAGCCCTCACAAGTCCTCTGTAGTCAAAGCCCATAGCTGTGCATACAGAGGCATCATGCAATTTGCCTTTCACTCTGAAGGAGAAGCCCTTATTTACCAACAAAGTTAGAACGAACCTCTCTAAACTTTGCCCAGCCTGTTCTTATTCTAGCAACTACACTTTCAGAACTACCTCTTCCACTGCTAACTTGGTCACCTAGGTAACAGAGGCTTTCTACTACTTCTGATGATAACCCTAAGCATTTGAGGGAGTCTATTGTCTGCACATTATTTGTGCTTATTGTACCCACACATCTGCCACACACAAAGACTATTTTCTCTATTAACCTTCCTGTGATACTGCTCCACCTCTTGTGTATCCAAAGCTAGCACTGGGTACAAAGTAAGGAGTTTTTACCAACACCCTTCTTACATATCAAGCAGCACCTTCTCTCTGAAGGGACTTGTGATTTGTCTGTTTTCCTACTTACTAGGGCTTTTATTTTTGCTAAATTAACTCTGACACTCTTTGATTCCAGACCTTGTTTCCATGCCTGAAATTTCTTCTCTAGGTCAGGTAGTGATTTGCCTGTAAGAACAAAGTTATCAGCATAGAGAAGCTTCCAGGAGCAGCCAGTCTTGAATTGCTCTATTAAGGCCTGGAGAACTAAAATAAATAAGAGGGAGCCGAGAACTGAACCTTGGTGAACTCCTACCTGTACACTGAATTCATTGCAATACTCGTTGCCAACCATCACTTTACTGGTAGCATCCTTGTACATGACTTGTACAACCCTCACCAACCACTTATCTATCCCTAGCTTCTGCACTGACCACCAGTTAAGGAGTGGGGGACCCTGTGAAAGGCTTTCTCCATGTCAACAAAAGCCAAGTACAGTTTTATTTTGTCTAAATACTTCTCCTGCAGTTGCCTAACCATGAATATAACATCAGTTGTGCTTCTACCTGGCACAAACCCAAACTGCATCTCATCTACACTTAACTCTCTTCCTAATTAATTGAGATATGACCCTTTCTGTAACTTTCATCACTTAGTCCAGCAATTTGATGCCTCTGTAGTTATTTCTGTCTCAGCATCACCTTTGCCTTAGTAGCAGCTGATTATAATGCTGCTACACTCATCGTTGGGTATGACTCACTCATTGACAACCTGATTAGCTATACAGGTGACTAGGCCATATCCCACTCCACCAGATATTTTAAGTATCTCAGCAGTGAAAATTAATGGGCCACAGGCTTTCCCTACCTTCATATCCTTAATTGATTTATCTACCAAGCTACTGTCAATTTGGATAGCTGGTCCCTCAGGTGGGTCTACATTTGGCAGACTCTCCTTCTCTGCATTTTCTACATTGCTCCCCAATCCTGTCCTCACTGACCTGCTTACTGTTTCATTGCTGTACAGTTGTCCCCCAACCTTTTCTAGACACCCACATTTCAACCGGTCACTGTATTCCCCACCTCCACACTCTTTGCACTCATGTGAAGTCCCTACTCCCTATTCATGCACTATTGGCAATACTCTATCATCCCATTTATATTATAATCCTCATACCTTGAGGGTATGCCCTGGCACTTCACCACTATCTATCTCTACCATCCCATTTCTATTCTGACCCTCACCTTGACAGTGAAACCTGGTGCCATCTTCTGGCTTGCCTGTCACTGTCAAACAGTCCGACCTATGTCAGCATGGAAATGGATGTTAAATGATGATGAGGAGGAGGAATTCCAAGCTGTGTCTTCTTGCACATTAATAAATTTGTTTATATCCATTTGAATTTGAAGATGCATATAATTTTGTATACATCCCCATTATATGTAATTGTGTGTGTGTAAAATTGTGAGAATGTGTATGAAGAAAATGAATGGGAGAAAGAGAGTCTGCAGGACCAGCTATCCTAATTGACAGTACTTTGGTAGATAAAGCAATTAAGAGTATGAAGACAGGGAAAGCCCCCGGCCCATCAGGAATCATCACAAAGATGCTTAAAATATCTGGCAGTCTCAGCTATAGTCTAGTCACCCATATAGTCAGTCAGGTGATACATAAAGGAGTCGTACACAATGACTGGTGTAGCAGCACCATACTCAACTGCTTCAAAGGGTAAAGGTGATGCATTAGATACGAATAATTACAGAGGTATCAAGTTGTTGGATCAGGTAATGAAAGTAACAGAGAGGGTCATAGCCCAACTAATTAGGGTGAGAGTTAGTCTAGATGAGATGCAGTTTGGGTTTGTGCCAGAGAAAAGCACCACCGATGCTATATTTCTGGTAAGACAGCTGCAGGAGAAATACCTAGCCAAAGATAAACCTCTGTACTTAGCTTTCATTGACATGGAGAAATCCTTTGACAGGGTCTCCCGATCCTTTATCTGGTGGTCAATGTGGAAACTAGGGATAAATGAATGGTTAGTGAGAGCTATACAAGCCATGTACAGGGATGCTGTCAGTAAGGTGAGGGTTGGCAACGAGTACAGTGAAGAATTTCAGGTATGGGTAGGGGTCCACTAAGGATCAGTCCTCGGCTCCCTCTTATTCATCATAGTCCTCCAGGCAATAACAGAGGAATTCAAGACAGGTTTACTCTGGGAGCTCCTCTATGCTGATGACCTTGCTCTAATAGCTGAGTCACAATCAGAACTAGAGAAGAAGTCTCAGGTATGGAAGCAAGCTCTAAAATTGAAGGGCCTTAAAGTCAATCTAGTAAAAACCAAAGTCTTAATAAGTAGGAAGTCAGACAAACCACAAATCCCTTCAGGTAAATGGCCCTGCTCAATCTGTAAAAAAGGTGTTGGTAAAAACTCCATAAGATGTACCCAGTGTAAGCTATGGACACATAAGAGGTGCAGCAATATCAAAGGAAGGATAACTGGGAAAATAGGTTTTGTGTGTGGCAAATGCTCAGGAGCAATAATCAATGAAAATGTGCAGAAAACAGCTTCTGTCACATTCTAGGGGAAAAAAATACAAGTAGTTGATAGCTTCCATTACCTAGGTTACCAAGTCAGTAGCGGGGGTGGATGCTCTGAAAGTGTAGCTGCTAGAATATGAATAGCCTGGGCAAAGTTCAGAGAGTTCCTACCTCTGCTGATGACAAAGAGCCTCTTGCTCAGAGTAAAAGGTAGACTGTATGACGCATGTGTACGAACAGCTATGCTACATGTCAGTGAAGCATGGGTCATGACTGCTGAGGACATGCATAAGCTTGCAAGGAATGAAGCCAGTATGCTCCGCTGGATGTGTAATCTCAGGGTGCGGACACGGCAGAGTGTAAGCGCCTTGAGAGAAAAGTTAGACTTAAGGAGCATCAGATGTGGTGTGCAAGAGAGACGACTGCACTGGTATGGTCATGTGGCAAGAATGGATAAGGATAGCTGTGTGAAAAAGTGTCACACCCGAGTAGTAGAGGGAATCTCTGGAGGAGGTAGATCCAGGAAAACCTGGGATGAGGTGGTGAAGCACGACCTTTGAACATTGGGCCTCACCGAGGCAATGACAAGCGAATGAGATCTTTGGAGATATGCTGTGCTTGAGAAGACCAAGCAAGCCAAGTGAGACCGTAACAGTGGCCTGTGCCAGTGCAGCATAACCAGCCCATTTAAGAGTACCCTTCAATCATTGGGCAATAAACTGCACTTGTGAAAACCTGTTGAGGCAGTTGAAATTGTTGTCATGGCCAATGATAGTACCACCTGATTGGCACTTGTGCCAGTGGCACGTTAAAAGCACCATTTGAACATGATCTTTGCCAGTGCTGCCTGATTGGCTCCCATGCTGGTGGCATGTAAAAAGCACCATTCAAGCATGGTTGATGCCAGTACCACCTGACTGGCCCTTGTGCTAGTGGAACATAAAAAGCACCCACTACACTCATGGAGTGGTTGGCGTTAGGAAGGGCATCCAGCTGTAGAAACTTTGTCAGATCAGATTGGAGCCTGGTACAACCTCCTGGCTTGCCAGCCCTCAGTCAAACCATCCAACCCATGCCAGCATAGAAAGTGGACATTAAACGACAATGAAGATGATGATAAACATATACTTCACTAAAGTAACAAAGGACACTAATCAGCTCCAGTATTGCTAGAAATAAGAGTCAAAACAACTTAACAGCCACAGAAAGCACTATTTTAATGACTGACATGAAGGCAAGCACCCTACAGCAGCCAATATAGCCAGATCATCGATGATTTCGCATTTTGATGCTTAAGCATCTTAATGTTCATCAGTGGTTCTTACTGTGCCTAGGGTTAAACTCAGCTTGCCTTGTAAGTTTATAAGATTTCTGTTGAAATCATATACTGATTTCATAAGCAGTGAAAGTGAAAACTATAAATAATATGTGTGTCTAATTTCCAATTTTCCAACCTATAGGCAGAAATACATACATCACTAAAGCAGTATTGCTAGAAATAAGAGTCAAAACAACTCAACAGCCACAGAAATCACTATCTTAATGACTGACAAGGGAGGCAAACTCCCCTGCAGCAACAGATATAGCCAGCAAATTAGCCACCCATAGATCAGAAATTTTGAAAATTAAAGGTGTCTATTTACTTCCTGCATGTCTGTGTATACACACACACACAAATGTTTATGTATATATGTATGTACATATACATATGTATGCATGTATACAATACTTGGTATACTTGTAAGCAGACATAATAAGATGATGATGATGATGGGGATGCAGTACATGAAACTTCCTTCCCACACACACAAACATACACACATTCATATGCATGCTCACCTACACATGTAATAAAATTGTGTATTCAGGTCAAGGAAATAAAGTCTAACAACAATTAATGACAAGAATTCGTCTGTAAAAGTAATTACCCCACCTCCCCCTACAAGAATGGAGAGTTACTTATAAAAAAACTGGTGATATTGTCTCATCAAGTATTTTCCTCATTCTCAATAGTACTTGACAGGATAAAATGAAGTTAACCAGTAAATTTACTTTACTCTTAAATCTCTGGACTACTACTACTACTACTACTACTACTACATCACATAATTAAGATAAACAAAGTTATTTTTCAATCTAAAATATACTCTCCTTCATTTTCTACAATGCTCGTCTAGTAGACTTGCAAGGCTCCTCTTCCAAAATTCACTTGTCCGTGACAAAAAATACTCCTCCAGTACTGTTCTAACCTTGTGTACAGAGTTCATACTTTTTCCGTCCAAATGATTTTGAAGACTGTAGAATAAATGATAATCAGATGTAGTAATATCCAGCGAATATGGTGGGTGGGGCATTCAAACTGCTCCAGCCTTTGGAATGTCATCCTCACTGTATGTGGCCAAGCATTATTCTGATGGAAAAACACCTTTCATCTTGAAACCAAAGGTGGTTGTTTTTCTTCTAGCGCTGACTTAAATGACTGGTTGAATGACCAAATCCAAGCTTTTCTGCTAGCTACTCAACAGTTACAATGGAATTTTGTTCCACCAGGATTTGCAGGATGAGCTCTACAGATCTTCCAGGACATGGCTCATCTTCTTGGCTGTAGTTTCTGGCTCAGAATTTCTGGAACCACCATTGACACTGGCTTACACTTATTGTCCAGTCCCCATATACTGCATTAATATTCCTCACACTTTCCATTGCATTGTTGCCTTTATTGAACTCATAAAGCAAAATATGCTGAATATGTTCCTTTGTCACTTCCATTATTAATTTGAAAAAATAAGTGTTAAAATCGAACTGCACTCTTCCAAATATGCACTAAGAATAGGCACTTTATAAACAAGTTGATGCAGGTTAGTTATCCTGTCCCCCTCCAACTTTTATTTTATGCAATTGAAAAAACACATTATTTATGGGATGACCCAATATATATCTATTCTTCAATATTCATCATCTGAAAAGCTTCAGTCTTTGCTTTCTTTCTGTTTACATGTATACATAGATGGTATCAAAAAGTTCCCAGGCTAGTTATGCTTAATAAAAAGTAACTTATTTACGTGAGTTTTAACATCATCTCCTTCAAAATAGTCACCTTGCATAGCAATACACCAGTCCTAGCATTACTGGCACTTTTGGAATCTAGGCAGTAAGCCATTTTACGTAAGTGGGTCAAGGACGTTCTGTGATTTGCTCTGGATCTCAACAGTGGTGTTAAAATGGTGACCTTTGTGCTACCTTTTCATCTTGGGGAAGAGATGGTAGTCCACAGGTGCAAAATCTGGTGAATAGGGCCGGCATTGAAGTTATCTTGTTTTTGGTGAGAAACTCATGTTTTTGGCAAGAAACTCATGTTTTTGGCAAGAAACTCATGTTTTTGGCGAGAAACTCATGTTTTTGGCAAGAAACTCATGAGTGAGGAGAGCTCAGTGAGAGGGTGTATTGTCATCATGAAGAATCCAATTCTTCGTGTTCCACGGATCCAGTCACTTTTGTTGAATGTCCTCCCTCAAATGCTTCAAAACATAGCAGTACAACACTTGATTGATGGCCTGGCCCTGGGGGATGAATTCTTGATGTGCAATACTGTGGATGTCGAAAACACGATGAACATGCTCTTGATTGAGCTGCAGCTCTGTCGTGCCTTCTTCAGTCATGGAGATGAAAGTTTTTTCCATTGTGATGACTGATGCTTCATCTCAGATTCGTACCCATAGACCCAACTCTTGTCACTGGTGATGATCCTCAACATGAAGGATGGGTCATCAGCAGCATGCTGATGGGGGTCTTGACAGATTTTGATGCAATGTTCTTCTTGCTCAGTGGTCAGAGACACACTGCATGTTCAATTCACATGTCAGGATTGCCTGCACAAAACAATGTGACAGACCAACAACATCAGCAATATCATTGGTTTTCCTCCAAGAATCCTCATGCATAAGGTGATGAATACATACTTATATCATCATCATCATCATTGTTTAACGCCTGTTTCCTATGCCGGCATGGGTTGGACAGTTTGACTGGGGGCAGGCTCCAATCTGATCTGGCAAGGTTTCTACAGCTGGACACCCTTCCTAACACCAACCACTCCAAGAGTGTAATGGGTGCTTTTTATGTGCCACAGGCACAGAAGCCAGTCAGGCGGTACTGGCATTGGCCACAACTACAATTTTCATTCTGATTTCGATTTGATTGAGATTCTGATTGTGATTTTAATTTTACTTGATTCAATAGGTCTCCTCAAGCACAGCATGTTGCCCGACAATTCAAAGGTACTTTTTAAATGAGCTGGTTATGCAACATTGGTGTAGGCTACAGCTCTGATCTTGCCTTACTTGCTGAGTGTTCTCAATCACAGTATATCTCGAGAGATCTTGGTCCCTTATCATTACCTCTGTGAGGCCCGACGTTCAAATGTTATACTTTACCACCTCATCCCATGTCTTCCTGGATCTCCCTCTTCCATGGGTCATGTATATATATGTGTGTGTGTGTGTGTGTGTGTGTGTGTGTGTGTGTGTATACATATGTATGTATATATACATACATATATATATATATATATATGTGTGTTTGTGTGTGCATATTCATACATATATATACATACATACTTATATATATATGCACACATATATATACATACATACATATATATGCACACATATATATACATACATACATATGCACACATATATATACATACATACATATATATGCACACATATATATACATACATACATATATATGCACACATATATATACATACATACATACATATATATATATATATATATATATATATATATGTGTGTATGTATGTATGTATGTATGTATGTATATGATATATATATAGATAGGTAGATAGATAGATAGATGATAGATAGATTGAGATACACACACACACACATATACATGCATATATATGTATATACATATATAATTATATACATACATAAACACACACACATATATATAGGGGTTGGACAAAATAATGGAAACACCTTAAAATTTCAAACAAATTTATTTTAATATGGGGTAGGACTGCCTTTGGCAGTAATTGCAGCTCGAATTCTATTAGATATGGACTAGTACAAAGTTTGAATTGTTTCCAAAGGAATTTTTGTCCATTCTTCAGCTAAAACAGTCTCTAGTTCTTGTAGTGATGATGGTGGAGGATATCAACTCCTTGTTTTTCTAAAATGCACCATAAATGTTCAGTAATATTGAGATCTGGGGACTGTGGTAGCCAGATAAGATGTTCAACTTCACTAGAATGTTCCTCGTGCCATTTAGTAACAACTTTAGCTGTGTGAATTGGTGCATTATCATCCTGAAAGATTGCATTTCCCTCCGGAAACAGTATTGCAACCATAAGATGAATTTGATCAGATAAAATGCTTAAATAGTCTTGACTATTAATTCTGCCATGAAGGGAAACCACGGCCAGCAGATTTCCAAGATATAGTCCCCCTAAATCATCACAGATCCTCCTTCATGTTTAAAATTTGGAAGAAGGCAGTCTGAGTCAAATGCATCTTTTGGCTGTCTCGACACATATACTCAGCCGGTGATTGGAAATAAGGTAAAGACGACTTGTCCGAAAATAACATTCTTCCACTGCTTTAGGGACCAATTCTGTATGTTTTTACTTCACTCTAAACACTTTGCAACATTTGTTTTTGAAAGTGGTGGTTTTCTGATTGCAGCCCTCCCATGAAATCCAGCTTGTGCAGTTACCAGCAAACAGTTTTTGTGGAAACTGGGTTCTCGAGGTAGTCATTAAGCTCTGCAGTAATTTTGGGAGCTGTACTTTTGTGATCCTTGTGATCTAACAATTCGCGTAAGAGTCCAACGGTCCCTATCTGAATGTTTTGGTTTTCTTCCAGAATTTTGTTTCGACAAGGAGGTTTTTCCCTCTTTCTCAAAGGCTGTCATTACTTTCAAGACAGTACTTCTTGATACACCAAACATCTTGGCTGTTTTTGTTACACTAGTGCCTGCAATACAACCACCATCAATTCGACCTCTTTGAAAGTCCAATCTGTCATTTTAATGAATTTTAATTACCTTTTTCTGATGATATCTGAAAAGAAATAGCAATTTTAACAAAACAACTCTAAAAATAAATTTTAAAAACTTTAAAATAAACAAGCTTTTGATGGTTTTATAGATATTTTAAAATTATGATGCTATGATGCTAGGTGTTTCCATTATTTTGTGCAACCCCTGTATAATAAACACTGGTAAAAAAATATTTATGACCAAAACCAGAAAATAGTAC
>NC_068990.1:71008847-71010269 GCF_001194135.2 Octopus bimaculoides
ATATATATATATATATATATACATACATACATATATATATATATATATATATACATACATAATTTAGAGAAAAGAACCAAAGTTCATGAACTCATCCATGAAAATCCACAGTCACATTAATTTAATTTTAATCTGGTGAATAGGGTGGGCATGGAAGCGATACCATGTTATTTCTGGTGAGAAACTTACGCGTAAGGAGAGCTCAATTAAGAATCCAATTCTTTGCGCTCCACAGATCCAGTGGCTTTTACTGAATGTCCTCCCTCAAATGCTTCAAAACGTCAGTAGAACTTTCAATTGACAGTCTGGCCCTGGGGGACAAATTCTTGATGCACAATACCACATTTCCAGGGATAACACTCATGGCAGGCCTTCCAGATTGCTCATCATCTTCCAGGGAAGTTCCTATGCTTTTGAAGCACTTGTGCCACTCAAAACATTGTGTACAACCCACTGACTCATTGCCATAAGCTTGCGAAACATGCGCAATATCTCTCTAGCAGACTTCCCAAGCTTAACACAAAATTCCATGACAAAATCACAGACTACAGCATACACATTATAGTGATGTCAGTAAGTGACATCCTATAATTTTTATAATTGCATGCGAGTAAGAAGGGTCACCATCTTGTACGTAAACAACAAGAAAATAAGAATTTGTAAGACAAGAAAATAAGAAATTGCAATAAGTCATAACATATTTATTACTGGATGTAATGTGTTAACATATAAGGTTAATTGAAAGAAAAGCTTGTAACATCACATGAACATATATTGCAACCACATGTCTCAAAGCAAATGAGGTGAACATCTGCACATGTGGGTGTGTGTGTGAGTAGTGTGACTCGATGCATGTCTAGGAACCGACAGGTAAGAATGGCATGAAATTAGAAATGTGTTCCTTTATATAAGGGATGAACCGGATGTCCCTGACTTCCACATCATCCGGAAGTTAATTGGAAGCTTCTAGAATGTTCAAGAATTTTTGAGAAGGTCGAGGGAGATTACTCTTGTTAGATCCCTTTTTCGTTTTGCTTTCCTACTTGACCAACAAGGGTTGCTATAACATAATCACAGAAACACAAATTTCACTTTTAAACACAGTGATGTCATTTGGCACACTGCCTCATGAAGGTTGCTACAAGCTTTCATTGTACACACAACCATGTGCTGCCACCTGTTGACACATGACAGAACTAGTCTGGGAACTTTTTGATACCACTTCGTATATATATATTTTGTATATCATACCTAAGTTGTTATATTTCATTTGTTTATCCTCATAATTACCTCTGTATAGAAATGTGTATGTGTGTGTGTGTGTGTGTGTGTGTGTGTCTGTCTGTCAGAGTGTTTGTGTGTGTGTATGTATGTGCGTGTGTATATATATATATATATATATATATATATATATGTATGTAT
>NC_068990.1:71010279-71026840 GCF_001194135.2 Octopus bimaculoides
GTGTGTATATATATATATATATATATATATATATATATGTATGTATGTACATATGTGCATATATATGTGTAAGTGTACAAGTAAACACAGACCCACATATAACTATATGTATGTAATGTATGTAATATGTTTGTATGTAATATGTATGTATGTATGTACGTATGTATGTATGTTACTAATATCATGTCCCTACAACTTTACAATTTAATAAACAGAGATCAATCAAATAAGACTGATACAAGCACTGAGGTCAATATCATCAATAAATCCCTTGGATGTGGTACTTGAGCATGGCTACAGTTGAATTACTGAAACCAGTTAAAGAATAAAAGAATGTATTTTTGTGTACTTAGAACTGGAATCTCTCTGAAAGGATACACAGCATGAACAGAAAATCATTGTCAGGGTGTTCAGAGGGTTGGATCTTCCTAATATTCACCGCTATGGAAGTCAGGACATGAGAAAATGGAAATGATGATAACAAAGATACAATGATGAACAGCAACTAGTAATTCTAGAAGTATCAAAAAACAAACAAGAAAACAAGGGATTTGAAACAATAACAGTTTAGCTGCTGATTTTCTGCATTGGACGCAATGTTAATGTGTCACAAATCAATTATATATAAACATAATACAAACAAAACAAGAATGGTCAATAGTTTCCATTATCTAAGTATTAAAACATTGAGCTGGCAACGAAACATTCATGTGGAATATTTTGCATGAAATACCTGTTGCCTGACTATGAATAACAGCTTGCCTGTGGTTTGAAATATAACTATTGACAAAATGCCAAATGGAGTGTAGAGAAAATAAAAACAACAAAAAGAAACTAAAGAAATTACTGTAACTTGATTTATTGCAAGCAACAAGTCTTTTACATATTTATGTGTGTGTGTGTGTGTGTGTGTGTGTGTGTGTGTGTGTGTGTGTGTGTGTGTGTGTGTGTGTGTGTGTGTGTGTGTGTGGTGCATACATGTCTTCGTGGTTAAGGAGCTCACCTTGTAACCATGTGATTTCGGGGTCAGTTCCACTGCATGGCACCTTGAGCAAGTGTTTTCACTCTAGACCTGGTCCGACCAATGTCTTGTGAGTGAGTTTGGTGTGGACAGAGGAACAGATATAAGTGTCTTGCAGGAGAGGAGATACATGGTTGCTGCAGTTGGAGAGAGAGAGAGAGAGGAGAGAAAATGGGAGGAGAGAGAGAAAATGGGAGGAGAGAGAGAAAATGGTAGATATATGGTGGTGGAGGGGATGCACTCACATTTCAGGGAGGTGTATAAGTGAATAAGAATCAAAGATTAGATAGGGTGAGTGGATAAGTTCACGAGACTGCAAGAGAAGAGTAGGAGATAGAAGAAGAGTGGGAGATGATGTGTTTGCTTTGTGTTTGTATCCCAACCACTTAACAACTGGTACTGGTTTGTTTATATCCCTGTAACTAAGCAGTTTAGCAAAAAAGTATAAGTACATACTTAAAAATAAGTACAAGGGTCAATTTGTTCAACTAACCCCTGAAGGTGGTGCCCCAGTATGGCCACAGTCCAGTGACAATACAAGATATTATATCATATCATATTGTATGTGTGTGTGTGTGTGTGTGTGTATTCATATTGGTTTCGAACTTTAGCACAAGGCCAGCATTTCGGGGAAAGGAATTACACTGATATCAGTGTTCAACTGGTGCTTATTTTATCGACCACAAAAGGATGAAAGGCTAAGTTGACCTCAGTGGAATTTGAACTCAGAATGTATAAATGGACAAAATGCCACTCAGCATTTTGCCTGGCATGCTAACAATTCTGCCGGCTAGCCACCTTATCTTTCATGTGTGTATTCATAATCCTCTCTATTACATACTACATTGGTTAAGAGTTAGAGAAGAAATATTGTTTAGACAAATTTCTTAAAGTTATGATGCAGCACCAGAATACTTTCTGATTTCCCCACTTTTTTTTCTAGAAGCAACATTTGTTATCCCCACTGAATATACTTTCTAGTAAACTCTACTTTCCTATAGTCTGACCAGTTACATATTATGGACCAAATCGTTGAATTAATCAACTTATTTGGAACAGAGTATCTCAAACCACATCAATTTCTGAATCTAATCACGTGCAGAGAGTGAATGTGTGCTCTTCTTTGCTGTCACATCTCATGAATGAACCTTTTTTGGACTGAATAGTGACTGGTGATGAGAAATGGGTTCTCTACAAAAATGTCAAGCACCAAAGACAGTGGATAGGAAAGGAGAAGCACTGGCATCCCAGGCTAAGGTGTCGTTATCTGTTTGGTGGGATATCAAAGGTTTAGTCCATTTTGAACTTTTAAACCCAAACCAAACAATAAAAAAGGGAAATCTACTGTGAGCAGCTTGAGCGGCTTAAGTCAGCGCTAGAAGAAAAACAGCCATCTTTGGTTTCAAGACGAAAGATATTCTTCCATCAGGATAATGCTTGACCATGTACTGTGAGGACGACATTCCAAAGGCTGAAGCAGTTTGAATGAGAAACGATACCCCACCCACCGTATTCGCTGGACATTGCCCTATTTGATTATCATTTATTCTGCAGTCTTTAAAATCATTTGTATGAAAAAAATATGAATTCTGTAGATGAGGTCAGAACTGTACTGGAGAAGTTCTTTTTATCATGGACAAGTGAATTTCAGAAGAGGGGGCCTTGCAAGTCTATCAGATAGATGGAAGAGCATTGTAGAAAATGAAGGAGAGTATATTTTATATTAAAAAATAACTTTGTTTATCTTAATTTTGAAAAATAAAAGAAGTATAACAAAACGGCATTATTTATGAGTAGTAGTAGTAGTAGTCCAGGGATTTAGAGTAAAGTAAATTTACTGGTTAACTTCATTTTATCATGTCAAGTAATATTGAGGGTGAGGAAAATCTTTGATGAGACAATATCACCAGTTTTTTTATAAGTAACTCTGCATTCTTGTAGGGGAGGTAGGGTGATTATTTTTACAGATGAATTCTTGTCATTAATTGTTGTTAGACTTTATTTCCTTGACCTGAATACACAATTTTATTACATGTGTATGTGAGCATGCATATGAATGTGTGTATGTTTGTGTGTGTGGGAAGGAAGTT
Organism: Octopus bimaculoides; assembly: GCF_001194135.2. Lineage (NCBI taxonomy): Eukaryota > Metazoa > Mollusca > Cephalopoda > Octopoda > Octopodidae > Octopus > Octopus bimaculoides. Next base: position 71,013,391 of record NC_068990.1, read on the forward strand.
TCATGTATTGCATCCCCATCAACATCATCTTTTTGTCTGCTTATCGGTATACCAAATATTGTATACATGCATACGGATGTATATGTACATACATATATACATAAACATTTGTGTGTGTGTATGTATGTATACACACACACATGTATAAATATATATATATATACGTGTATGTATGTATATGTTATATATGTTTGTATATTTATACATATATGTATATGTAAATATATAGGTCAAAATACACACACACACACACACACACACACATACACATACATATGCACACTGGCATGATGAGGAGAATTTTGGAGAGGACAATTGCTTTAATAATAGGGTGGGTGCTTCTATTTGTTGTTGTGGTGGTGAAGAGGGAAAAGTGGAGAATAGAAGTGGGGAAGGAAAAGGAAGAGAAAGAGAAGGTGGTCGGTGTACATATATAGTGCACAGCTAATCATTTATTTACCAGAAAATGAATGGCTTCAGAATCTGGTTCTTAACTTGTACAAGAGAAGAAGAAAGATTGACATATTCAGGTTAAATAATTGATATTGTAAATAGCATGTGTCTGATATTTTTTTTCTTTTAAATTTACTTTCAGATTTCCTCAATATATTCATATTTCTCGTCTGTCCATCTTTATCATTCGACCTGTGCCTATCTTCTCTCTCCCATCCACCACCTCACTCACTTCAGTCATCACTCTACCATTCATATCTCTTATCTGTCTGTCTTCCTCACTTGACCTGCACCCCCTTCTTTTTCCCATCCATCTCCTCACTCACTTCAGTCATCACTCTACCTTTCGTATCTCTCATCTGTCCATCTTCATCACTTGATCTATACCCACCTTCCCTTCCCCATATATCTCCTCACTCACTTCAGTCATCACTCTACCATTAATATCTCTTTTCTATCTGTCTTCCTCACTTGACCTGTACCCCCTTCTTTTTCCCATCCATCTCCTCACTCACTTCAGTCATCACTTGACCTGCACCCCCTTCTTTTTCCCATCCATCTCCTCACTCACTTCAGTCATCACTCTACCTTTCGTATCTCTCATCTGTCCATCTTCATCACTCGACCTATGCCCACCTTCCCTTCCCCATATATCTCCTCACTCATTTCAGTTATCACTCTATCATTCATATTTTTCATCTGTTCATCTTTATTGCTCAACCTGTGCTCATCTTTCCTCCCCATCCATTTCCTCACTCACTTCACTCTATCATTCATGTCTCTCATCTGTCCATCTTCATCACTCAACCTCTGCCTACCTTCCCTCCTCCATCCATCTACTCACTCACTCCAGTCATTACTCTACCTTTCATTCCTCAACCTGTACTCACCTTCCCTCTCCCACTTGCTTCAATCATCACTCCATCATTCATATATCTCATCTCATCACCTGTGATGCTCACTCATCCACTGCCATCTACCATTTCTTTTCTCTGACTGTCTCTTTTTCTCTTACTGCTTTACTTCACTGCTTCTCCAGCATCTCGACACCCTCTCATCTCTCTGATTTACTCTCATGACCCTCACACCTGTCTTTCAATGACCCTTTCTGTATTCTCATCACCCTCGTCTATTTTCTCTCTTTCATGTTCTCTTTCACTCACATCTTCTATCCACACTTACTCCTTGTAATGTGGAATAACCAGGAACATCCTCTATACAACCTTTATCATTCTGTCCCCCCCTTTCTCACTAACTGTCAACACCAATCCCTTCCTTTTACCCCCCGAGTCCCACTCATAATCCTCCCCTAACAGTGTCTACTCTATTAATCTCCCTGCTACCACCTTCTCACAACTATAAAACTACTCCTCTCATCATACTTCACACTCTCTCATTACTTTGTCTAAAATCATCTCTCTCTCTTTCTCACTCTCTCTGCTACTCTCCTTTTCTTGCAGAAGCCCCATTAGGCCCTTTAGTCTTGTAAGTTGTAAGATAACTTCACTAATTATGATGCCGTGAGAAAAGTACCCAATTCATTTTGTAAAGTGGTTTGGCATTAGGAAAGGCATCAAGTCATAGAAACCATACTAACACAAAACTGTGAAGTGTAACAGGGTCCTCTGACTCATCAGATCTTGCCATGTCATCCAACCCAAGCTAGCATGGAGGATGGATGATTCCCTATTCAGGAGCTAAACTGTTCTGCGATGCTTTTACCATTACTGATACTTGTGTTCAGTTAACACCTACACTGAGTGGAAAGATAAGATAACAATAACAATAATAATAATAATAAATGCCCTGATGCAGTACCTGGCAGTGGCTCTCATGGCTTCTGATCTTAATTGATTGGAAGTGTTATCATGCACACTGTTTTGTCTTGGTATAAAAGATGGGCTACAGCAAATGTTCTGCTTAATACCACAGATTTGCTTGTCAATTGTTTGACCATAACTAGTTGAGCATGTCCCTTAGTGGTTGATGATATGTGCAGCTCTGATCAAGTAGTGGGGGATCATCGTAGCCATGTGTTGAGCGGAATTCTTTGGGGTTTGGATAATTCACCTTTGGAAACATGGGTGTTTCATTCAGCATCCTTAAACAATCCTTATTCAGGGTCCTTTTGAGTGGGATTGGCTACTCAACTCAAAGAAAATTCTAACTGGGCCCCACCTGCAAGTTCATGTGCTGTTTATTTTGATATGAGATCACTATGTCATGCACATATGGTTGTGCTGCATGTGCCTGGTGTACCCTTATCAGACGGGTAGTCAAGATGGTCATACTGGGCTTTTACTCCAGTGTCACTTTGATAGCATGCACTGCTCTCTCACTCAATAATAATAATAATAATAATAATAATAGTAATAATAATAATAATAATAATAATAATAATGATAATAATCCATTCTATGATAGGCACAAGCCTGAAATTTGCGGGGAGTGGGTAAGTCAATTACATCAACCCCAGTAAACAATTGGTACTAATTTTATCGATCCCCAAAAGGATGAAAGGCAGAGTTCACCTCGGTGGAATTTGAGCTCAGAATGTAAAGACAGATGAAATGCCACAAAACATTTTGCCTGGTGTGTTAACAATTTTGCCAGCATAATAATGGTTTTTTATTGAGGCACGGGAATGGGTAGTCTACTTTCAACCTCTGTACATTATTTATTGCCCCCAGAGGAATGAAAGAGCTGAAGCACAAAGCATTTTTTCTGACATTCTAATAATTCTGCAAAAACATGTCTGGCCATGGGGAAATATTATCTTATTGGGTAACAGATGAAGGTTGGTGACAGAAAGAGCATCCCTCCATAGAAAACCTGCCTCAATAAACTTTGTCTGATCCATGCAAGCATGGAAAAGTGGTTGTCAAAACTATGGTGAGATTGTGTGTGTGTGTGCATGTGTGTGTGTGTGTGAAAGGGAGAAATACAGATAAAGATAAATTGAGAGACAAACAGAAAGAAATATGTATGTGTATGTCTAGCAATACACATAAAAATGCTAGCATACTAGGTAGATAAATATTTAGATATACACAGAGAGACAGACAGATATTATCATGATGAAAGAAGACTTAATTTTTTGAAACAAGCAATTAATTGATGATAATACTTGCTTGTGATTCTAATAAGTATTATATTCTAATTTTTTCATATAATTTTAGCATTTAATTTTTTTTAAACCACAGAAAATAAAATCTATGATTTAAATAATATAATATACTTTATAGTGATTACTTTGTCAGTTGTCTTGTTAGCAATCAGTGAAGCTGCACATTTACTGATTGTCTAATTAAAAGCCATGTAACAGAAATATTCCTGTTAGTCAATCCATTTTAATTCATATCAACCTTGACTCTCAATCTTGTAAATTTAACAGCATGCACAATAATGGCTTCTTTTTTTTTTATTTTTATGTGAAACTGTTATCATCCAAACTGATAATTTGTATAAACGGAGAAGTAAATAGTCTTCAGCTGTGATATACTTCATTTACATGGCACATTTCATTGGGAAAATGTAAACATTTCTCATAAATTAACTTTTCCTAGGGCAATCTCTGTCTCTCTCCTTTCTGTTTTTATAAGAACAATGCCAGAATGAAATTATTCCACAGATACTCTTCTAGGAATGCTCAGAATTGAAACACCCCCAGAGACTAATTACAAAAGAAAAGAAAAAGAAAAATAGTAAATTGCATGACAGGCTTTGCCTATTGGAATCACTTCAGAAAGCTCAAATTTTATTCTCTCCAATGCAACTAAAGTTACTACATAATTTATTCCGTGTGGAAAATATTCATCAGTAATATACAAACAATGCTGGTATCCACCTCACAAATTAACCAAGACTTAACCCCAGAGCCACACACCCTCAACAAAAATTTAGCTTACATTACATAACAACATTGTGATACAACTTTTTGACTTTGACAGGTCCTGCTTATTCAACATTATTCTGAAAGAAATCAAAGGAGAAAAAGACTCCATGACATTTAAATGGTACCTGGACAAAATCCTCTAAGAAATACCAGATAAACCACCAGTGCCTGGATACATCTCAGTAAATAACATCACTCCACTTGAATGGACTGTGGTTTCCTAAAACATAATTTAAAAGATTATCCCAAGTGGTTCTATTAATTTACACATGGCCTAGACCAAATAATGGCTAAAACGTATCTAACTTACTCTAACAGTTTCAAGAATTTCTTTAAAATCTCTTCTGTAGTCAATAAAGATTTTCTTTTGCTTGTAATTTCATATATTTTAAAATCTGTATTTTTAATTTATTTTTTACTTTGCATGGATTTAAATTTGTGCACTTGAGAACATGTGGGTGGGTGAAGTAAAAAGAAAAATTTATACTGCAATAGCACTGTGTAACAAAACTTTTAGTTATTTATTTATCTATTTATTTATTTATTTATTTATTTATTTATTTATTTATCTTTTGTCTTTGGTCAGTAAGTGCTATTTCCTTTTTCTTCTATCTAGAAACCAAAGGAAATGATTACTATTCCCTTCAAACTTTGTTTTTGTGATCTGGACATAAATGTTTTGAACCTGACTTAGTCTCCATTACATTTTAGACAGATTCAGTGTTGAGTTGCTGAAACAGAAGTATAGTTATAGCAAATATTCTGCTCTATACCACAGAATTGCTTAACTTGAATCATTTGAGCATGTCCCTTAGAGGCTGATAATATGTACATCTCTGATGATGAGCAAGAGTAGTGGGGAGCTTCATAGTCATGTATTGAGAGGGACTCTTTAGGGTTTGAATAAATGTGACAAAATCAAAGTTTGAAGGAAATATTAGCCATTTTTATGCTTTCTAGGGGTGAGCGAATAGTAAATAACAGTTGCTATCCAAGGATAAAAATCGTGATACACGGTGTAATTCAGGAAAATATCAGCAATGACTAATCATTTGGACAAGAGGTTGCCCCACCACCACCACCACCATCAAATGCCAGTGAAATTTTGCCTGTATTTAAATTTAAAATGATATACAAACAATATCTCTAAAATTTTACAAGGAACAGTTTAAACTTTGGGAGCAAGTAATTGACTATCAGTGCCATACCTATGAATTTATAAAATTAGATTCATTATTTTCTCAAAACAGGTGTAAATAACCCTATGGGTACTTCAGCACTTTCAGTTTGCCCCAGGAATTAGAAAGGCTCCTCACCTCTGATCCATGCCTTGCTGTTACTGAATAACAACCAACAGAGTCAGTTAACTTTTCCCATGTTAAATATCATAATTTAGACATAACATAAGTGCTAGGGTAGATTTTTCATACAATCAACTGCATCATAAAATCCTTTTAATATTTACTCTACATATCTATTATAATAGCTATCAGAAACAGTTTAGAAGAAGAAAGAATACAGAGTTTCTAGCACAAGAAGAAAGCTTAAAGTAGCCCAGCCTCTGGCAGCTAAACAATGTAGTGTGTGATAAATATGCCCTGAAAATACTTCAAAGAGGGGAAACAGAATTAGCCACTTTCAGAATAAACATGAACAATAATAAAAACAGATGGTAGTGGAATGTATTTAGGGACATATTAGATTATACTTTATCAGTTGTGTACTTTTAGACTGAGCAACTAACACAGCTACTGCTCTTTTTTCCTACACCTTAGCAACATGTTGGTAACCTGCCTGCTTACGTTTTTTGTGTATTAAACATATATACCATTATATAAAGCTTTTCTCTTCTTTTTTTAAGCTAACTGCAGTTGTCAAAATAACTCCCTAATGTTATGTAATGTTTGGAGAATACATCATTATATTTTGTGAAGGTGGGTGATATAGAGCATGACTAACAATAATGAGGATAGTTTTTGTTTTACTTTTATATTAATTACAGACATAGAAAATGAGAAATTTGAATATTAATAGTTTTTCCTAACCCTCAAGGTAAAACTAGGCTACTGAAAGTGGGCCATGATCTTGCTTTTGCCAAATTACTACTACTACTACTACTACTGCTGCTGCTGCTGCTGCTGCTGCTACTGCTACTGCTGCTGCTGCTGCTGCCGTAACACTGACCTCATACCCAATCATGGTGATCTTTTTACATAGGTTTAGACTAGACAGAAATGACGGGTTATAACATTCATGCTTCTTACTTTGGGAATTAATTAGATATGGACAAATATTTTAAATGAGTGTAACAGCTGGGAACATTAACTGCATTGATCTCACTGGTCTTGGAGTATTTACAATGATCTTAGGGATAACCCCTTCATACTGGCCAAAACAATTAAAGAAAAAGAGAAGATTCTGTCAGATCAACATCTTACAGAACAGCAGCAGCAGCTCATGTTTAGAGTGTAAAAAACAGTCAGGAACCATTGATCCCATTGTTTCTATTTCTAGCCCTCTTGCATCCTCAGAGTATCTCAACAAGCATGACAGAGCTGCACAGTATATTAACTGGGTAATATGCAAGAATCTGGATTTGTTCCATTTTCGAAACTGATGGGAACATGAACCACTTCCAGTGCTTGAAAAAAGATCATATCTCACTCCTATGGAACTTTTTTTTGTTCAAATTGACAGAAAACTAAATACAAATAGGCTAGACATTATGCTTAAAGATTTCAGATAAAAATCATGCCTCCTCATCGATAATACTGTCCCAACTGATATAAATGTATCTGTCAAAACCAACCAAAAGCTGAGCAAATACAAAGATCTTAAAATAGAATTTGACAAAATGTGGAAACTCAAGACTAGAACAATACCCAAGGTTGTAAGTGTCTTAGAAATTCACAAAAGGTGTTGAGTATATTACCTGTTTCAAATCTCAGGGAATCCAAAATGAAAGAAATTTTAAAAAAGAACTCACGAGGGATTGCTCATATCCTGCAAAAAAAAAAAAAAAAAAAAATACTGTCTATATCACTCCAAAACAACGAAACAACCTTTTTCACTTGTCATCAAAAACATATTTTTTAAAACAATAATTCTTATGAACCCAAAGTACACAATTAAAACACATCCCTCTCACCAAACTACATTCTACCCCCAAAATATGACAGCTATCAACAACCTAATCATTATGCCCACTTGAACTTATAATATACTATCTCTTAAGGTCTCTGGGTGAGACTTGAACTCAATTTGTACAAACCACAAAGCAAAATCCAAACATTATAATAATAATAATAATAATAATAATAATAATGGTTTCAAGTTTTGGTATAAGACCAGCAACTTTGGGGAAGGAGATAAGTCAATTACATCAACCCCAGTACTTAATTGGTACTAATTTTATTGACCCCAAAAGGATGAAAGACCATGGTGGAATTTGAACTTAGAATTTAAAGACAGACGAAATGTTACAAAGCATTTTGCCTGGTGTGCTACAATTCTGCCACCTCACCATCTCTTCTCCCCAGTGTTCAACTGACATTTATTTTATTAACCCTGAAAGGATGACAGGCAAAGTCAATTTTAGCGGAGTTTGAACTCAGAACATGAAGATGGATGAAATGCCACCAAGCATTTTTGCCCAGTGTGCTAATGATTTCGCCAGCTGGCTCTGGCTGCCTTATAATGACGATGATGATGATGATGATTTCTTTAATCACTAGAGGTTTACAAACAGATTGAGGATAATACAATATGATGTAATATGATGTGGGGTTACACAAATGCATGTAAATGGGGTTGGGGCTAAGAATAGTTGAGAACACATCAGCTATTAGGTGCCTCAACTATGAACCCAGCCCCATCTGCAGTTCAAACAAAGGAAGAAGTGCCTCAAAATGTAGTAGCCATGCCTATTGATAATCAGGGATCTTTAAAAATGTCTTATCCTCAACACATTCCTAGACATTAACAACCAGACCATTCTAAAAAAAACATTGATGCTAGAAATATAGAAATGAACCTTATCACCATAGCCAACTAACCCTTTTATAAAATACAGAACGACAAACATTCCAATCAGTTCTGATATTTTCTGGAAAAAAAAGTATGGCAATCAGCCAACTAACGAAGCAGAAATATATCATTAAAGTAGTTTTTAGCTAACTGGCTGGTTTGTTTGTTTGTTTGTTGGTTGGTTGGTTGGTTGGTTGGCTGGCTGGTTGGCTGACAGGCTGGCTGGTATTTTGCTGCTGGGATAGCTTATGCTATCTATCCACAATCACTCCCATTCAACCCAATTCTGGCTAAAATTAACTAATCTAATCATTTTGTCTCAATTTCTGTCTAAGCTGAGACCTGATTTGCTTAAACCAGATATTTTGGTGTTGCATCAAGGACCAGTCCCAGGTGTCCCACATGTATCCAGTTGCATGCAGAATGATTTTGTTATAGCTTGTTCTTCATATTCCATTACTACAATGATAATAACAATGATGATGGCTCCATTGGGAGCTCTGTGGAAATCACAGCCTACAAAGAGCAAAGATATGGTATGAGCAAACTCCAGAAGGAGTTACCGAAAATGAAAATTGCAAAATCCTGTGGGATGCAATGACCCAGTGCAATCATCCAACCAGACATCAGAAACCAGACATTGTTATGTGAATAAAAAAGAAAGAACATGTTTGATAATCAATATAGCATACCCTGGTGACAACAGGATCAATGTGAAAGAAGAAGAAAAAAATAAAACAACTATGACGATTTGAAGTGGGAAATGTGAAGGTTGTGATCAGTGAAGAGAGTATATGTGATACCAATAGTAATTGGTGAACTTGGAAATATCAGTACTCAACTACCCACATGGCTAAAAAAAGATTGGTGCAAGTGTGAAGGTAGAACACCTACAAAAATCAGCATTGCTTGGAACTGCAAGAATTCTCTGCAGTGTTCTTGAAGCATGACCAGTAAACGAATGTCCCCTTAGTCTGCTGGGTGTGGACAGCTAACACTGTCCACCATACCCAGCAAAATAAGCTGTGAGTTTTCATATAATAATAATAATAATAATAATAATAATAATAATAATAATAATAATAATAATAATAATTAATAATAATTAATAATAATAATAATAATAATAATAATAATAATAATAATAATAATTTGAAAGAAAAGAAAAGACAAGTATCAACAACTGAGAAAAATTTTGAATTCAAAGTTGAATGAGAAAATCATAATTTTGACAATAAACTTGCATGCAGCTGAAGTGGTTGAGTATGGGGCTGGAATTCTGAAGTGGATGGAGGATGAATTAAAAGAGTTGGACGGGAAGACAAGAAAGTGCCTAACAATGCATGGAGCCCATCATCCATGTGCAGACACAGATCGCCTATACATGAAGAGAGGAAATAGAGGAAGAAAATTGATAAGTGTAGAAGACTACATGTGTATCAAACTTTGGAACCTGCTGAAGTATTTATCCCAACATGAGGAAACCTTGCTAGGGTCAGTTAAAAATAAGAGCAGATTGAAATCAGGAAAAAAGAAAAAAACAAAACGAGAAGTACAAGAAGGACATGAAGTAGCACTATGTAACAAGGGACTAAACAATCAATCCCATGTGGCTGCTGGAAAACATAGGTGGGACTGACTAAAGAAAGGAGCACTGATAAAAGAAACTGAGAGCACAGTACTGGTAGTACAAGACCAAGCTTTGGGCACTAATTGGGTGGTCAACCTTAGAAATGAGCAAGTGTTTCCACTGCATCAAATCTGTAATAGAGTTGATGAAACCATTGCCCATATCATGAATGAATGCCCTCAGCTTGCCCAAACTAATGTAAGTTGTGGTGACACAATAAGGTAATGAAAGTATTATATTGGAAACTGTGTGAAAAGTGTGGTCTAGAAGTAGGCAAGAAGTGGCTTGAGCACAAACCACAGGGAATGGCAAAATCAGAGACCTGCAAAATCTTACGGAATTTCCTAATCCAAATAGATCAGGTGCTTGAGCATAACAAGCTGGATTTCATTGTGGTGGATAAGGTAAACCACATGTATTCTGTAATTTATATTGTATGCCCCCTTTTACACAAGAATAGTCAAAAAGGAAGATGAAAAAATAGACATATACAACCCTCTTAAATATGAGATAGCCCAATTGTGGAAAATGAAGACGGTGAAGATAGTGCCAATTACGGTTGGATCCTTGGTGACAGTATCAGAAAGCATTAAGAGGAATATCTTGAAATATCTAACAACTGGATGCTAAAGCTCATTGAATACCATAAGAGATGTAAGAAGCTTCATTCTATTATGAAGGAGAGCGAAAAATTTGCTAATAGAGTTATGCATAATTCCCAGGTTGAATAGCATGAGGGAAGTGTAGCAACAGTAGTTGCAAAGAAGGTGAAATCAATAGCAAAGCAAAATGTGTTTGAACAATTGGCTGACAGGTAGGACCAAAAACCTCTGCATGACAAATATGTGGCTCGTAGCAAACAGGCTGATGTAGACCAGAGGCACGTCCATCTGTGGCTATGGAGCTCAGGGCTAAAGGCAGAGAGTGAAGGCTTTATTTTGGTTGCTCAAGATCAGAGCTTATTGAGCAGGAATTATCAAGCCAATGTGATGAAAAATGGATTAGACCCAAAGTGTCAATACAACAACAATGGGATTGAAACAGTGGACCATCTAATCTCTGGGTGTAAGGTTTTAGCATCTGTAGAGAACAAATCAAGACATGACAGAGTTGGCCAATATCTACATTGGATAATGTGTCGGTATTATAAAACCAAAACTGCTGACAAATGGTACAAGCACCACCCTGAAGCTATAACTGAGAGAAAAGATGTAGCAATTTTTTGAGACTTTCCAGTATGTGCCAGATCATAAAAGCAAATAAACCAGATATTGTTGTGAAAGATCAAAACAATAAAGTCTATTTATTGATTGACATGAGAATACTCTGCAACCATAATATCTCTGCAAAAGAATTTGACAAGCTCGGAAAATATAAAGATTTGCTCATTGAAATCGAAAAAATGTGGCATCTCAAGATGGTTTCAATACCAGTGATTATAGGAGCACTTAGAATGATCAAAAAAGGAAATGAAAATTATTTAAGAATGATCCCTGGCTTACCATCAGTGCAGGAAGTGCAAAAGATTGTCTTAACTGGTACAGCACATGTATTGAAACAGGCATTGTTGCTGTAAATTTTCTTTCATTTTTTTTCCCCCGTTATTTTCTTTGTTTACTTTTTTATCTATTTTTTTACTTTTCTCTCTGTCTTCCTTCCCCTTTTTCTCTATCACATGACTTTGTAAATGAACAATCTGGTGTATTTATTTTAATGACCTACCGATGTATACAGTAAGTTTCTCTGTCCTAGGTGTCAGGAAGACACTCGGCAAGAAATGGAAACCGAATTGAAAGACAATAATGAAAACAATAATAATAATCCTTTTTACTATAGGCACGAAGCCTGAAATTTTGGGGGAGGGGAATAGTTGATGACATCAATCCCAACTGGTACTTATTTCATCAAACCTGAAAGAATGTAAGGCAAAGTTGACCTCGACAGAATTTGAACTCAACAATAATAATAATAATGATAATAATAATATAAGGGAATGTAGCATGCTGGCACAGAAAGAATACAAGAAAAGATATGACAGTCTAGGGAGAGTAATCCACTGGGAGCTATGTAGAAAGCTAAGATTTGAATATACTGATAAATGGTATGAACATGAACCTAGTACAGTACTAGAAAGTAAGAAATACAAGATGTTGCGGTACTTTCAAATTCAGACCAAGAGAGTAAAAGAAGCTAGAAGGCCTGATTTAGTAGTAGTAGATAAAGAGAATAGAAAGTGCCAGCTTTACAGTCCTAAATGATGAAAACATGAGAAGTATCGAAAAAATAGCAAAGTACCAGAACCTAGCTATTGAATTACAGAGACTATGGAAAGTGCAGGTAAAATGTATCCCAGTAGTTATAGGTGCATTGGGAACTATCCCTATATATCTGAACAGATGGATAGAGGAAATAGGCATAAAACCCAGTTTAGTACAGCTCCAGAAAACTGTGTTATTAGGGACAACTAGGATACTTAGGAGGGCTCTTGACATCTAAGGTTACTTGTTGTAGCCTGATGTTAGGATTTTTCCTTTTCCAACTGTCTAATCTGTTGAGTGTATATGAAAATAATAATAATATAAACATTATTGTAGTTGAAAAAATGATGAAGGAAACCAATATCATAGATATTCTTTTCTACTCACGGCACAAGGCCCAAAATTTTTTAAGAGGGGGGCCAGTCAGATCGACCCCAGTACGCAGAGCTCAAATTCCACTGAGGTCAACTTTACCTTTTATTCTTTCAGGGTTGATAAAATAAGTACCATTTGAAAACTGGGGTCAATGTTATCAACTTACCCCCTCCCCTGAAATTGCTTACCTTGTGCCAAAATTTGAAATCAATATTAGAATCCAGTAACTTTTACATATTTTTTCTGCTCACATACATTATTCTACTCTAGGTTTTCAAAACCCACATGTTTAAATATTCTGACACCCACTTACTAAGTATAATCCCAGTTTACTGCTGTAAACTAAGATGGAACTTGATATCTTTCCATCATGGAAGCTGACATCTTAATAGCCAGAACAGTATGACATGACTTGATTAAATATTAGATTTAGTTAAACTGTCCATGAAAATTGTTTACATTAATATTGATTTCTGGATGGTTCTCACTAATCATGAAAGAAGAAAAAGAAGGAGTAGGAAGAGAAGAAAGAAAGGAAGGCAGAAAGAAGAAAGAAAGACAGGAAGAATGAGATTGATTAGAATGGATGTTATATAATGAATCTTGTAAACAGCTGAGACCAAAATGGTGGGAACATTATGGCACTTTCAAGATTTGTAAGGGAAATAAAATCTCAAGATCTATGAATTATGTAACAGATGTAATTAGAACCTAGAATGGTTAGAATTCTATGTGGGTAGTGCAGGAATGGTAATAAATGTTGGTGTGTATATATATATATATATATATATATATATATATATATATATATAT
>NC_068990.1:71027633-71035090 GCF_001194135.2 Octopus bimaculoides
ATATATACACATATGTATACATATGTATATATATGTCTGGATGTAACTATATAATGTACAGTTTTATTGATATATACACAGAAACACACACACATACATGTATATGTATGTATGTATGTATGTATATTTGTATGTATGTATGTATGTATCTATCTATTTATGTTTTCCTTATTTCATTCATCAGAGTGTAACCATACTAGTGCACAGCCTTGAAGAATTTTTAGTCAAATGTATCAACCCCAGTACTTATTTTTTTTTAAGGCCATGTACACACACACACACACACACAAATATTACACCAGCATGTTAAAAGCACCCTTTATTTACCTCTTGCTTGTTTCAGTCATTAGAATGCAGCCACGCTGGGACACTGCCTTGAAGAATTTTTAGTCAAACGTATCAACTGCAGGACTTATTTTTTTAAGCTAGGCACTCATTATATCACTTTTTTTTTGCTGAACTGCTAAGTTATGTGAAAATAAACACACCAACACAAGTTGTAAAGTGGGGGTGGGGGTAAACACAGACACACAATATATATATATACACACTCTCTGAGTGGTTGGCATTAGGAAGGGCATCCAGCTGTAGAAACTCCGCCAAATTTAGATTGGAGCCTGGTGTTGCCATCCGGTTTCACCAGTCCTCAGTCAAATCGTCCAACCCATGCTAGCATGGAAAGCGGACGTTAAACGATGATGATGATGATGATATATATATATATATATACATATATGCAATAGGCTTCTTTTAGTTTTCGTCAACCAATTCCACTCACAAGGCTTTGGTCAGCCCGAAGCTATAGTAAAAGACACTTGTCCAAGGTTCCACAGTGGGAGTGAACCCAAAACCATGTGGTTGGAAAGCAACCTTCTTACTACACAACCACACACACATATATACTATTTATTTGTTTGAGCATATGTGTGTATGCATATACAAGGTGTTCCAAAATTAAGGCAACCAAAGTTTCGGCCTTTAATAACTGTTAATAGATGTGATAAGCTATGAACATTATACATCATTATAAAAGCTTAGTGTATCTTCCTTCTGTTTCCAACTAAATAAGTTCAGATTTATAAATTAGATAATGGCTATACACCAAAATACAATCATAACCTTCCACAAAGGAGGCGAAAGTAATACAGCTATAGCAAAAAAGCTTAAAATTAATTGAACAACAGTCTGAAAAATTGTCGAGAAATTTCAAAGAGACTGGTTCCACTGCACCTCAACCTGGATGTGTCTGAAAAAGAAGTGTCCGGACCTCTCAGCTTATCAAAAATACCAGAGAAAAGATATGACAAAATGCTCATTGTTCTGTCAGAAAACTAGCTACCACAACAAAAATAAGCTGAACGTTGATGTATCAAGTGCTGAAGGAGGATCTCAGGACCTATCCCTACAAGATGATCCATCTTCATGAGCTCATACAAGTTTATAAGGCCATGAAATTGGAGAGAAGTCATCTTATCCTGCATCAGATTGCTGAAGGTATGCTGCCCAACCTTATATACACTGATGAAAAGAAATTTGACATCGAACAGACAGTAAACCATCAGAACGACTGACTTTGGAGTGTATCTGTCTCTGTCAATAGTAGACTCATAAATCGGGGTTGTCATATCAAATAAATGTGGTAGTGTCATAATTGTGTTTCCTTTACCATTGCATTGCAACACTCAGACCCGAAATATAACAATATTTTGCTTTGGCAAAATTGAAAAAAGTTGATTGCCCTAATTTTGGGATACCCTATACACACACACACACACATAAATAGGAGCAGGCATTGTTGTGCAGTTAAGAAGTTAAGAACTTTGCTTTGCAACTAAGTGGTTTTAGATTCAGTCCCATTGTGCAGCACCTTGAGCAAGTGGCCTGGGTTGACCAAAGCCTTGTGAATGGATTTTATAGACAGTAACTGAAAGAATGTATGTATGTACTTGAGTGTGTTTGTGTCTCTTCATCTTGTAAACAAACATCACTATCAAACAAAGTAGTATGATTGCAATTTTCTGCGAAATTATGTCTGGCCAGTGTGCTGTTCCTGTTTGAACGACAAGGGGAAATACGTCCTTATTTGGAAACAGATGAGGGTTGGTGATAGGAGAAGCATTCTGCTGCAGAAAATCTGTCTTAATGAATTTCATTTGATTCATGCCAGCATAGAAAAATGGATATTAAAAAGATGATGATGATGATAATGTATGTGTGTGCGTGCATGTGTGTGTGTTTGCGTATGTGTGTATGTGTGTGCATCTATATGCATGCATATGTGTGTGTGCATGTGCATCTGTATGTATGCATATGTGTGTGTGCATGTGTGCATTGTTTGCATGCATATGTGTGTGCATGCATGTGTGTGCGTAAGAGAGAGACTGTCTTCTTAGTGACATATCAATTCCAGAGAATTCTTTAATGTTGAGATCATCTCTTCTCATTAAGAATCAGTTGCAATTACCACTTGGTGTTTGTTTATTATCTCCCAAAGCAACAATAATTTCAATAAATCAAGAATTAATATTGTATATTTAGCATAGCCTTATTTGCTTCCCTCTCTCTCTCTCTCTCTCTCAACTCAGAACAGACCAGTGTTTTTCAACCATGTTTTTTCTATGGACCCCTTTAATTTTTATTTTACTTGGAAGGGCCTTCCTACCCATTCAATGTTTTAAAATAATCCTATCATTTTTATACTTCAATATTATAAGGAATTGTATAAAAAATTAAAATATTTTATACACAGTAGTAGTAGTAGTAGTAGTAGTAGTAGTAGTAGTAGTAGGCATCCATTGGTCTCGAGAAGCCATGGATCTGCACCCAAAGAAATCGTATCAGCTGCTGATGCCGGTGCAGCATCGGCACCACATGGGAGTGGTAATCATGCATACAGCGATTGCATTTGAAGGAACTCTTTGCCAGTGCTATTGGTTTTTCTTTCTGTCAAGTGCGCTTTTCTTTGGTTGCATGTTCCTGTTTTTTGTTCCTGCTCACTTCATCCCCTTTTGCAGTATTTGTCTCCAGTGTGGGCAATCATTTGCGACCTCCTCCCATCTCAGGATGTCCAGATCAATCGACTTCATATTTCTCTTGCAGATATCCTTGAAACGAAAGATGAGGTGATCCTTGTGCTGGTAGTCAATTGTGCAGGAGGCCTTTTTGGATCCTCCTGTCCAGTATGCGATGTACATGACCAAGTCAGCAGAGATGACACTGCTGGAGCAGAGTGAGTGTTCTGGGTATCTTGGCGCAGTTGAAAACTTTGGTGTTGATGATGTGGTTTGCCCACTTGATATCCAAGATGTGTCTCAAATTACAAGGGTGGAAGATGTTGAGATGCCACTCCTGTCTGGAGTAGAGGCTCCATGTCTCACTGTTGTAAAGTAGTGTGCTATGGAGGCATGCCTTATAGACAGCAATCTTGGTATTTGCAACCAGCTTTTGTTTTCCCAGACTCTTTGTGAGCCTGGCAAACGTGAAGGATGTTGTCTAATTCACCTGTTGACCTCAGGATCCAGGGAGATGTCATCACCAATGGTAGAGCCAAGGTTGGTGAATTCGTGAACTACCTCCAGCTTGTAGTTGTTGATGGTGATGGTGGGGGAGGAGTGGTTGGTACCTTGGCCCAGTACTTTGGTCTTCTTCAGACTAATAGTCAGGCTGTAGAAGTATACCCAGTTTATTGCAGATAAATTTCAACAATAAAATCTTATACAAACCCCTAAGACTAATAATACATTCACCTAACTCATGTTAATATGGAAAATGAACATAAGATATGGCTATGTGTATGACAGGTTTCTACACAGTTTCTGCCTATCAAATTCTACTTACACTGTATTACTCATGTATGTGTGTGTATGTACGTGTATGTGTGTGAGTGTGTGTGTATGTGTGCACGAATATGCATGCGCATGTGTGTGTAGTAACATATTTAAGTGTATTTGTTTTTACCCAATGATATATAAAGTAAATATCATTATTGTCATTGTTGTTTAGCTGCCAAGCTGGCAGAATCATTAGCATACCAGGCAAAACACTTAGCGACCCCTCTTTATGTTCTAAGTTCAAATTCCCCGATGTCAACTTTACCTTTTATCCTCTCAGGATCAATAAAATGAGTACTAGTTGAGTACTGGGGTCAATGTCATCAACTCACCTCCTCCCCCAAAGTTGTTGGCCTTGTGCCAAAATTTGAAGCTATTATTATTATTGTGGTTACTGTATCCTTGTTATTTCAGGAAATGCATACTTTACTTACTCACAACACTGCTGTATATTAAGTGATAAGGAAACTTTGTATTTTCCAAAGAGTTGAGTGTATGAGATGAAAGGATTGGTTTACTTCAAGAGACTATTCACTACCTTAACCAAACCAGTTTCTTAAGCATTTATTTATTTATTTATTTCATGATTGCTTTTGATTATGAAGTAGAAAAGTAAATTAACATGCAAATGGAACTTGTCTCTCCACTTCATCAAAATTTCATGTTATCTTCTGTACACAAGATTTTTATGACAAATTTATTTTTACTAAATTCTTAATTATTTTCAAAATTAATTGAAATATAGGCAGTAAATTTTCCACATAAATATCATATCTTTTATCTTCTATTTGTCTCAATCGTTAGACTGTGGCCATGCTGGGGCACTGCCTTGAAGAATTTTTAGTCAAATAAATCAACACCAGTACTTATTATTATTATTTTTTATCCTAGTACTTATTCTATTGGTCTCTTATGCTGAACTGCTAAGTTATAGGGACATAAACACACAGACACCAGTTGTCGAGCAGTGGTAGGGGATAGACAGACACAATTACACATGCGCATGTACATACACACACACACATATGACAGGCTTCTTTCAGTTTCCATCTACTAAATCCATTCACAAGGCATTGATCAGCCAGATGCTATATGCAGAAGACACTTGCCCAAGTACCCAAACAGTGGAACTGAACCCAGAATTATGTGGTTGTGAAACAAGCTTCTTACCACACAACCATGCCTGTACCTAAATATGGTAACAAAATGGTTAAACAGTCTTAACTAAGCTGTGAATTGGCAGTCATTAGAGCTTTTTGGTATAGCCTTTTATGCTTTCAGGGTCAATAAGAAACTAAAACACACACACTAGTGATCTTCAAACAAGGTCCCTCATTGGAATTTGTTCTGCAATAAGTTACAAGCACTCCCTTATCACTCCCATCATCTGAAGTGTGAATCAGTGATTGTCCCAATAGATATCTGTAATTAATAACACTGTCATTTACAAATTGTTACTTAAAAATAAATGAATATATCATAGACCACAGCTTTCAGAGTTGTTGCACCCAAGGAAAATAAATGTAAAATATTTTAAATAATCGATATAAATGTATTTGATGTCCACAGGAGACAAACTGCATTAATTTATGAAATAAATTGAAAGCACAGTATTGTGGCAACATTGTAAAAATGAGTGTGGCATAGTTGCTAAACTGTTTGGCTCACAATCACAAAGATATGAGTTCAATTTCTGAACCAGATGGTACATTGTGTCCTTGGGCAAGGTATTTTATTTCATGTTGCTCCTATCTGATCAACTGTAACAAAGGCTAGAACTACTCTGATACTAGTGTAGCTCCCACTACCACTATCTACCACCTCTTTTCAGTGTCTTTCTTTCTAATTTTCACATCTTGGAAGTCCTACTGAGACGAGATTTGTGGGAGACCAAAAGTGCCTGTTCATGATTGCATACACACCTAAGACAATGATACTCGGACATAGTCATGAGTCACAATGAGCTATACGTTGAATAACAACTTTAATATCAAGTTTAATATGCACACAGCATTACTTTATATGCATGCGCGCACACACACACACACGCAGACACTCACTCTCTTGTACACTCCATAAACACATACTCTCTCTCTCTCTCATATTCACACACTCTCTCTTCCACTCACACATCATTCACACAGTATATACACTCATTCTCTCTCTCTCCCTCTCTCCTTTCCCACCACTTATTATTAAACTAGACAGTAACATACTTAAAAAGAAACAGCGTGTCAAATCAGTTGGGACCAAAAGTTGTTCCAGTTAAAATATTTGAAATAATTTATTTTTCAGTCAGAGAACAAAGAGAAGCGAAATGTGGAAGAGAATCAATCATGACTTATTTTGTTTGGTCATCACAAAAGTGTCGGGCATTGAGTTAAAGATGAGTTGAGTTTAGCCTCTCAGGTTCCATGAGGAGAGGGTGAGGTGAGATGAGAAATTACAAAGAATTTCTTCTAAATGACTAGTTTCCAAGCTGTAAGACTCTTCACAAACTGGCAGTGATTATGTCTATAGATCAGAAATCAATGTATTGATTTGATCGGATAAAAGTTTTGTTCCTCCCAAGTGTTCTAGGGAATATGTATGTGTATGAATATGCTTATATATATATGTGTGTGTGTGTGTGTGTATATATATATATATAGAGAGAGAGATAGATAGATATGTATACATTATATATGCATACATTTATACATACAGATATATATATATGCCAGTTTTAAATTGTGTCAGGCAGTGAAAATGAAAATACATACTCTATCCAGGATATATAAATATGTGCATAGTATGCATAACTATACACTCACATGTATGTGTGTGTGTGCGCAGAAAGAGAGAAACAGAGAAACAGAGAGAGAAAGGTATAGCTATAGATATATATTGGTGTAGGCATGACTATGTGGTGAGAAACTTGCTTCCCAAATACATGATTCCAGGTTCAGACCTACTGTGTGGTACCTTGGGCAAGTGACTTTTATAATAACCCCAGACCAACCAAAACGTAGTCAGTGGACTTGGTAGACAAAAACTGAAAGAAGGCTGTCATATATATGTATATATAAATCTATGTGTGTGTATCTTTGTTTCTGTGTTTGTCCCCCACCACCACTTGACCTATATATGATGTAATTGACTAGCCCCCTCCCTCAAACTTGCTGGCCTTGTGCCAAAATTTAAAATCAGTATTCTAAGTATATATACAAGTATAAATATGTATGTATATATGTGCTGTGTGGTAAGTAGCTTGCTTACCAACCACATGGTTCCGGGTTCAGTCCCACTGCGTGGCACCTTGGGCAAGTGTCTTCTACTATAGCCTCGGGCCGACCAAAGCCTTGTGAGTGGATTTGGTAGACGGAAACTGAAAGAAGCCTGTCGTATATATGTATATATATATGTATGTGTGTTTGTGTGTCTGTGTTTGTCCCCCCACCATCGCTTGACAACCGATGCTGGTGTGTTTACGTCCCCGTAACTTAGTGGTTCGGCAAAAAGAGACCGATAGAATAAGTACTAGGCATACAAAGAATAAGTCCTGGGGTCGATTTTCTCGACTAAAGGCGGTGCTCCAGCATGGCCGCAGTCAAATGACTGAAACAAGTAAAAGAGTAAAAGAGTATA
>NC_068990.1:71035308-71036201 GCF_001194135.2 Octopus bimaculoides
ATGCTAGCATGAGTTGGACGATTTGACTGAGGACTGGTGAACCAGATGGCTACACCAGGCTCCAATATGATTTGGCAGAATTTCTACAGCTGGATGCCCTTCCTAAAGCCATATATATATATCATCATTATCATCGTTTAACATCTGTTGTCCAACATGTCCATTGAAGTCACCAGCCACAAAGAGAAGATCCCTGTCATTCGTCAATGAGGTAGTCTGCAAGAGGGTGTCATAAAATCGGTCTTTCTGTCCATCAGGTAGCCCCGACCGAGGGGCATAGGCCGAGATAATGGTTGCTAACCCATGATGAAGCACTGATCTAATCTTAAGTGTTCTGTCGCATACTCTGACTACCTTGATTCCCTTTCCACCCATTTTTCTGTGCCCCACCCCATCAGTGTTCTCTGCCCCAAAACTTTTGTACCTGTTCTTTGCCTGTGAGGAACCTAGCAGAACCTTCTCTCCACCTTACTTTTTGGAAGCAGCACATATCGACGTATCACTGTTCAAGCATCTCAACAATCTCACCAGACTTACCTTTCAATGTGCCGACATTGAGAGTGCCAACCCTGAGGGTGTGAGAGGTATGGGCCCGTGAGACCCTGGGACAGGGGACAGCAGTGTCATGTACGCATTTAGCAGAATTCATAAACAAACAAATAATAGCCTTCAATTCAACCTGCATACACTACACTATCATATTTTTGCACTATATGATCACTACCTTACATAGGGGATAAACCCTAATTAGGGGTGGGGATGGTGTAAAGCCTTTAGAAGTGTTAATGGGAGACAACCAAAGGATGACAGAGGATAGGAACTTCTGGAGAATTTACACAAACAAAACAAAAGACGAAGACGGGTGTGTAAACAACAAACAACATACATATATA
>NC_068990.1:71037797-71046777 GCF_001194135.2 Octopus bimaculoides
TGTCGCCCGCACATGAGCCAGTCCGGGGGCACTGGCAACGATCCCGCTCGAAACATTTCATGTGTCACCTGCACATGAGCCAGTCCGGGGGCACTGGCAAACGATCCCGCTCGAAACATTTCATGTGTCACCTGCACAAGAGCCAGTCCAGGGGCACTGGCAACGAACTCGCTCGAAAGATATCATGTGTCGCCCGCACATCGATACAAAATAGAAAATTAATAAAAGGCTTCATTCCTGACCTGCAAAACTAACATTGATTAAACTGGTATCCTTCATTAGAGTGAGATGGTGTCTTCTCTTAGACCTAAAAACACAAAACAAAATAAAACAATAAATACAGATTTGGTTGCCAAAAACATCAAAAAGCTTTATTTAAAAATCTATATTATTTTAAACAGGAGAACAGTCAGTATTTTTAATCATTATTGACTATAATACTGGTTTGTTTTGGCTTGAAATACCCACAGACTAGCAAAAATGGTGATGGGATTATGATGGGTGATGGTGGTGGCGGCAGTGATGGTTGTTATGGAGGTGGTTAGCATGATAAAATTTCTAATAAAATTTTCTGCTATGCAAGTTCCTTTGAGCTTTTCGGAGCAGTGGAATGGGGAGTTATCTTTTGGCTGAAGTATCATAAAATCATGTCCATTCAGTGGACATGTTGCTACCCTAATTCCTAGCTCACCTCCCCCCCCACCCATTCTCTTTACATGACAGCAAAACACTTGAGAAAAAGAATGAGTGTTGAGTGTTGAATTAAGTGGAAACAGTCAGGAGATTTAGTTATCATAGGAAAGGTTTGATAATTATTGATACACTAAGAGCCAGTTATAGTTGAACAGATAGAAAGGAATATACAATTTGCTCTGTTGGAATTGGAAATCTTCTTGATTAGAATATTAATGAAGTCCAAATTCAAAATTAATTATAATGAGAAGAAAACCAGAATGAATGTTTAAAAATGTTCTTACATTTAATATTGAAAGCAAGAGAAAAGGCGAGCTGGTAGAATTGTTAGCAGGGTGGTCGAAATGCTTTTGCAGCATTTCATCTGTTTGTATGTTCTGAGTTCAAATCCATTGAGGTTGACTTTGCCTTTGATCCTTCTAGGGTCAATAAAACGAGTACCAGTTGAGCACTGGGGCTGATGTAATCAATTTAGCCCCTCCCCAAAATTGCTGGCCCTATGCAAAAATTTGAAACCAATATTGTAAGAAAGAAAATATTCTAAAAAATAAATGTCTCACTATTGATTGCAGTGTCCCATTGGAATATATGGTTGTCCCTTTTTTAAATTAAGAATTTGACAACTGAAAGAAGCTTCTGGTATTGGAGGTAACCAAAATGTAGAATTGGAAGGAGAGTAAAGAGAGAGAACTCATCTCTCATCTCAGAATTGTCTCTAACAAAGACACAAGGCCAGAAATTTAGAGGGAGGGGTACAGCTGATTATATCGAACTCAGTACTTGATCAGTCCTTTATTTTATTGACCATGAAAGGATAAAAAAGTAGTGTTGACTTTGGTGGGATTTGAACTTAGAACACGAAGAAGCAGAAGAAACACTGTAATTATCCCACTATTCTATGGCCTTCATCAATCATTTGATAATAATGATCTCAAATTCTGGCACAAGGCCAGTAATTCCAGAGGAGGGGTCAGATGCTTACATCAACCTTAGTGTTCAGCAAGTACTTATTTTATCCATCCCAAGAGGATGAAAGGCAAAGTCGACCTTAGCGGAATTTGAACCTAAAAAGTGAAGGCAGATGAAATGCCACTAAACATCTAACCTGGCATTCTACCAACTTGTCACCTTTGATAATAATGATGATGATTTCTTATTTAAGAACAAGGCGGGATAGTTGATACCATGATTCCAAGTATCTAACAGGTACTTTATTTTATTGACACCAAAATAATGAAAGGCAAAGTTGACTCCAACAGGAACTACACTCAGAACATAAAAAGTTGGAAGAAACAGGCATGGCATCTTGTCTGATTGTTTAAATATTTTGCCACCTTTATCCACCCTCTAAAAATGGTTTCAAATATTGGAAGAAGGCCAGCAATTTTAGTGGGAAGGTGGTCAACTGATTACAACAATCTTCTCCAGTGATCAACTGGTACTTTATTCTATCAACCCTGAAAGGCTGAAAGGCAAAGTTGACCTTAGGAGAATTTGAACTCAAAATGTAATGAGTCAGGAGAAATACTGCTAAGCATTTTGTCTGGTGCACTAATGGCTCTGCCTGCTTGCCACTGTTAACAATATAAACAAAATAGTGAAGGAACATGGGGTGATGTAAAGGGAGAAAAGCCTCTATGAAACTGTGAGACTTGCTAGGAATAACAACTAAATCTCCCTTAAATTATACCCAACCATTTTGAAATGGTACCTTTGATAATGTAGTTCCCAGATACTCAATCTCAGAGAAAGAGAGAGAGAATGAAAGAGAGAGAGAGAGAGAGAGAGAGAGAGAGAGAGAGAGAGAGTGAGAAGGATGCCTTAAATCACAGCAACAGTAATAATATCATTTCTTAAAAGTTTTTCATAGATATCCAGACTAAGGGGAAACAGAAGATATAACATTCATGCCTTTCCTGAGAATATTAATAGAAGAGGTAAACTAAAACAAAATTAGTTCCAACTAGGTATCATAACTGAGTTACACATTCATTTTACCGCAAGTATGTAAATATTTTCTAATGGTATTTTAACAGTATTTTAATAGGGTTAGTGTGTATTTTAATGGTATTTAAATGATGTTAGTGTGTTGGACTATAACAATCACAATATTATTTCTAAAACATTAATTGAAAAATACACAAATAAATGAGAATATAATATAAATATTAATATTTAGTGTTATTAAGGCGGTGAGCTGGTAAAATCATTACCATGTCAAAGTGCTTAGCAGCATTTCGTCTAACTTTACATTCTGAGTTCAAATTCCCCTGAGATTAACTTTGCCTTTCATCCTTTTGGGGTTGGTAAAATAAGTACCAGTTAAGTACTGGGTTCAATGTAATTGACTTACCCCTTCCCCAAACTTGCTGGCCTTGTGCCAAAATTTGAAAGCAATATTTAGAGTAATTTTTATTTGTATCATACATTTTCAATGAAAATAATGCTAAAGGTATATTGCGTAATACAACGTTGTCAACAAAAAAGCATGAGCTTACTATAATCTCTATGTTGGACATGTAATGCGCTTATAAAAACTCCAAATAAAACAAAGCAATTAGAAAAAAAAGAGAAAATTAATAACACAGCTCTGTAGTTATATAAGTAATATATTTGCAGAGATACATCTAGAGCAGCTGTACAATGAAAAAAAAAAAAAAATGAAACTCATTGATAACCAGCAAGTCACATCACTACCTGAAATCAATAATGCAAGAGTTCTAGAAAACAACAATCACCAATGGAAATGACATTCCTATCTCAACGTTCCCACGGGGAAAATAAACCTTATTTTCTCTGCCAAAACTGATCAAAATAAGCTATTATTTGGTCCTCTCTAGGGACACTCAAACCTAATATGTGATGCCTTTATTTATGATGCCTAAAAGAGAATTCTAAGCCAATAGCATTGGTGTGTATGTGTGCTTGCATGTATATTTGAATATATGTGTATGTATGTATGTATGTATGTATGTATGTATGTCATTGTTCAGTTTTATTTCAAGATTTCTTGCTAATAAAGAGCTGGTTTCTAACCTAAATTCAAGGCTCCTTCATTGGAATTTCAACATCAACAACAGGGTATTTTTGTTTGTTTGTATGAATGGATGGATGGATGGATGGATAGATGGATGTATATGTGCAGATTTATATGTTTTGCTTTATGTATATATTCTCATGCATATAGTAGCATATCTACACATGCTCATATATATTTAAATGATAAATTTCTGGAAAGTTTTACAAATTTTTACAGTTCCAGTGATGGATAGGATCTGTAGTCTTCGAATTAGCTTTCTCCCTTCGGGTTTTGAGAAGCCTAACTTCTCAAGATTGGTATTTAGGCAATGTGTTACAGTTCTCAAGGCTCCAACAATTACAGGTATAAACCTGAACTTGTAATGTATGTATGTATGCATGCATGTATGTATGTATACATGTGTATATGCAGGCATTGAGAAGTTTGTTCTAACTATCTTGTTTTGGGTTCCATCCTGCTGCGTGGCACCTTTGGCAAGTGTTCTCTACTATAGCCCTTGGATGGCCAAAGCTGAAAGAAATTGAAAAGATGCTTGTTATTTAGTGAACCCTTTTACTGTATACAACAGATGAGAACTGTGCAACTTCTTGCTGAACAATTTGCACGGATGATTTGACTCAAGTAGTTATGTACTTTTGGTCATTTGAGTTTGACAAGTCACCTATACAGCTAAGTACTTTATAGGGGCGAAATCAATGGTCACTCCTGTGACCAACCATAATATTTAACTTGCTAAAATGCACACACACACTCACTCAGCCAAAATCTTTCCCAGTGGCTCAGACACAGTACCAGCTCCTCACCTTACACTGCTCTCGTGCTAGTCATACATTTCATCAGAGTCCTCCCATCTAGTCCTTGATGTTATTGCATCATCTTCATATTTTGTCCCCTACAATCCCTTCTACAAAATTAAACATATACAGGTATAAATATAAACAAAATAACACTGTAACTAAACAGTGTGTTTGATAAACAATATTCATCTAAATATAACATTTATCTGACTACTTACAAAGTTTAGATCATTTATACAACTACCTACATTTTGTGTGTTAGAAAACCTTAACTGCGTATTTTGTAATGTGAATCTGACTGAAAACACCAGTGTTTTGTGACTTGGACAAATAACATATTAATGTGTAGGTTTCAAATTTTGGCACAAGGTCAAAACTTCAGGGTATGGAGTAAGTTGATTATGTTGACCCCAGTGCTCAATTGTCACTTATTTTATCAAGACTGAAAGGATGAAAGGCAAAATCAACCTTGGCAAAATTTGCATTCAGAACATAAAGACAGATGAAATGCTGCTAAGCATATCACCAGGTGTACTAATGATTCTTATTTCTTTATTGCCCACAAGAGGCTAAACATAGAGGGAACAAACAAGGACAGACAAAGGGATTAAGTCGATTACATCGACCCCAGAGTGTAACTGGTACTTAATTTATCGACCCTGAAAGGATGAAAGGCAAAGTCGACTTCGGCAGAATTTGAACTCAGAACGTAACAGCAGACGAAATACCGCTAAGCATTTCGCTCGGCATGCTCATGATTCTGCCAACTCACCACCTTCTATAACAGACTAATGTATTAACCCTTATGATACATGATAAGCATTTAATTTATAAAGAGTTAACTTATTAACTCTTAGCGAATTAAGAAAAAATCTTAATCTATTAACTCTTATTACATATAATAAAATCTTAATCTATTATCCCCTTATTACATTTGATAATTTATCAACCCTTTTTATATAATATAAAGTAAATATTTCTACCATTTTATTTTCCTTCACTAGTATTTGCATTTGGAAGAGGAATAGGCAACTGGATTTCTTACTCATGAGAATGTACAGCTGCATAGTTAAGAAGTTCACTTCATGATCACAGAGTTTCAGATTCGGTCCCACAATGTGTCACCTTGGACATGTGTCTTCTACAATTGTCTTGGGCCAACTGATAATGTCTTGTAAATGATTTTGGTGGACAGAAACTATACGGAGCATCTTGCGCGTGTGTGTGCATGCATGTGTGCATGTGTATGGGGCATCTATTTGAATGTTTACATTTGTGCTTCACTGAAAAATTGCTGAGATTCCAACAGTGAAATTTATTGTCATTTACCTTGTGAACAAATCATTAGGTAGCTCTGCACCTTCAAAACCAGATTAAGGTTAGTGACAGGAAGGGCATCCAGTTGAAAAACAATGCTTCAATGATATATTCATCTAACCCATACTAGCATGGAAAAATGAACATAACTGAACAAACACAAAAGCCTCAGATTTCTAGAAGAGGGAAAATATGCAGGTAAAATGACCACAGCTTGGAACAAGGTTAAAAGCTCAGCGTGTTAAGTGCTTATCATTACTCAACTCCACTGCATTCTATTACTATGTTGGTGGAGAACTGTTCAATTACACAGACTGTCAAAGATAATAACCAAATCGCCCTCAAATCACACCTCCACCATTCTATGTAAAGAAGGACCTTGATGCTAAACAACAACAACAATTTGAGGGGATGAGGAGTGGAGGGGATGGTGAGGAGGAGGAGGAGTGTATAATTGAGAGTATTTATAGGAGTTATACAAATAAGAAATTTGTTCTCCATAGATAAAATGCAACAGTAATTAGCATAATTGACTTTCAAATCTGTCAGAAAGTATTAAGAATGAATATGTACATCATTGTTTCGTTTTATTTAATTTTATTTTAAGGCAACAAATATTTTTTCTTTAAAAATAAATATTCATTTCATCATTTTGTATTAATATCAAGAAATTTGATAAAAGTTGCATTATAATTACTAGGTCGTTACCCATTGCTATGCTACTGGTAAAAGTATTTGTTAATTCTTCTCATACCATCATAAATTGTTTCAAATGAAAGTCTTTTTTTAAAGTCTGTGTCGTTTTGTCTATAAGTTGAAAGACACACAGAAACACACACACACACATGCACGCACGCACACACACACACAATGCAAGAAAAAACAACTATATGTATTATATATATATATATTTATATATATATATAAATATATACACATATATATATTCTTTTTTATTTTATTTTTAATTCTAGAAGAACAAACATGATCATATGGAAGTTGAGTTATTTGTGCCTTTCCCAAGGACATTAGTAATAGAGCAGTTTCAGCAGTGAATTGAAACCAGTTGTGGATCGAATTCCTTAAGAGTTTACTGCTACACCATCATATTGTTGCAGACGTAAGCCAGAATTCTTCAACAGAAGAATAGTCAATAATACATGCAATTGTTACCAAATTAACAGCCATTCTAACAAGAAAGAGGATTAAAAAGTCAAACATACTTAATACAAATAGAATATTGTTAATATCAAGTTAAAAGATGACACTATAATGGAAATGGTATTTTTGATATTTGTTAATAAAGTAACTATTTCATGTTTTATTAGTTCCGTAACACGGCTCAAGGGAAACAAAGTCGAAACTTATAAATTCATAATGTAGTGAATATTTTAACAACTGAACTTGCACTCCTTTAAGCAATATGTTCACAAGTCTGTAACTAATGTATTTAGGAGTTGAACAAGTGTTGGCAATGTTCCATCAAAGCAACAGCAAGTCTGTTTTCTTCAGCATACCTGCATCTCAGAACAATTATAGGTTATTCTACATTGGAACAGAATTTGTTCTCACAAATGCTCCAAATATGACTCTTGAAATTTAAATACCAAACTATTAATGCTTATTTTCATTTTGAAGTTTTGCTATAACATTGCAGTCAGTCTCTAAATCTTGGGGAAATTTTCTTGCTGATAACATATCTATTTTATCTTTTATCTTTTACTTGCTTCAGTTACTGGACGACTGCCTGGCTGGGGCACTGCCTTGAAGAGTCTAGCTGAACAAATCAAACCCAGTATTTGTTGTTTTTTTTTAAAGTCTGATACTTATTTTATTGGTCTCTGTTGCTGAACCACTAAGTTACAAAGATGTAAACAAACTAGCACCAGTTGTCGAGTGGTGGAAAGAAGAATAAACACAAATACAGGCAAGTACATTCACATATGCACATACACACCCACACAAATGTATATGTACATATGTGTGTGTGAGTGTATGTATGTATATATGTATGTGTGTGTGTAAGGTTCGTACCCCACAGGTTTCGCATACAAACAAATATATATATACATATAGGTCTGAACATTGTGCTGAAAATAGAGTGATAAGAACCGTTGCACCGGTCCTCCTTTCCAAAAGCAACTAAAAGCGTATGTACCAGGGAACATGTATGTATGGGATCCTTTATATACACATGTGTGTATGTATGTATGTGTGGGTGGGTATATATATGTGTCAGTCCACCTCCTATATAGTAACAATAACATTTGACTCTTTAGTATGCATGTATAGACATTTATGTATGTACATCTGAACACACATATAGGTATTAATGTATTTATGTTTATGTATTTATGTATATCTCTATATGTTAAAATATGCATTCATATGCATATATATGTGAGTTTTTATGACTCTTTATGATTTTTTTTTATATGCTTTTATATTTTTATATTTATATTTGAATTTTGTAAACTTCATGTAAATCTCTTTTCATCTACCAATTGCTCCAGCTTACTGGAGTTATATAGATAGAATGGAGCATGCCACCTCTAGGCCAAAATAGCGGTAAGACTTTTTAATTTTTAATTGTTGATATGACATAGTGTGTCATATGTGTTTATATATTGTCTTTATTGTCCTTTTGGTTGAAAAATAAATAGGTTAATTAACATAGTACGGTGTCTACAAGTTGATGATTACCACATATTCCCCTCCATTTTCTTATTGCTCTCTCTCTCTCTATATATATATATATATATTGTCTGAATTTTATTGTGTTAATTATCCTTACCAATCAGTTTTGTGTGAAATTATATAATGGAGTGTTAAGCCACAACCTAGTTATATAATACTAGCAGCTAAGCCCGGTTTCACCCGGTCAGAGAGCGATGCGAAGAGAGAAACAAAGACATTAAAAAGAGGAAGAAGTGGATACGAAGTGGTGTTTGGGTGACGGATCTTGGTAGAAAAAAAAGAATGTCATGGTGAGT
The DNA here is from genome assembly GCF_001194135.2 of Octopus bimaculoides. NCBI lineage: Eukaryota > Metazoa > Mollusca > Cephalopoda > Octopoda > Octopodidae > Octopus > Octopus bimaculoides. The sequence continues at coordinate 71,046,638 of NC_068990.1, forward strand.
TAGTAAGGAGAGCAAAGCAAGACTGGACTTACGTGGGCTGACAGGACGATGAAAAAATTGCGGAGTTGAAATTAGAGCAGTTGAAGTTGCCGTTGTTATCATTAGAGTGCCTCTTGGTAGACAACATTCTTTGTCCTTTC
>NC_068990.1:71049489-71050630 GCF_001194135.2 Octopus bimaculoides
AGTTAAGAGGAATTTAAGTGGAATTTCCGAAAATTGTCCCCCACCCTCCTCCCAAAACACTTTCACTGAAAACTTTTGTATATTCGGAATCTACATAATAAATAATATATGCATAGAAAATTTCATTAAAAAATATTCATTTTTCTGAAAGTTATGACCTTTCGGGGGTGGGGGTTACAACTCTGTAGTTATGCCACATTGACGAACGTGAATGATTGTGTTTACTTGCACGTGTATACGTTTGCGAGAGCGAGAGAGGAAGAGAGGAAGAGGGGGAGATAGAGAACGGGAGCAATGTGTATGTTGTTGTCACAGATTACGTATGTGTGGCCGTGTGTGTTTTTACGTATCAATGTTGTGAAAAATAGGTAAAGAATACTGAGAAGAAAGTTTAATCTATGACGTTGTATGTATCACTTTCTCTCTCTGTTGAGCGCGTGTGTAAGAACGCTGTCCCAGGTAGAAGGGAAGAAATATAAAAGTTGCTAGAAACAACAGCCAAATCTCCCTTAAATCACACAAAGTAAACGGAATTTTAAAAATCTAATTACTGCACTGGAAAGTTCAGATCAAGAAAATTCCATTGATGTAAAAATTTTAACGAAAAAGTGGAAAATGTGGATTTCTATAAACTTTTAAAAAGGCTTCACGCAGACACACAACTTCAGCTTTATATATTAAGATATGCACATCAGAGATAGCCAGCATGGGAGGGGAAACAGCAACCACTCACCACTATTGTAAGTGGAAATGAACATGTCCAGTCGGCGTCTGCTGTGTAAAGGTGGTAGGATGGAAATGTTCCAGGAGAATCAGTTATGAATTATGCCCCCTTGGTTAAGTTTGCTGTTGAGTTGGCAGAAGGAAAGTTTGAAATTGGGAAGGATTGTGTTAAAAATGTATGGTTACTCTGTGGGGGTGGGGTGCATGGTGCATGTAAAGGATAAAGTTATGTGGGGCTTTTTACATATTACTGTGAGGTGTGAAATGTTTAATGTGTAATGTGATGTAATATATGATGCATAATGTGATGTGTAAAGTGTAGAGCATACCAACAGTTATATGAGTGCATCTTCTCCCTAACTTAAAGTCTCTTAGATGACTCAAGTGTAGATGTATATATATATATATATATATATAT
>NC_068990.1:71051206-71052375 GCF_001194135.2 Octopus bimaculoides
GGCCACACTCAAAATGGTGTATTTTATGTGCCACCCGCACAAGAGCCAGTCCAGGGGCACTGGCAACGATCTCGCTCGAAAGTCCTTAGACATGCCGCGGGCACAAGTGCCAGAAAGGCGATGCTGGGCACAGGTGCCATCGCAAGCTGAGTTTCGTGTCAAATTTAACTCGATTTTGATTTCACTTGCCTCAACAGGTCTTCGCAAGTGGAGTTTAGTGTCCAATGAAGGAAGGTACGCCTAAGTGGACTGGCTGAGGCCTTAGATTTTGATCTCACTTGGCTTGCTGGGTTTTCTCACGCACAGCACTTGACAGAGTATCTACAGCTAGATGCCCTTCCTAAACGCCAACCACTCAGAGAATGTAGTGGGTGCTTTTACGTGTCACCCGTACGAAGGCCAGTCAAGCGGTACTGGCAACGGCCATGCTCAAGATGGTGTATTTTATGTGCCACCCGCACAAGAGCCAGTCCAGCGGCACTGGCAACGATCTCGCTCGAAAATCCTACGAAGGCCAGTCAGGCGGTACTGGCAACGGCCACGCTCAAAACGGTGTATTTTATGTGCCACCCGCACAAGAGCCAGTCTAGGGGAACTGGCAACGATCTCGCTCGAAAGTTCTTACACATGCCACGGGTACAAGTGCCAGAAAGGCGACGCTGGGCACAGGTGCCATCACGATTTCGATTTCGATTGCCCCAATAAGTCTTCGCAAGCTGAGCTTCGTGTCCCAATGAAGAAGACGACGTTGGCATGGGTGCCAGTCGTCCAACTTAACTCGATTTCAATTTCACTTGCCTCAACATGTCTTCGCAAGTGGAACTTAGTATCCAATTTAACTCGATTTCGATTTCACTTGACTCAATAGGTCTTCGCAAATGAAGTTTAATGTCCAATTTAACTCGATTTCGATTTCACTTGCCTTAACAAGTCTTCGCAATTGGAGTTTGGTGTCCAATGAAGGAAGGTACGCATAAGGCCTTAGATTTAGGTCTCACTTGGCTTGCCGGGTCTTCTCACGTACAGCAAATTTCCAGAGGTCTCGGTGAGGTCCAAAGTTCGAAGGTCGTGCCTCACCACCTCATCCCAGGTCTTCCTGGGCCTACCTCTTCCACAGGTTCCCTCAGCTGCTAGGGTGTGGCACTTTTTCACACATCTATCCTCATCCA
>NC_068990.1:71052385-71053569 GCF_001194135.2 Octopus bimaculoides
TTGCACACCACAACTGATGTTTCGTAAGTTCAACTTTTCTCTCAAGGTACTAATACTCTGTCTAGTATGCACACTGACATTACATATCCATCAGAGCATACTGGCTTCATTCCTTGCGAGCCTACGCATGTCCTCAGCAGTCACAGCCCATGTTTCACTGCCATGAAGCATGGCTGTTCGTACACATGCATCATACAGTCTACCTTTTACTCAGAGAGGCCCCTTGTCACCAGTAGAGGTAAGAGCTCTCTGAACTTTGCCCAGGCTATTCTTATTCTAGCAGCTACACTTTCAGCGCACCCTCCCCCACTACTAACTTGGTCACCTAGATAGCGGAAGCAATCAACTACGTCTAGTTTTTTTCCCTGGAATGTGGCAGAAGTTGTTGTCTGTACATTTACAGTGTTTATAGCTCCTGAACATCTGCTACATACAAAAACTAACTTCCTAGTTAACCTGCCTTTGATATTCCTGCACCTCTTATGTGTCCATAGCTTGCACTGTGTGCATCTTATAGAGTTTCTACCTACGCCTTTGCTACAGATCGAGCAGAGACATCTACCTGAAGGGGTTTGTGTGTTGTCTACTTTCCTACTTATTAGGACTTTGATTTTAGCTAGGTTGACTCTAAGGCCCTTCGACTCTAGTCCTTGCTTCCACACCTGAAACTTCTCTAGTTCTGATAGTGACTCAGCAATTAGTGCAAGGTCATCAGCATAGAGGAGCTCCCAGGGGCAACCTGTCTTGAATTTCTCTGGTATCGCCTGGAAGACTATGATAAATAAGAAGGGGCTGAGGACTGAACCTTGGTGGACCCCTACCTCTACCCGGAATTCTTCACTGTACTCATTTCCAACCCTCACCTTTCTGATAGCGTCTCTGTACAAGGCTCGCACAGCTCTCACTAACCATTCTTCTATCCCAAGTTTCCTCATTGACCACCAGATAAGGGATCGGGGACCCTGTCAAAGGCTTTCTCCATGTCAACGAAAGCCAGGTACAGAGGTTTATCTTTGTCTAGGTATTTCTCCTGCAGCTGCCTTACCAGAAATATAGCATCAGTGGTGCTTTTCCCTGGCACAAACCCAAACTGCATCTCATCTAAACTGACTCTCTCCCTAATCAGTTGGGCTATGACCCTTTCGGTAACTTTCATTACCTGATCTAACAACTTCATACCTCTG
>NC_068990.1:71053839-71055058 GCF_001194135.2 Octopus bimaculoides
GACATTCGGCAGACTCTCTTTCTCCCATTCGTTCTCTTTATTGAGCAACCTTTCATAGTGGCGTTTCCATACCTCTTTCTTTGCAGCCTCGTTTAGTGCAAGCGTACCATCATCCATGCGAACACATTTCTCTCCGACAACATCACGATTCTCTCTCACACACTGTCTTGCAACACGAAATACCTCAAGTCTTTGGTCCTCACGGCGCAGAACATTGGCAAACTATTTCTTATCTACTTCCCCTCTGGCTAAATAAACTTGTCGCCTAGCTTCCCTTCTAGCAGTCTGATACAATTCCCTTCTACCACCGTTCTTCCAGTCTTTCCAAGCCTGTTTCTTTTGTCTAATAGCCCTGTCAACAGCGTTGTTCCACCACCATGTTATTTTCGGTCGGGAGGGGACCTTGCACCATCCACAGATCTGGTCGGTGGCCCTCATAGGTTGTCCCGTAGAAACGTCCAGTTGTCCTCTACATTGCGTGAAGCTACACCCCCCTCTATTTCGTCATAGGCTTCGAGTAGTAAATCTCTGAGTCTCTGTCCATTCGCAGGATCTTTGAGCTTCCAGACCATTCTCCTCCAAGTTGGTCGTCTTCTCGGCAACCACTTAGCTCTGATCCTGAAGTCACTAACTACTAGTCTATGTTGTGGGGTACATTCTTCGCCTGGGAAGGTTTTGGCATTTCTAAGCAGCCATCTTTCCCATTTTCTGGCGAGGATGTAGTCAATTTGACTAGTATGTCTACCAGAACAGTACGTGATTAGGTGATTCGTAGGTTTCCTGAAGTTAGTATTGCAGACCATAAGGTCATTGGTATCACAGAACTCCAGCAGTCTGGTCCCCTCCTCATTGCGGGAACCAAAACCATAGCCTCCATGTACGCCATAGAAGCCCCCTGAATGTTGTCCAACATGACCATTGAAGTCACCAGCCACAAAGAGAAGATCGCTGTCATTCGTCGACGAGGTCGTTTGCAAGAGGGTGTCATAAGATTGGTCTTTCTGTCCGTCAGGTAGCCCGGGCTGAGGGGCATAGGCTGAGATAAGGGTTGCTAACCCATGTTGAAAGACTAATCTAACCTTAAGTATTCTATCGGATACCCTAATTACCTCGATTACCTTATCCACCCATTTCTCTGCAAGAAGTATACCCACACCCCCGACCCCGTCTGTGTTTCCTGCCCAGAAAATCTTGTACCTGTGTTCTTTGCCTGTGAGGA
>NC_068990.1:71057379-71058795 GCF_001194135.2 Octopus bimaculoides
CAGAATCTACATAATAATTGATATATGCATAGGAAATTTCATTACAAAATATTCATTTTTCTGAAAGTTATGACCTTCCAAATTCGGTGGGGGTACAACTCTGTAGTTATGCCCAAAATACATAGGAAAGTACACGCTTAGGCAAGAAAGTCAGGACTCATCTCGACATAGTTCTGTGGTCGTATTGATTCGTCAAAGTTTCTATGAACAAGTGAAGGAAATCGAGCGCGCTTGCCAGTGTATTTGTAGACCTAGTGGACAATCGAGAGAGGGGGAAAAGAGAGATATAGACAGCGAGTGATGATCGAGAGAGGCAGAGTGAAGCAGATATCGAAAGAGACACAGTAAGCAGAGAGAGCGGGGGTTAGGTCGATGCACGAGGAAGAATAGTTTGAGATATTTTGGGGAATTTCTGTCGCGTAGACACAGTAAATATTGAATGGTAGAAATAGAAATAGAATTCAGAAATAAGTGGTTTTCGGCCAGCTAAGTCTAAGACAGAATTATAAAAATAGGTGACTATGTAGGAAATTAAAACTGAAAAACTTGAATAAATGATTGGGTTTGACGGCATCGTTAAGGACAACTGAAAATGAATTTGAGCACTAAATGTGATATTACGAATCAGGGCAAAATACATAGGAAAGTACACGCTTTATATATATATGTATAAATTATCTGTCTATCTATCTAGTTATCTATTTATGTGTGTGTCTCTGAGTTTCATTGCATAGTGTAAATACAGAAATAAATTTACACACACAAAAAAAGCACCCAGCCTTTTGTTTGCAAGTGTCATTGTGCTATTTTAGCTGCTTGTAATTACTATTCAGAAACTTTTTTGGTCTTGTCATCCACTTTTAATTGCTGTACACATGTGAAATGATATGGCTTCAACATTAGACTTTGGCATGACCTCCTGCTTAAGTGAGACTGCTGTGCCAATTTACATGTTGACTTCTTTGAACTTCAAGTAATCTTTTGGCAAATGTCTTGAATAACTTCCGGCATTCGAACTGTAGGGTCTCCTTGTTTAGGGGTATTGTGCACTTCTTAACCAACACTTGTATCATTCTCTTTACTGGTAAGCCTTTACCCAGAAATTTCACTTCAAAAAACTCCAGAACGGTGATTTTCGGGCCTTGTCTACGTTTCAGGAGGTTCCTGCTAGCCTTTTAGAGCCTGTAACATGGCAGCACAGCCAGAAGTTGATGGTCATTAGTAAAAGGAGATAATCCCCAACTGTTACCATTGAGTAGTGAGGCATTTGCCCCTCCATATTTTTAAGAGGTCATGGGTCAACAGGCTTTTGGGATCTGACAATATACCATAAAGCTAAACCCTTTATGGACAGGAAACCTAAGGTAATCCCATAAACCAGCCTTCCATATATATATATATATATATATATATATG
>NC_068990.1:71059287-71063539 GCF_001194135.2 Octopus bimaculoides
TATATATATATATATATATATATATATATATATACAAAATATGGGAGTTTAGTTCACAGTTGATCTAAACAATTAAGTACACTAGGTAAGTGTTGAATATATTATAGAGAATTATATGTCCTGGTGTACATCATAGAATTTAAGATAAATAATTCAGTTAATTGGGGTAATTTGATTTAATTTAATTGTGATGTGATGTTAAATTATGCTCTGTAGTAAGGGGGAGGGGGAGGGGAAGTAATCAGATCCTAGGCAGGTCAGCTAATAACCTGTAATGTAGGTATTAGTATTTAGAGAATAAGAATTTATCTTTATGTAAACATGCAATATTTTTCTCGTCTCATTTATTAAGCAATTCAGATTTGGCCATTAAAATTAAGAATTTCTCATTTATGCATAAATTACAGTGATTATTTTTAAGGTTTTATGAAGATGTTTTGGCTAAGATATGCCATTCTAATCTATAATTAATGTTATTGTCTTTTAGTTCCTAGATGTAACTACATAAGTTTCTGTTCATTTTTAGTTGCTCCTATATAAGTTTTCTTGTAATTATTGGAAAATACATCACATTGGTAGATTACATTTTTAGTTTTACATTTATTCAAGAGTTTTCAAGTATATTTATCTCTGCAGCTACATAGATTAGTAAGATTAACTTTGCCTATAATATGATGAGGGATTATCATTTATAAGGTGGTTGTCCAAATTTTTAGAGGGTGAGTTATTTGGGGGATCACTTATATCAATTAATTGGTTGTTGTACTTTTCATAGAAAGTGTCTAGCTTTTTATTGTTGATAGAGGCTATAATAGTAGCTAGGCTGCTAGTTAGGCTATGGCCTACTCTAATTTTATTGCTAAAAATTTCTGAGTATTTCATATTCATATTGAAGTGCTTATTTAAAAGTTTCATTATAGATTTAACAATATTGGTTTTTAGCTGAATCGCAAAGGGAATTATTAGCCAGATGCTATCTTTATTCCACTTGTTATTTTTAATATTTTTGTTCTTGATATAAAAGCTGCTCTCAGTATTATTGTAGATCGTAAAGTTATGGTTATTATTATTACTACTCTTTCTATTGTTATTTTTATTACTATTGCTATCAGCTTTGGTAGGGTTGTTCCTATTCGTTTTATTTATTTTATTTATCTTGTTATTATAATTACTAAACAGGGACTTTATTGGTTCTTTTATGTTGTGTATTATTTTTATTTTTATTGTTATTATTATTTTTCTTGGTATTGTTCTCATTCCCACTATTAGTATTTCTATCATTATCATATCTAATGTTGTTATTCATATCATTATGAATCTTATTATTCTTCCTACTATTTTTATTATTACTACTATTATTGTTATTATTCTTATTGCTTTTGTGATTATTATTATAGATATTTTGGTTATTATTCCTATTACTATGATTATGAATATTTATGTTATTCAGGTTATTTTTATAAGGCTCCAAGTAAAGGTGCTTAATTTTTTCCTTATAGCCTGCTTTTTCCAATGCAATATTGTAGTGTTCCTTATACTTATTGAAGATATTTTCATTGGACAAGAGATACGAAATTCGTTTACTAATGCCCTGCACAAATCCTCTTTTTATAAAGTTTGGACGGTTGCTATGTGCTTTAATATATTTGAGGTCGGTATTAGGTTTAGTGTACGGTTCATGTAATCCCGTGGTTAAAATATAATTGGCATCTAAATAGTTAATAGAATTATGTTCTTTTTCTATCATGATGGTTAATCCAAACCTTTTAAAGAACTTATATAGTTTTTTCTTTAGTAGTTCAAGTCTCCTATTTGAGGTGTTTTTAAGGGTAAATAACGCATCATCTCTGTAAAGGCCTCCTCTAATCTCTGGGAATTCTTCATGTAAATGTGATAATAGGTAAATACCCACTAAATCAGATACCTGTGCTGAGTTTGGGGCCCCCATAGTGATGTCGAAATTATTGGTGAATCTTGTTTGAGGGTGAGCTGAAAAGTTCATAGGCTGACCAAGATACTCTCATGGAATGTGACCAAATGAGGTTTACTTTTCAATATGACCAAATGAGGTTTACTTTTCAACAACTTGCAGTCCACACATTCCTTCCATTAGTGTTGCAGTGCTTGGATCCCATTGGTGAAGAAGTTGTCATCCTGTTGGTCAAAAAAGTCATCAACAGTAGATATGTTGTCCTCATCACTGCAATACTGGTTCCCAGCCAAATGTTTTTTTATGTTGGGGAACAGATGATAGTCAGATGGGGACAAATCGGGAAAATAGGGAGGCTGATCAACAGTTCAAAGCCACAGTCATGCAGAGCAGCCATTGAAACCAAGGACTTGTGTGTTGGAGCATTGTCCTGAAGAAACAAGACCCTTTTTGTCAGTTTTCCTGGTGTTAGTTCTTGACAGCCTTTCATAACTGCCTCAGCAAGTTCGCATAGTATTCTCCATTAATGGTGTGGCCCTTTTGAAGATAGCTAAACACAATGCCTTTTACATCCCCCCCCCCCAAAAAAAAGAAACAGAGTCCATCACCTTTCCTGCAGATGAAACGACCTTGGTTTTCTTTGAAACAGGTGAGGTGGGGTTTCCCACTACATGGATTGTTTCTTTGTCTTTGACTCAAAGTGATGAATCCAACACTCATCCTGGTTTAGGAAACATTCGAGGAAATCAGCTGGATCTGCCTCTGACAAGGCCAGATTTTCCCTTGATGGGATCAACCTGGTGCACTTTTGATCAGGTGTCAGAAGATGCGATACCCACTAAGCAGAAGCCGTCATCATGTCAAGTTCATTGTGCAGAATATTCTTAACTTTCTCACAGAATATGCTTATAGGATTAGTTATTTGATTTATAGTTAATTGCATGTCATCCACTGCCATGTAACATGATCAATGTTTTCCTCAGTTGTGACAGTTGCAGGATATCTAGACCTTGGGTCATTTTCAAGACTATCCCTTCCCTTTCTAAACTCAGCTACCCACTTTTGCACTGTTGATAAGACTGGAACATCATCTCTTAATGTAGCAACCATGTCAGCATGAATGTCTTTGAGGGCTAGAGCTTTCTTCTGCAGGTACTTAATAAGAGCATGATGCCAAATTTTGTCCATTTTCAAGAGAAGTTGCTACAAGTTACTTTTGAAATCTTCTTTGATGAGCCAGATGAAATTTTACCCAGAAAGAAACAATGCAGTTATTAATAAGAAGTATTGAAATTAATGTATGCAAGATGTCACAGCTCTAACATCACTCCTTCATGGTCAGCCTATGAACTTTTCAACTCATCCTCAAGTGGATTCATATCAAAAGGGTTAATTATAATTTGGAGGAAGAGAGAAAAAAAAAGAGATACAAAAGGAGAAAGAAAGTAAAACAATTTGTCCCCTGGGGTAGGTACACATTGCTTCTTTAAGTCTTTTATTTCATCAGTTCCTAGTGTGAAATTGCCAAATATAATAATTCAGTTTGATTTGGAGACTTGTTGACCAAACTGGTAACCTTGATAATATCAATATAGAATGTTTCTTTTACTGATTCTTACTGTGTTGTTGTAGATGCATTCACAGTAGCATTGTATCACCCTTTCTAATATATCACAATAGTGAACAAATGTGCAAATTTACAGAAACCATTCAAAAGTATTTGTGCATACGAGTATGTATGTGTGTGTGTGTGTGTGTGTGTGTGTGTGTGCTTGTGTGTGTGTGCTTGTGTGTGTGGTTATATGCATGTGTAACATATATAAACACACACATTTATATTTATACACATGTACACACACACATGCATATATTTATACACACGTACATACACACACATATATATACATACACTTCAATGTTGAGATAAACTAGAGAGTGGAATATGAGCCAATTAATGTTTATATTATTTCTGTATTTCTACACACACACACACACACGCACACACACACACACATACATACATGTAAACATGCATATACACATATATATTTGCATATATATATGTATATATATTTATAGGTGCAGGAGTGGCTGTGTGGTTGCTTCCCAACCACATGGTTCCAGGTTCAGTCCGACTGCATGGCACCTTGGGCAAGTGTTTTCTACTATAGTCTTGGGCCGACTAAAGACTTGTGAGTGGATTTAGCAGAGGGAAACTGAAAGAAGCACTTTGTATGTGTGTGTGTATATATATATATATATATATAATTTACTAAGCCCTTTGACTTTGTACTTTAATTTAAGTAAGTGTTTATTTTTGAG
>NC_068990.1:71066850-71069716 GCF_001194135.2 Octopus bimaculoides
TGCCTGACTGGTCTTTGTGCCGGTGGCACGTAAAAACTCCCACTACACTCTCAGAGTGGTTGGTGTTAGGAAGGGCATCCAGCAGTAGAAACTCTGCCAAATCAGATTGGAGCCTGGTGTAGCCATCTGGTTTCACCAGTCCTCAGTCAAATCGTCCAACCCATGCTAGCATGGAAAGCGGACTTTAAACGATGATGATGATGAAAGGCATAGGCAGAAATTCCATAAGATGTACCCAGTGTAAGCTATGGACACATAAGAGGTGCAGCAATATCAGAGAAAGGTTAACAGGGAAAATAGGTTTGGTGTGTGGTAGGTGCACAGATACAATTAAGATTAAAAACATGCAAAAAATAGGTCCCATCAAATGCCAAGGGGGAAAACTAGAAGTAGTTGATAGTTACCGTTATCTCTGAGAGGATAGCTGCTAGAATAAGAATAGGTTGGCAAAGTTCAGAGAGCTCCTACCTTGTTGGTAACAAAGTGCCTCTCCCTTAGAGTGAAAGACAGCTTGTATGATCTCTGTGTGCAAACAGTCATGTTACACAGCAATGAAACGTGGGCTGTGACTGCTGAGGACATGTTTTGGTTTGAAAGAAATGAGGCTAGCATGCTTCACTGGATGTGTATTGTCAGTGGGCATGTTCGATAGAGTGTAAGCATCTTGAGAGAAAAGCTGAGCATAAGAGGCATCAGATGTGGTGTAAAATAGAGACGACTGCATTGGTATGGTCATGTGATGCATATAGATGTGGACAGTTGTGTGAAGAAGTGATCTCTACCAGTGGAAGGAAGCTGTGGAAGAGGGAGACCCAGGAAGGCATGAGACGAGGTGGTGAAGCATGATCTTTAAATGTTGGGCCTCACGGAGGCAATGACTAGTGACCGAGACATTTGTTGATATGCCATGCTTGAGAAGACCCATCAAGCTAAGTGACTTCATAGCTGTGGTCGTTGTCAGTCTCATTTAACTGACACCCATGCTGGTGGCATATAAAAAGTTCCTTTCAAGTATTGGGCCTCATAGGGGCAATGTGGCCGAAGCTGGTGTTATGTAAATAATACCTGTGCCAGTGGCACATAAAAAGCACCTTCCAAGTACTGGGCCTCACAGAGGCAATGACACATGACCAAGACCTCTGGCAATATGCTGTGCTTGAGAAGAAGACGCATCAAGCCAAGTGAAACCATAGTCCTGGTAGATATTGGTGTCATGCAAACTGATACCCATGCCAGGGGCACATAAAAGTGCCCGTTACACTCTAGCAGCTGTAGAAGCCATGCCAAATCAAAGTAGGGTCTGGTGCAGCCTCTCAGCTTAGCAGCCCTGGTCAAACCATTCAACCCATACCAGCATGGACAACAGACACTAAATGATGATGATGACAATGATTAAGGTTTTAGTCAAACGAATCAATCCTAGTACTTATATTACTTTGAAACCTAGTACTTATTCTATTGGTATCTTTTGTTGATCTGTTAAGTTACAAGGACATATGCAAACCAACACTGGTTGTCAAGTGATCATGGCAGGACAAACACAAACACAAGGACTTCTTGGGTCTCCCTCTTCCACAAGTTTCGACACTCCTTAATAGAACAAAAATTCCCAAATGTAATTCCTGACAGTTTTTACCAGTCTTCTGTTTTCATCTATTCTTTGTAACTGTCATTATCATCAACATCAGTGGTGGTAGCAGCAGCAGTAGCAGCAGTAGTAGCAGCAGCAGTAGCATTATTGTTGTCATTGTTATTGTTACTATCATTATCACTACCACCACCAACACCACCACCAACACCACCACCAACACCACCATGAACCTCATCATCATCATAACCACCATTGCTCCCACCACCACCACCATTACCACCACCATCATCATCATCCTCATCATAATTCTCACTTCAAGCTATCTTACATAACAACCTATTTCCAAGCAACCTTATCTTATCTCAGTATTTCTATCAAGTTGATCACTTTGAGGATAAACTGGGGATTTAGTCAGTCAGTTCACTCTGGCATGTCTTTACAAAGGAAATTTCTTTCTAACCTCACACTATCTTCTGATTTTGTCTTCCTTGCTTCTAAGATCAATAAAATAATAATTTACTATAAGATGCAGTGATTGATTCAATTGATTCTACCAACAGTTCAGTAAATCTTTACTTTAGTACCAATCTGAACAGAAATTATCATATTTTGGATGTTTTATTTGTTAAAAAGATTATGGTGGGTTTTTTTAAGCGAAAAAATATGGATATTGTTTTGTCTTTGTAAATATATGCACTAGATTAAGAGACCAGACCATTTTTATTACTGATGTCTCACATAATATGAAGCCTTAATCTTAGATATGCAACAGAAGGTAAATGTGAATTCATGTTTGCTATAGAAATTAAAAACTATAAACTGAAGTTTTTGTGGTTTGTCTCCTTTTACTTGCATACATTTAGTTCTCAATGGCTATGTTTGATTGACTGTAGCTTTTCATATCTTTCTTGCCAGATAAAACAATTCTCAAGATCCTACCTCACAAAAGATTATCATACAAACATCCAAGCACCAAGAAATCTTTGCTGGATCTCTACTTTCTTTCGACCTACTGACTACCTGGAACTTTGCTCACACCAGATAATGGCCTTTCCAACACTCTTACAATGAAAGAATTTGGCAACATAGTTATCATAGATATTGAGGGATGGCTGTTTGGCTAAGAAATTTGCTTCCCATACCTGGTTTCAGGTTTAGTTTCAATATGTGGCACCTGGGCAAGCATCTATTGTAGCCCCCCAGGTGAATCAAGGCCACGGGAGTGAATTTGGTAGACAGAAACTGAAAGAAGCCCAGTGTATGTATGCTTGAATG
>NC_068990.1:71070274-71074623 GCF_001194135.2 Octopus bimaculoides
AGTGTCCAATGAAGGAAGGTACGCATAAGTGGGCTGGCTGAGGCCTTAGATTTAGGTCTCACTTGGCTTGCCGGGTCTTCTCACGCACAGCATATTTCCAGAGGTCTCGGTCAGAAGTCATCGCCTCGGTGAGGCCTAATGTTTGAAGGTCGTGCCTCAGCACCTCATCCCAGGTCTTCCTGGGCCTACCTCTTCCACAGGTTCCCTCAACTGCTAGGGTGTGGCACCTTTTCACACAGCTATCCTCATCCATTCTTGCTACATGTCCATACCAGCGCAATTGTCACTCTTGCACACCACAACTGATGCTTCATTTAAATAAGGTTTTTTTTACTTAGCTATTTTCTCTTTAATCACCACAGTAGGTAACATGAAGGACACATTGTCTTAGTTATTGTCAGTATTACGGTGTGTAACAAAATTTTATTTATTTATTTATTTATTTATTTATTTATTTATTTTTTGTCTTTGATCAGTAAGTGTTATTTCCAATTTGATTCTATATAGAAATCAAATGAAATTACTACTATTCCCTTCAAACTTTGCTTTTGTGACCTAGAGAGTTTTGAAACTGACCTATTTTCCTTTACAATTCAGACAGATTAAGTATTCAGTGTTCCTGAAGCAGAAATATCATTTTAGCAAATATTCTGCTCAGATACCACAAATTTACATGTCACTTGCTTGACCTTAACCACTTGAGCATGTCACTCAGTGGCTGACAATATATGCATCTCTGATCATGAGCAGGAATAGTGGGGGAGTATAATAGCCATGTGTTGAGAGGAATTCTTTAGCATATGAATAAATGTAACAAAAGCAAAGTCTGAAGAAAATATTAACCATTTTCCATACTTTCAAATAGGAAATAACAGTTGCTACCTATGGACAAAACTTGTGTTACACAGTTATTGTTGTTGCCATTAATGTAATGAGTTTTTCAGTTTGTTATCCATAAGCACCACCTACCACTGGAATGTAATTATTTGATTGGTGGAAAGTATTGTACATGGTAAATTCAGAAAAATCTAGCAGTTCTTAATTGGACTTCACCCGATGAAGCACCCACAGACAGCTGTTACTGAACAATATTCAAATACATAGTAAATATTAAGAGTAATCTTACATAATGCTATATAAATATGAGCCCAGCAACTTAAAGTTGATGTGGAGTGCAGAAACATATATCACGATTCACATTGCTGGACTGATGCATTGCTTCAAATAGAGAATACTTTGAAGGCAATAGAAGTGCAAACATGTAAAACTAAGTGAATAAAGTAATATTGCAAAATTCCGGTTTCTTTTGGGTACCTCCTTGTATATATTTATATATATCTATTTATAGATATGTGTGTATTTATACATATGTAACTTCTATCCTCATGTTATATTATTTTTCACACACACACACACACACACACACACACACACACACACACACACACACACACTCACACACACACACACAAGTGGGGAGTATATATATAAGAGCGGGTACCCAAAAGTAACCTGAAACGTTCTCTGTAGGACAAGTCTATGGTAGTTCAGGCTTCCACCACTAGAAGCCATTTGGTGTGACCCCCAGGTATCAGTGTGCCAGCCAGCAGCATCGAATGAAGTTATACTGCCATGTGGTGCGCCTTTGTTTTGCAATGTTTCTCACCTGTTCATTGATTTTTGCGATAACTGAAATGAAGTGACGGCATGCTTCTATGAAATTCTGTTTTCTGTTGGGAAAACGGCAGCCAAAACAATTCTCATGTCTCAAATAGCTTACAAGGGCACTGCTATGAGCAAAATTCAAGTTTATGAATGGTTTTCACACTTTAGGAATGATCACGTCTCGCTTGAAGACCAATCTTGTTCAGGGCAACTGTTGACCTTCTGAATGAATGAAAAGATCCTGAAAATTCATGAACTGATCTTGGAAGACCATCAACGAACAGTTGAAGAACTTGTTGATGTGACTGGTGTGTTCTTGAGCTCCTACCAACGAATTTTGCATGAGGAATTATGAATGAAAAGAGTTGCAGTAAAATTTGTGTGTCACTTGCTCATGGAAGATCAAAAGCAGTCATGACTGAATGCATGTTGTGAACTGAAAGAACAGCTGGAAGTTGATCCGGACCCTTTTTCGAAGATCATCACTGGGGAGGATAGCTGGTGCTTTCCTGGAAACAAAGCATCAATCAAGTCAATGGAAGCATTCGATGCTACCATGTTGGCAAAAAAATGCATTAAGTGAAGTCCAATGTGAAGACAATGCTGATTTGTTTCATCGAAATAAAAGGAATTACCTGCACAGTGTTTGTTCCTTCTGGTTAAACTGTTAACCAGACATTTTACTTGGTAGTTCTGAAGCATTCGCGAGACACAGCAAGACAAAAACGCCCTGACCAGTAGCAAAGTGGAGAGTAGTGGTTTCATCATGACAATACACCTTCACACACTGCCTGGAGTGTGAGACAGTTTTTGACCAAAAAATGACATGACCCTGTTTACCCCGATCTTGCTCCCTGCAACTTTTTTTGTTCCACCAAATGAAAAAAGTCTTTAAAGGAAAACGTTTTGCAGATGTGGAAGAGGTGAAGATAAAAACGACAGAAGCATTAAAAGGTGTCCCTTCACAAGAGTTCCAGGACTGCTTTGAACAGTGGAAAACGCGTCTGGACCAGGGGTCTCTAAAGTGGTTGATATTGACAACTGGGGGTCGATGGAACTATTCAAGGGATCGATAAATGCACGTCTACTTAATTATCATTATTAATTTATTTTCTTGTACATGCCTGGGAGTCAATGAGGGGTCAAGGATTCCATGAAGGGGTTGATGGTCTAAAAAGTTTGGGGACCCCTGGTCTGGACTGATGCATTGCTTCAAATGAAGAATATTTTGAAGGCAATAAAAGTGTAAACGTGTAAAATTAAGTGAATAAAGTAGTATTGCAAAATTCCAGTTTCTTTTGGGTACCCCTTGTATATATTCATATATATCTATTTATACATATGTGTGTGTGTGTTTATACATATGTATATATACGTATGTATGTATCTTCATGTTCTTGCATTTCTTATATCAATGCATAAAAAAGTGGTTTTCTCAATAAAATACTATTCAAGGGTGCAGACACAAGCACACGCACACACAAAGAAACAAAAGAATACTTTTGTTCAACCAACCCAACAACATGATTGTAACCATAATATAGCTAGAAGCTTCCTGATATCATTAAGTACACATTTTAAGGTTGTAAGCTGACAGAAACATTACTGCACTAGAAAAATTGCCTAGTGGCATTTCTTGAAACTCTATGTTCTGAGTTCAAATACTGTTGGGGTCAACTTTGTCTTTCATCTTTTTGTGGTCAATGAAATAATTACAAATTGATCACTGGAATCAATGTAATCAACTTAGCCTTCCCCTGAAATTGCTGGCCTTGCACCAAAATTTGAAACCATTGTTAAGAACACACATCATCAAACATAAACATCACAAATTCTTTAATACCAACAACACTGAAGTGAGCTAATCTTATCTGGAAAGTGTCATTTCCAAGATTTTACATTACAAACTTAGATTATACAAAGCCAAACCCAACCCTAACATCCAGCTTGTAACTTCAGTTAAGTGTTACCCTTTATGAGTTGAATATCATCATTTTCATCATCATCATCATCATTTTTTAAGGTCTGCCTTCCATGCTGGCATGGGTGTGACAGTTTGATAAGAACCAGCTAGGCAGAAGCCTGCACCAAACTTCTGTGACTGTTTTGGCAGGATGTTTACAACTGGATGCCCTTCCTAATACCAATCATTCAGCAGAGTGGACTGGGTGCTTTTAAGTGGCACCTGCACTGACAAGGTTACCAAGTACTTGCAAGACCAAAAAAAAAACTCTTTTGAGAGGGTGGCATTGGAGGGGGTGATCTTGTATTGGATGATGAAAGGTTATAGTGAGGCAGAGAGACAGAAACAGGTACACGGTTACCCAGTCAGAGAGAGAGAGCGAGAGAGAGAGAGAGAGAGAGAGAGAGAGATCAGGAATGAAGACAGAAACAGGTGTACTGCCACAAAGGAAATACACGGTTACCCAACATCAGGGAAGTGTAAGAGAAGGAAAGAGAGAGAAGGAGACAGCAGGATAGAGATGGTGGCAAAGTGTCAGGCATATGCAATGATACAGTGGCACAGGGCCAAGAGGCCAGGACTGGAGAGTGAGAGGTAAGCCTGTGCATGAAGAGGAAATGTGAGGAAGAGAAGAGATGTACATTATTTACATTATTTACATTTGACAGATATTTGTCCTTGTCTTGTTTGTTGTTATATAGATAAATAGATAGATAGATAG
>NC_068990.1:71074988-71076321 GCF_001194135.2 Octopus bimaculoides
CCATATGCTATTCATATCTGCACTCGGTCTACTTAGGATGTTGTTGTGTCCTAGCATATGTGCTGCTTCTTTTAGTTTTCGTATTTTCCAGTGTTGTTCCTTGTCTATTATTTTAACTTCATCCCACAGGGGGAGGTGGTTTCCATTTTGCCATACATGATCAGCTATACCCGATTTATCAATATCTCCTCGTGTCACAGCTTTGCGATGTTCTTCTACCCTTATTTTGAGGGGGCGACATGTTTCGCCTTTGTATAATCTACCACAGCTGCATGGGATGGAGTACACGCAGTTTTTGGTCATATTCTCTTAAATATAGAACTGTATTATTTACATTATTTACATTTGACAGATATTTGTCCTTGTCTTGTTTGTTGTTATATAGATAAATAGATAGATAGATAGATAGATAGATAGATAGATAGATAGATAGATAGATAGATAAATAGATAGATAGATAGATATAACTAAACATACATACATATATACTATTTACATTATTTACATTATTTACATTCGACGGATATTTGTCCTCATCTTGTTTGTTGTTAACATAACATTTCGGCTGATACACCCTCCAGCCTTCATCAGGTGTCTTGGGGAAATTTCCACCCTGGGTTCTCATTCCTAAGGTATTTTTCGATGTTATTGTTATTATTATTATTATTGTTTTTTTTTCTTCTTTCTTCAAATTTTCTTCCATTTCTCGCCGAGTGATTTCCGTACACTTAGGGCAGAGAAACTCGTTGTATGCATTCCCAGTTTACACACGCAAATTCACAGGTAAAATATGTATGTAAAAAAAATTAATAAATAATAGATTCAAGAATGGATGTTGTTTTCACAGCGATAATGCACTTCTCGGTACATGAGTCATTCCAGTTAACACAATTTTTTGCATTTCCTGTAGGGATGGCAGGCCTGGTATCATTTTCAAATAGATTTCAGTACCTTTGTTTTATCATTCCTAGAGATCCTACAATCGCTGGCACGGTAGTTGCCTTGAGATGCCACATTTTTTCAATTTCTATTAGCAAGTCTTTATATTTACTGATCTTGTCAAATTCTTTCGCCACTATATTGTGATCGCAAGGAATACTCATGTCAATTAATAAACACATCTTTTTTGTCTGATCTTTTATAATGATATCCACTCTATTAGCTTTGATAGTTTTGTCAGTATGTACAGGGAAGTCCCAGAGAAGCGACACATTTTCTCCCTCAGTCACAGCTTCAAGATGGTGTTTATACCATTTGTCAGCGGTTTTGATTTTATTATTATTATTATTATTATGTTTATATATATATATATATATATGCATTTATATATATA
>NC_068990.1:71076423-71078599 GCF_001194135.2 Octopus bimaculoides
CATATATATATATATATATATATATATATATATATATTTGCACATGCATTCAAATACATGGCCATATGCATACATGTACTTATGAGGAAAGAAAAAATCTTAAAATCAAACATAGATAAATATGCTTGAAAGAGAAATTTGCATCAGACACACATCTTCTGCATTTCAATGCAACCCAAGATAAACCAAGAGAAAAAGGTAAAAAAATAGGCTGGCACTGTGGTAGGGAAAGAGGAAGTTAGAGAGAAAAATAAGCAGAATATATTAATGATGCGATTGTAGTATTGATATACACCACTTGAAACAGTCTGTAGAATTGTCCGATTTAGAAATATAATCAATTCTTCTATAATTCACTTCATAATTATGAAAATATAAAAGCTTTTTACTTTAATATACATATCACTAATTTTGTGGTATTACAAGATTGTATTTGCATGGTATAGGCATAATCATACATACATATATATATGTGTATGTGTGTGTGTGTGTGTGTATATATATATATATATATATATATACACACATACACATACACACACATGTGTCTGTATATAAACATACATATATCTACAAGTATATTTAGACATATATATATATATATATATGTATATACTTTATTAAAAAAAGCAGAAAAAATATCACAAAAACTGTTACTCACAGTTTCACGTTCCCATTTGTTGGACAGTTTTGTTTAGAATTCTAAACAAAACTGTCCAACGACTGGTAACAGCAAACTCTGAGTAACAGTTTTTGTGATATTTTTGCTGCTTTTTTAATAAAGCATATTACTCTACGTCCAGTATTCAAGTACTATTTTTTCCACCTTGTTTAGCATTTATGTACTTACTCTGGTATATATATATATATATATATATATATATATATATATATATATATATATATATATATATATATATATGTACTAGCAATGCATCCCGGTGTTGCCCAGGTGTTATGACCTACAGCCACATTGTACTATTTGTTTCTTTCTTTTGGACACAATCGGCACACGAGGAGTATGAAGCAAACAACTCTTCTTTATAAATATGTTTCTCGGTCATTTTCTGATGAACAACGCTGCAATTTCCATCTACCAAATTCAGTCACACATCTGTGGTTGGCCTAGGGCTATAGTAGAAAACACTTGCCCAAGGTACCACACAGAGGGACTAAACATGGAACCATGTGGTTGGGAAACAAACTTCTGAACCACACAGTCGTTATTGCACCTAATATGTGTGTGTGTCTGTGTGTGTGTGTTTACATTTGTTGTTAAATCGAGTATTGTATCTCACTATGTCTCAAATTAGCAGTTCATCAAGCAGAGATCGACAAAATAAATGCCAGTTTGAAGTATGTACTGAGGTCAGTATGATAATGAAATTTTTGGAGGTGATACCCCATCATGGCAACAGTCGAGAGACTAAACCCAGTAAAATAATGTTTAAAGACTTAATGGCTACAAATTTAAAATAATGGATTGTTAACCACAAGATAATGAGTTCAAAACTTCGTATTGAACTTCCACTCTATATGATAACAGTATATGTACATCTCAGTCTACTTGACTTCCAACAATTAACAATTGTAATTTGAAGGTGCACAGTGAAGGTGTTCCAGTCATGATTGTAAGAGTGTAGTTTCAATTCCTGGACTGGCAATGCATTGTTCTTGAGCAAAACATTTCATTTTATGTTGCTCAAGTTCACTCTGTTGGGAGAAATGAATAATCCTTACAGACCAATTTCCAGTTTAGGGGTGTATATATATTATATATGGTACAGAATCTGGGAAAATATATATATGACTAGCAGAAATACCCGGCATTGCCCGGGTTAAAGAGAATAATGAAATCTAAAAACGCCCTCTAGACTATGCAACCCTCAACTGTTAGTAGCTACGATACCATATTTCTACATTAATAACTCTCCAATCCATGCCAGCATGGAACATAGACATTAAGTGGAATGCCAGTCTCTCATCTGGGAAGGCTTTGAAATCAATGTTACCAACTGGGGACTATGTGTGTCGCAGTGATAATAAAAAGACTCAAAGGAGGTCTGCAACGAAATAATTTTACTCAACACTTTGCAAGTGAATCAGTTGACAATTTATGCACCACATTGCAGAAATCACAATGTAAGTATATCTGAAAGGATAGTCTTACACTGTT
>NC_068990.1:71079879-71085943 GCF_001194135.2 Octopus bimaculoides
AAAATTTTTTTTGACTAAAACACAACTAGAACCCTAAGTAAGGCATGTGTAAAATTTGAATGAAATTGGTTGCGTAGTTCTCGAGTTTTAGGGATTCACACACACACACACACACACACACACACACACACATTCTCATTTTTATATATATAGATGATGGCCGTCCACTCATGACTGAGGAAGACCATTGCTGACCTTCAAGAACATAGTGTGCTCTAGGACTAACTTATATTTTGCATTTGTGGCTCTGTTGGTGGCAGATGAGTCCTGCTCTTGACAAGCATACATATCTGCTAACATTGCAAAACAAGCTTTCCCCATTCACTATACCAGCAGTGTGCTTTCAAGCAGCATGCTTAAGTTCTTCATGCAGAATACATACTCTCTCAAAAGTGTCAACCCCCCTCCTTGACCTGCTTCCTCCATCTGTGGTAATGACAGGCATAACTCTCCCAGTCAGTCTTCTGCATATCACAGGCCTTAAAGAAGGACTTGATACAGTCCTTAAATATATATATATATATATATATATATATATATATACACACACTCATACATATACATATATATATATATACACACACACATACATATTTATACATATATGTGTGTATGTGTGTGTGTATACATATTATCATTATTATTATTATTATTATTATTATTATTATTATTATTATTATAATCATCATTATTATTATTATTATTATTCAAAACAATTCGATTCAGCCCCATGCAACTTAATGTTTCATAGGCTTCTTACAGAAACCTAACTCAGTTAATGGAATTGAGAGATGCAGGAAGTCCAAGATGGCTACAGGAAACTGGACTGCAATTGGTCAAGGCAGATCACCTAGGGTTGTTAGATCAACATTCCAGAGACACCAACCAGATGCATTAAAAAGAAGGATTTCCTGGACAGCATGGCTTGACTGAACAGGAAGCTGGTAGCACCTTGCTGTCTGGCCAGCCTTTGAAGGAACTTGCAGGTGTGTGTGTGTATGTGTGTGTGTGTGTGTGTGTGTGTGTACTAGATGCATAAGTGCATAAATGTGGATGTCTGATGCCTATGCATGTGTATCTGCAATGCATGTGTGTGGGCAGTTGCACACGTATGTGTAAACTGACATGTGGGTGAGAACTGATTGCATCAGCTCATTGGTGCATATATGCATGTTTACTAGGGTTTGTGTTTGTATAGGTACAGGTGCATATCAACCATATGTTAGTGCTTGTATGCACGAATATGTACAGTAATAAGCATATGCTCAGCCTGGGTGCTTAAATAAAATGTTTATTATAAGTTAACATGTATACGTTAATAAACATACATTCTGCATTGCTGTATAAATAAACTGTATGTAAGTTCACGTGCATACATTAATAGATATACACTCAGCTTTGCTATATAAATAAACTCAATGGTTAATGCATTTTGGTTTTCTCTACTGGTCAAACCCAGGAATGGTTCAACAAGTTTCAACTGGTTATTGCCAACTTTCAAAAATGTTTGTTTGAATTATCTTACAGAGAGAGGAAGTAGTTTAGAATTACAGTACTAATAAAAGATGCTACAAAGTAATATTGCACTCTGTCATCATCATTGTCATCATTGTCATCATCGGTGGTGGCATTGTCAGCGTTACCATCATTATCATCATCATTTAACATCCATGTTCAAGGCTCACATGGGTTGGACAGCTTGACAGAATCTGACTGGTCAAAGTACTGACATCAAGCTTCAATGTCTACTTTAGCATGGTTTCTACAGCTGGCTGCCCTTCTTAACCACTTTAGAGCATGTACTGGGTTCTTTTATCATAGGCCCATGCTAGAGAGGTTGCTGTGCAGCTTTCAAGACTATGATCCCCTTCGATTGAGTTTAACTACAATAGAGATGGAAAATATTTTATACTAGGAGAATAGAAGTTAAAGTATGAGAGAAGGGGCCGGAACAAAACAGGTTTCTTACCATAGAGGAGCTACATAACTCATTACTCTCACCCTCTCTTCTATGGAAGAGAGGGTAAGAGTGATAAGGGTAGAGTTGGAAAGATATAAAACAGTAATGATGAGGTGTCAGGATGGAACCTCAAAATACAAAAGGAGTAAGAGTAGGAACAGAAGAAGAGAGTGTGAATGGGTAGAGGTTGTAAGAGTGAAGGAAGAAAGTGAGAGATGAGGAATATGTGATGGGGTGAATATAATGAATGAAGAACAAGTGTTGAAGGATAAGTAGACATTGGAGTGAAGGTAGGGACGAGTAGGTGAGAACTGTAAAGATTAGGCAGTGTTGAGGGGTGGATGTGGTTACTGGTGGATACGGGCAGGCTAGGATAATCAATAATACATATGAGTTGATGGAAGGTAAGGGAGAGTAGGAGATGACTGGCAGTGTGGCAAAGGTTGAAGAGCAGCAGAACAGTAATAATGATACAGCTGATAGAGGAATGGTGCGAGAGATGTGAGATTGGGTAGTTTGTAAGTGTGTGATAAGAGGAAAAGCATGCTTTAGTGAATAAGAGAAGGGGGAGATGAATAGTTGAGAAGTAGAGATAATTTGGTAGCATAAAAGGGGTCAATGTAAAATGAAGGTGGAGAAGGTAGTACTAAGAATAAAGAATGAATATTGAGTGAAATGATTCTAAGTCATGAAAAAGATAAGAGATATCAAGGAAAAGCTGGTGAAACATGCAGATCTACACACATTTAATTAAATTAGCAGAATACAGTAGTTAGATAATAGATGGTGGTAATGTCTTAGCTAGGAAATTGGACAGGAAACCCAGTTGTGTATATATACAGATTACGCTTCCTGAATCAGTCTTGTCAAGATAGGCAGGTCTTCTTGAGAACTATATATTGCCAGTCATCCCAGTCCTTGATTACCTTGTCTGTATGATACAAAGACTCGAGAAGAGCTTTCACCACTTTATCCTATGCTGCCTTAGGTCTCCTCCCATAAGCTTCGTCCACATGAAGTGATTGGTACTTTGGTACTTCGTTACACAGTTGTCCTCATTCATATGCATTACATGTCCATACCAGCAGTCTTCTGTTTTGCACACTACACCAGATTCCTCTCATGCCCAGTCTTTCCCTCAGCACATTTGTGCTTTGTTGTTCATGCAAACTGACATTGTCCATCTAGTGAAGCACAATAGAGTCCTTTGATCCTGTCAAATCATCCAACCTATTCTAACATGGAAAAAGGACATTGAATGATAAGGATGATGATGATGACAAGGATGATGATGATGACAAGGATGATGATGATGACAAGGATGATGATGATGACAATGACGACAATAATGATGATGGGGATGATGATGATGGGGATGATGATGATGACTACCAGTGACTGTACTGATATGTAATTATGTCTCACTATAGCAATTATACACACTTCCAGCAACTGTACTATAAACATGTCTTACTATTATGGTTATATTATACACACTTCAGTGACTGTACTGATATGTAACTGTCTCACAACTGTAATTATATCATACATACTGCCAACCAATGTACTAATATATAAATGAGTAGAATTAGTGCCTGTTATTCCTAGTATTTTTAAAAACTAGTTTTCAACTGCTTTTACTCTATGTAGGACAAACATAATTAGATTTACTGGATAAGACAAAAATAATCAATGCAAACTATTCCAGCTGTTCTTAGGTACATTCTGCAGAATGAGTTCTATGGTTTAACTATAAGGTCACTGTGTATGGTATAGCTACCTGTATGTTTATCAAATACTTGTGCATGACAATTTATGTACAATTTATATAGTTATATTTTGTAAAAATGTGTGAATGTACATAATTGTATATGTACTTTCATACCTGTGTACAATGATACAGATGCAGCAAAAAAAAAACAAAAAAAAAAATTCACTATTTTTGATAAGTTTTTCAACAGCAATCATATGATGTGCACTGGTCCAAACCATGATGATAACTAAAGAAAAGACAGTTATTAAACATTAGAAATCTGAAGGCACCTGCCTAACTTCAGTAGCACCACACAAATGACTGAGTAAAATGTGATAGGGTTTTCTTTTGCACCCTGTATGTGTGTGTGTGTGTGCATGTATGTCATGGTGATGATGATGATGATCATCATCATCATCGTCGTTGTCATAACCCTCCTCCTCCTCCTCCTCATCATCATCATCATCATTATATGAACATGCTTCCATGCTTGCTTGGCTTGGATGGATCTTTTCCAGCACATTTCACAACTCATTGCAGTCTTTTGTCATCTATCTTGTGAAGTTTAAAATCTTAAAATCAACTTTTACCACTTCTCATGCTTCCTTTAGTTTTCCCCTCCCATAGGTTCCTTCCAGTTTGATCCCTTAACACTTCTTTACCCAACAGTCTTCTCCATGCATATTACAAGACCACAATGACTCAGTGTTCTCACTTATACACTACTTATTTTTCTCCCGGCTGATTTGTTCTCCATCAGGCATGCATGCTAATATTATACATCCATTGAAGCGTGCAGGTCACATTTCATTCCAGCCTCCATATATCCTCTATGCTTAATCTTTTCCATACAAATTTGTTTGAGACTGCCTTATTCTATGACACAACTTTCTGTTTTAATGTAATCTAAAAAACTTCCATCAAAATTTCATGTTAATTTAGGCCTCAAACAGGTGCTGAAGTGGTAGCAACATTAACATGTGAGACAAAATGCTTAGCACTTTACATTCTGAGTTCAAATTCTGCAAAGGTTACTTTGACTTTCATCCTTTCAAGGTCCCAAAAAATAAAATATCAGTCAAGTACTGGGGTCAATGTAATCAAATTACCCCCTCCCCTCAAACTGCTGGCCTTGTTCAAAATACCGGCTTCATTATGACAAAGTTGTTTTACTAAATTCTTCATTATTTTCAAAATTAATTGAAATAAAAGCAGTGTATTTCAAAAGAATTATGGCAACAAAAGGGTTAATGCCCATATTTCACTAACTGCACCACCTCCCTTCCAACATTATTGCTCCTTAAAGAAACATTATATGAACTGTCCTTCATGGAGAAAAAGAAATGTTTTGCTGCCTGCAAAAGTAATCTCTAAACTTTTCCACCCTGTCCTTACTCTAGCTACAAAGCTTTTTTTAAAGATCATATTCCATTACTTATTAGGTCACCTAGGTAACAGAAATTATCAACTTAGGAATTCTCCAAATATTTGAAAGACCGTATTATTGTTGCTTTTTCTACTAAATATACCTTATCTACCGTATATGTCATTCTCTGGGATTCTGCCTCTGATCCCATTGCACCACTTCTGCATACATAATTAATAGTGAGTACACCAGCTAGAATTCTTACTTTATTCCTTTTCTGTATAAAAGTGAGTAAAAGAATATAGCCACTTCTCATATGCCAGTAGAATCCCGTCTTTCTTCCTGCTAGCTAAAATTAAAAGGTGTGTGTGCATGTGTGTGGTGGGGGGAGCAGGAAGGAATGTGTGTGCATGTGTGTCTATGTGTGAATGTAAATATGTGTATATGTATATATGTATACATACATATACATGTGTATATATATGCATATATATGTACGTGTGTGTGTGTATATACATACATACATACATACATACATACATACATACATACATATATACAGCACAGGCATGGCTGTGACATAAGAAGTTTGCTTCCCAACCATATGATTCCTAATTCAGTCCCTCTGCTTGGCACCTTAAGCAAGTGTATCCTACCATAGCCTTGGGTCAACCAAAGCCTTGTGAGTGGATTTAGTAGATGGAAACTGAAAGAAGCCCATCAGGCGTGTGGGTGAGGATGTATACAGTAAGAGCCACAGATGAGAATTAAGATGCTCTGCATCAAAATTCGAAATCATCAGTGATCTGGCTATCTCCTAGGGAACATATTTCCTTTGTCAGTCATTAAGATAGTGCATTTGTGGCTATTGTGTTGTTTTGACTCTTATTTCTAGTAATGTCAGTACCACTTAGTACCCTCTGTCACTTTAGTGATGCCTATATATATATATATACATATATATATATATATATATATATATATA
>NC_068990.1:71086819-71089671 GCF_001194135.2 Octopus bimaculoides
CCGAGCTGTGTGTTTCACCCACATATAACAAGAAAACTTGTCACACACCATGCTCCAACAAACCACTCTACATCTCTTCTCTTCCTCACATTTCCTCCTCCATACACTATTCCTACCTCTCACTTTCCAATCCTTTCCTCACGGCCCTATTTCTCTGTATCATTGCTATCCAGCAGCCCCCACCCAACTCCATACATACCCAGGTTTTCACCACTCACTTTCCCACCTCTCTGCACTCTCTAATCCCGTCCTTTGGTAATATCCTGCCACTTGTATTATGACCTTTGAACCTCAAGGGTATGTCCTGGACTTGCCACCATCTATATCTCTCTCTTCCTTTACCCAACCATCCCATTTATATTCTGATCTCCGTCCATTGGGAGTATGCCCGGCAAACAATTCAAAATTATTTACGAATATATCAGTGGCCAGAACACACAATCAAAACAATTTTTTTCATAAAAAAAGAGTGTATAAATGTAAATAAATCACAATTATAACAGAAATTAACACAAAAAAAAACATACCTTGAGGCTTAACATGTGTCCCAACTGGTAAGAATAATGTATCAACATCTATCTACACAATTCAAATTCTGTATTCAAACATCATGCACAGCATTTATAAGAGACCAGTTTAAATAAGCCACAGCGAAAAACTGGATACAAGTGAAAATAAATAATAATAACTGGATATGAGTCAAAATAAATAATTGTGCAGAAAGACATTGACACATTATTCTTGCCAGTCAGGACTCATGTTAAGCCTCAAGGTATGTTTTTGTTTTTTTTTGTGCCAATTTCTGTGTACAGGAATGTTCTCCTGACGAGAAAAATGGATTCACTTTTGATTCATAACTTCGAAATTGCAATAAAGGACTAACCTTTTATTTTATTTAAGCTTTGAATTTTAAGGTTGAGGAGGTATAACATGAGTGCTTATAGTGGCTTTATAGCAAAGTTTATTGTCCAATGAATGAAGGGTACTCATAAGTGGGCTGGTTATGCAGCACTGGCATAGGCCACGGGTTATGGTCTCACTTGGCTTGTCAGGTCTTCTCAAGCATAACATATCTCCAAAGGTCTCGGTTACTAGTCATTGCCTCAGTGAGGCCCAATTTTCAAAGGCCATGCTTCACCACTTCATCCCAGGTCTTCCTGGATCTACCTCTTCCACAGGTTCCCTCAACTGCTAGGGTGTGACACCTTTCACACAGCTCTCCTCATCCATTTGCAACACATGACCATGCCACTGCAGTCGTCTCTCTTGCACACCACATCTGATGCTTCTTAAGTCCAACTTTTCTCTCAGGGCGCTTACACTCTGTCGTATATACACACTGACATTACACATCCAGCGGAGCATACTGGCTTCATTCCTTGCAAGCTTACACATGTCCTCAGCAGTCACGGCACATGCTTCACAGCCATGTAGCATGGCATACACATGCAGCATACAGTCTACCTTTTACTCTGAGTGAGAGGTCCTTTGTCACCAGCAGAGGTAAGATCTCTCTGAACTTTGCCCAGGCCATTCTTATTCTAGCAGCTACACTTTCAGAGCATCCACTCCCGCTACTGACTTGGTCACCTAGGTAATGGAAGCTATCAACTATTTGTAGTTTTTCTCCCTGGAATGTGACAGAAGCTGTTCTCTGCACATTTTCAATGTTTATTGCTCCTGAGCATTTGCCACATACAAAAACTATCTTCCCAGTTAGCTTCCTTTAATATTGATGCACCTCTTATGTGTCCATAACTTACACTGGGTACATTTTATGGAGTTTCTACCTATGCCTTTTCTACAGATTGAGTAGCGCCATCTACCTGAAGGGATTTGTGGTTTGTCTGCCTTCCTACTTATTAAGACTTTAGTTTTAGCTAGATTGACTCTAAGGCCCTTCGATTCTAATCCTTGCTTCCACATCTGAAACTTTTCCTCTAGTTCTGATAGTGACTCAGTAATTAGAACAAGGTCATCAGTATAGAGGAGCTCTCAAGGGTATCCTGTCTTGAATTCCTCTGTTATTGCCTGGAGGACTATGATGAATAAGAGGGGGCTGAGGACTGATCCTTGATGGACCCCTACCCCTACTCAGAATTTTTCACTGTACTCATTGCCAACCCTCACCTTACTGACAACATCCCTGTACACGTCTTGCACAACTCTCACTAACCATTCATCTGACTCTCTCCCTAATTAGTTGGGCTATGACCCTCTTCATTACCTGATCCAACAACTTGATACATCTGTAATTATTTGTTTCTAAAGCATCACCTTTACCTTTGTAGCAGTTGACTATGGTGCTGCTGCACCAGTCATTGGGTACGACTCTTTCATGTATCACCTGGTTAACTATACAGGTGACTAGGCTATAGCCAACACCGCCAGACATTTTTAGCATCTCTGCGGTGATTCCTGATGGGCCGGGGGCTTTCCCTGTCTTCATACCCTTAATTGCTTTATCTACCAAGGTACTGTCAATTCGGATAGCTGGTCCCTCTGTTGGGTCAGTATTCAGTAGACTCTCTTTCTCCCATATATATTCATATATATTTCGTTTTGGGATTTGGTTTGCAAGATTTTTTATGTGATTTCGTGTGTTGAAGTATATTCTGTTGTGTCTGGGGAGAGTCATTTTCTTATTGTGCCTTAAAATTTAACACACTCACCGTTAAAATTTCCATTTATTTTTCTTTTTATTTTCCTAAAATTTTCATTGCATCTTGCAACCTTATCAATAGTAAATAAATAACGGACAGTCAAGATTATTGATAGGGTTGCAAGACGCAACGAAAATGACTCCCCAGACACAACAGAATATTCATATATATATCTATATCTATATATAT
>NC_068990.1:71089939-71092698 GCF_001194135.2 Octopus bimaculoides
ATATGTGTGTGAGTGTGTGTGTATGTGCATGCGTGTATGCATGTATTTATGATGTGTACATATATATATATATATATATATATATATATATATATACACACACACACAGACAGATAAATCTACACCACCACAGTTCCTAAATATATTCACACCAATACCTATATATATATAGCAGTTGCTCAGTCAATATTACACACAAAACTGGCAACAACATTGATTCCATTCAATTATGATGCAATTTCTTTCCTTTGTTTACTCGCTTTTATTTCAAAGATAGCTTTCGTCTTGATTTTTCAGTATTTGGCTGGCTGAAGACTGCGCAATCACGATAATAGGAATGATAAGATGGCAGATGAAGCTACATTACCAAACATACATTAATGGTTGTCTGTTAATACTGAGGTTATGATGGCAACTCACCATTATCTAAACAGTCAAGAGCTGAATTTTTATATATTTATTTTATTTTATGTTGCATTTCAGAAACAGTTGTATCATTAGTTATAGGTTTCCACAAAACATGAGTAATAAGGGATTATCTGTGAAACTTGGGTTGAACAAATACTACACAGGGTATTTTTTTTATTTGAGCCCATCAGTGTTTCAGTTGACTTGTAAGGTGATGGATACAGTTATTCTCAGTTACCTTCCCTAATACCTATTCTGTCTAATCTAATGCTTATTTATTCACAATATTTTGAATTATTCATGCATTATCTTTTTTTGCTGAGATTTTGATGATGTGCATGTATATTTTTAGTATGACATGTCCTCTATCTCCTGTTTGATCAACCTTCACTCTCATTCAATGCAGCAACTGTGAGCTGGAAGAGACCTCATAGCAGGCTCTACACCAGATGGCTCGACATGATTGGGGAAGATCTCCAGAGGCTTGACATTGCCTTGGAGGATGCAGAGGAACTGGCAAGAAAGTGCCAGTGATGGAGAGGATTGGTGGACCTGGTCAGCTCTACACATGATGACACCTCTGGGACCACTAACTTGGAATGACCCCAGCCCCTTCAAGCAAAAGCATGAAGCCAGAAGCCAAGTCATAGGGTAGGTGTGAGAGGCTGAATACAGCCAGTCTGTACATAAAACTGGTATGATATTTGGGCCAGATATGGCTGGTTTAAATGCTGAAAGGTTAAGCTTCTTTTCAGACTGCACCATCACAGCAATTGTTATGGAGGCTTCTTTTCATCTATTCACATTCTATAAACACAGGTGTACCATAAGGTTTGGTTATGTTCATCACATGCTTCCATATTAATCACCTCCACTTGCTGTCACCTCCAACAACTCTCGTTCATGTGCACATAATAACACACTACACCAATCATTGGAAAACTATGAGATGTGGGACTTTCTAAATGGCATGCTGAACAGAAAATAACCTTGAATTTTTTTTAGTAATGTGGCCCACCTGATGATGGGCCATATCTCATGTGACTCCACATACAACCCAGACACACACCACAAACTTACATCATCTCCATATCAGAGCCATTTCCCAATAAGAACGCAGCTAATAAACAATACCCCCCACCTCAACAAACTTATGGTTTTGTGTCCTTTCTTAGAAATCATTGTTGTATCATCCAGGACAAAGCTAAATTCAAGCTTGTATCTATAAACACTCTTGACCACTATTTAATTATCTAATTTAGTTTATTGACCAAGGTATTAATGCATTGCCTTCAAATTTACTGCATCAACTTTCATCATCATCATCATCATCATCATTATTACTATTATTATTATTTGTATTTCTAGATTGGGAAAATTGGTTTTGGCAAAATAATATATATGCATATCATTGAAGAAAGTGTTTTTTGTTGTTTTTACAGTTAGACTTCCTATTGCTAACCAGTCAATAAAGCTCAACAGCAGTGGCAGCAGCAGTAACAACATCAAAATTTAATGTCCCTGTTCCATGCTGGCATGGGTTGGACATTTTGACAGGATCTAATGAATTAATTGAGTTCATATAATTGTAATTCGTAGTCAAACAGATCTATGCTTTTGCATATATAAGATAACCTTGTCTATTGTGACTTCACTTTTTTAAGATGACGTAGGCTGATTTGAGAGAATTTGATTGCTGTTTCCTACAGGTTGATCCACCAGACTACAGTAATGCAGTGTAACAAAGTTTGATTTGATGGTCGTGTGATCAATACTTAACATTTTGTTTATTGAATGGGAAAATGTTTGAATGAAATTTGGAAACAATTTGGTGAGCTGACAGAACCTTTAGAACATCAGTACTTTCTGAATTCATATTTCACCAAGGTCAACTTTGCCTTTCTTCCTTTCAGAGGCTATGAAACAAGTACCGGTCAAGCACTGAGGACATTAGAATCAATTATTCCCCTTCTAAAAACTGCTGGTCGTGTGCCAAAATAGGAAATTATTATTATTATTACTATTATTATTGTTGTTGTTGTTGTTGTTGTTATTATTCTCTTTTTGTTTCAGTCATTTGACTGCGGCCATGCTGGAGCACCGCCTTTTTAGTCGAGCAAATCGACCCCAGGCCTTACTCTTTGTAAGCCTAGTACTTATTCTATCGGTTTCTTTTGCCGAACCATTAAGTTACGGGGGACGTAAACACACCATCATCGGTTGTCAAGCGATGTTGGGGGTACAAACACAGACACACAAACATATACACACACATACATATATATATATACACATATATACGACAGGCTCCTTTCAGTTTCCGTCTACCAAATCCACTCACGAGGATTTGG
>NC_068990.1:71092851-71096115 GCF_001194135.2 Octopus bimaculoides
TTGCTTGGGGAGGGGAAGTAGCAAAATATCTTCATGTAATACAACACAGACATTTATTATTATTATTATTATTATTATTATTATTATTATTATTATTATTATTATTATTATTATTATTATTATTATTCTTTTGTAACACAGTGTAGGTAAAAATGTACCATAGTCTTTAGTCATCTGTCAAGTCACAACAAGGACCTCAGACAGATAATACTTTCCTTAAGATGTGTGCTGTGCCCAATAAGGTTGCTTTTGGCAAGACCTCAATCTTGCATGTGATTTCCAGTTGCTTTATGAAGTTTTGAAGTTTCAATGGGATTGAGCCCAATGCTCCACTCACCACTGGTATCACTTTTACATTACCCTCTCACATTCCATAGTCTTGCCATTTCCACTTTCAATTCAGAGTACTTGGTGATTTTTTCAACCTCTTTACTCACAACATTCATGTCATTTCGTATGGCTACATCAATGATCTGACAGTATTTGTCTCTCTTACTCAATATGACAATATCTGGCCAATGGTTTTTGATTACACAATCCATCTGAAAATTATAGTCCCAGAGTATCATTAGTTTTCCATCCTTCCACATAACTTCACTTGGTACATGCTCATACTAGTTCACCATTACTTCATATTGGTATTTATGGCATAAGAGCCAATGAAGATACACACATTTTATCGTGGTGGTGTTTGTATTCTTTTTGTGCAAGGCTCTCATATTCACTTACCAAGTGGATCACATTTTCCACACTCTTTCCATGGAGTTTGCATTTCTGGGTGTCAGAAGTTTTATTGATGTTATACTTCACTCAATTGGTAGCGAAAGCCTGGTCTTGTACAGCAATGATCAGACTTTTGGTGGTACTCTTCAAATTGTCCATGCATTCTCATTTCAAGGTCTTCTTCTCTCTTCTCTGGTTAAACTCTTCCTTGCCCATTGTTTCATCTGCATTTACACCCATATCTTTCATGGCATATTGCAGCAGGTCTTCATCACTATTTATCAAATACTCGGCAAGCATTTTCCATTCACTCCTTTTGCAATGGTCTATACTAATTAGTCTTCTGCCACCATTCTTTCTTTTCATATAATGTCTGTTTACGTTTGCTTTAGGGTGTAGCACTTCATGCAACATCATCAACTTTCTCATCCTTCTATCCAGTGTTGATATTTCCTCCTTAGTCCATTTGAGGATGGACACACTATATCTGACCACCGCAACTGCCCAGATATTCATTGAGGTAATCAAATTTTAGGCATTCAGGTTAGATTTCAACACCATCTTCACCCTTTTTTGATATACCTCACTGACCTTGACATTCAATTCTCTGTGTAGAATGTCAGCCAGCTCCAAAATCCCTAAATATCTATGCCCACTACCATCAAGTTCACTCATGGTCTCTCCTGATGGTAACCGCAATCCTCTGCAGGATGCTTTCTTCTCTCTTTTCATATTAAGTACTGAGCATTTGGTAATCCCAAATTTCATACCGATGTCCCTACCATACTTCTGGACTGTTTTGCTTAAAGAATCTATCTGTTTTTCAGATTTTTCAAACAATTTCAGGTCATCCATAAGCAGAAGCTGGTTCAATGATGAGCCTTTATTCCCACATCGGTAACCCATCTTAACTTTCCTAAGTGTCATTGTTATGGGTATTAGTGCAATTACAAAAAGTAATGGAGAAAACGAGTTACCTTGGAAGATACCCTTTTAATATTAACTTCTGCAAGGAATACATTACTTGAGTACAATTTGGTTTTCCACTTTTTCATTATTATTATTGTTGTTGTTGTTGTTACTATTATAAAGGCAGAATCATTAGCACACAGGGCAAAATGTTTAGCAACATTTCATCCATCTCTAGGTTCTGGTTTCAAATACTGCCAGAGTTGACTTTGCCTTTCATCCTTACTGAGTCAATAAAATAAGTATCAGTTGAGCACTGAGATCAATATAATCAACTTAACACCCCCTCCGAAAATTGCTAGCCTTTTGCCATAATTTGAAACTATTGTTGTTGTTGTTATTATTATTATTATTATTAGTAGTAGTAGTAGTAGTAGTAGTAGTTGTAGTATCATTATTACTATTATTACTAGTGGTATTTTGTCTGCCACTACATTCTGAGTTCAAATTCTGTCAAGGTCAACTTTGCCTTTCATCTTTCCGGGGTCGATAAATTAAGTACCAGTTGAGTAACAGGGCCAATGTAATCGACTTAACCCCTCCTCCAAAATTTCAGGCCTTGTACCTATAGTAGAAAGGATCATTATTATTTTTTATTTATTTATTTTTTGTTATTACATCTGTCTTTACATTCTGAGTTCAAATTCCACGTGGGTTAACTTTGCCTTTCATCCTTTCAGGGTCAATAAAATAAGTGCCAGTTGAGCATTGAGGTTGATGCAACTGACTAACCCCTTCCCCCAAATTTAGGGCCTTGTGCCCATAGTAGAAAGGATTATTATTATTATTATAACTATTATTATTATTATTATTATTATTATTATTATTATTATTATTATTATTATTATTATCATCATTATTATTATTTATTGTCTTTGCATAGCTTCTAATGCTGGAGATGTACTATGGTGCCAGCTTTTCACAACTAGTGAATTAAGGTAACATCCCTTATTTTTCAAGCACCAGCTGGAATATTCAAGCGGTTCTAAACAGTGCTGTTTTCTGCAAGTGCTTCACCATTATTGCAGCCCCTATGTGTTCCATGTACTTCTCAAGATTTTTGCTCACTGTTCCCAGGGCTCTGGCAATTATTGGTACTACTATCACCTTTTTCATCAACCACAACTGCTTAACCTCCCAAGCTAACCTGTTGTTTCTATCGACTTTTCTTTCTTCCTTATTGCATACCTTGTTGTCAGCTGGGCATGCTATATCTATGATCCGGCATCGTTTGCATTCTTTCTCAATTAACACTGTCTGGTTTCCTATTCTCTATCTCATGGTCATACTGAATCATAAAATCCCATAGGATCTTTTCATTATCATTTTCGATGATGCCTTCAGGTTTATATTTGTATCACTATCTTGCTCCATCAAGTCCACACTTGTTGCAAAGTCCCAATGGACAATCCTTGCTATATTGTCATGATATCTCTTATATTCTTTCTGGGCTAGTGGCATACATTGACTGGTAATCTGCCATGCAGTTTCTCCATTTTGTTCACAAATTCTGCACATATCACTTTCTGATGTGTTGTCTATTCTGTATTTGATGTAATTGGTTCTTAATGC
>NC_068990.1:71096346-71102631 GCF_001194135.2 Octopus bimaculoides
ATCCTACACAAGCCTGACGGTCTTACTTCCAATAATAGTGGTTCTGTAGCACTTTACATACCATACTATATTGTTTTCTTCTGCTCTAATGCTGTGTTCGCATCTAATCAGTCCTCTTCCCACTCTTTTTATTATTATTATTATTATTATTGTTCAGTAGTTTTATTTTTATAACGTGCTTTCACTTCACTACCGAGCGCAGCTCTGTGTGCCTTGGGTATGTGCTGTGGTTTGCTGTGATGCTCCTATGGTTACTGTATTGAAAGTGTTTTGCGTAGGATGTATTATTATTATTATTATTATTATTATTATTATTATTATTATTATTATTATTATTATTAAACTTCCAGTTGAAAGGCTAAAACGTTGGTGGAATCTTGATAGGTATTTTTGTTATCAAAACTACTGTCTTCATTGATATTATTGTTTAAAAGGGAGCATAAGACAATAGTCTTTGACCCCAGAAAATAAGAACTAAATAATATTTGAGCCTTTTGCCCAAATATTAGTATTTGTGAAATGCTTACATGCTAGCAAGTGAAAAATGGCATGGAGGGGCATAACTTACTAACGCAAAACAAACCAGCTTGTGACAGCAGAAAAAATCATGGAAATGTAATGTAATTTTTCTTGACACAAGTAACAATTTCTAGGACAAAATTAATAATGAATCCAAAAGCACTACAGACTCTATGGACAGTGAGAAAATTAACTGCAAAGAACAAAGAGGTATTGCAACAGAGAAAAGCAACACAATGGACACGCAATCACTCAATAATTGAATAGACAACAAAAATGTAACTTGCAGCTCCCAAAACAGAAATAATGTGGAAAATTCCATGATAACTAATAACAACACAGAAAATAACAACTCTAACAACACGGAGCAGAGAAGCTTAACAGAAAACAATAACAGAAGGAATAATGACAACAAAAACATCAATGAGAACAACACCAATACCAATATCAACACTAGCAACAGAGAGGCAGGTGCTGAAACGAGAGTTGTTTGATGGGCCCGGGTGGCCAAGGCACAATGTGGTAATAAAACTACAAGTCAGTCTTTGAGGGGTCAGGACAGGCTCATGCTACACAAGTTGAAGCAGATTTGTGTAGAATTTCAGCGGCACTTTACTGAACTGTATGAGGCACATGGTGGCCTG
Source organism: Octopus bimaculoides (assembly GCF_001194135.2). Taxonomy (NCBI): domain Eukaryota; kingdom Metazoa; phylum Mollusca; class Cephalopoda; order Octopoda; family Octopodidae; genus Octopus; species Octopus bimaculoides. The sequence continues at coordinate 71,097,510 of NC_068990.1, forward strand.
GAGGAGGAAGTGAACTTCACTTCCTACCTCGATGGTCTGCTGTGGCTTTCAGCCGCGAATGTGGAGTTCTGTGGAATGCCAACAACAGCTGAAGATATATGTGATGTGTTGGCTAGTTGCACGAGGGAGAAGTCTCTAGGATTGGATGGTTTGCCCTTCAAGCTTTATATTCATATGCCAGACTTGTTCAGTGAGATTTTGCAGGATGTCTACTGCAACTGGCAGCAGAACAGGAGAATCCCCAGATCTGTGAGCCAAAGTGTGGTGGCGCTACTGAGAAAGGATCTGAATAAGGGGGACAATGTTGATAACTTTTAGCCTGTAAATCTGCTAAATACAGATTACAAAATTTTGGCCAAAGTGTTAGCAAAGAGGTTGGTACTTGTTATTGACAGACTGGTGGGTGATGTGCAGACTTGCTCTATCCCCAACTGATCTATCCACGACAGCCTCTACCTCACACGATACATCATAGAGAGGGTTGGTAAAGAACCTGGCATGGGTGGGGCCCTGATCAATTAGGATCAAGCGAAAGCTTTCAATAGGGTTGACCATAAAATCAGTACTTGAGGTTGTCCTTAAGGCGGCTGGTTTCAGTCCTGTTTTCAGAGGCTGGATCACTGCAATGTACGGCTACATCTGTTCGGTGGTCAATGTAAATAGCCACCTGTTGGAACCATTTAGCATCGTACATTCAGTTGGTCAAGGATGCCCACTCTCACCCCTTCTCTACATACTGGCACTTGAGTCATTACTGTGGAAGCTGGATGTTTCGAGGGGCATCCCGCATGAACTCTATTGTGGAAGGTTCATATGTGGACGACATCACCATGATAGTTTCAGACGTCTTGGAAAATCAAGATGGTTGGCACTACACTAAGGGAATATGAAGCAGTGACAGGAGCAACGATTAACCAGAAGTCAGTGGGTCTGCAGCTTAGCACCTGGAGAGGCAGGTCCTTGCTGACCAACTGTGTTGTGGGTTGCTGGACAAGTTAAGTTGCTCAGTGTCTGGTTCAGTCTGAACCTCCAAGTGGACAAGAACTGGGGTGAGGTGACAGACAGGGCAGCCAGTCTCACCCAGAAATGGGCTGAGAGAAAGCTGTCCCTGAAAGGTCGGGCAGAGGTTGTGAATGTATACATCATATTGGTCATATACTACCACCTGATTGTCATCCTTTGCCCCACTTCATGGCTGAACAGACTGGTGCACTTGCTCTTCTGCTTCCTGTGGAGCTTTGTCAAACAGATTGTCATGTGTAGGATGGATCCGGCTACCATCTGAATCCATCGTGAAGATCATCCTGCCTCCTTCCTTTGACCGAGAAGGATAGGCAGTTTTTCTCTGTCCAGTGGCTATGGTGAAAGAGGTTGTGTGGTGGACACAATTGAAAGGGTTGAAGATAGGTACCTTACTCTTTAGCCAAGGTCTCATTGACTCTTTCAGGTTTCACCTGAAAAGGAAAGAGAAACTGGAGAGAGAGGTGCTGTCACCCAGTGAATTTGTTGAAAAGTGGGTGAATGTGGCAAGAATGGCCCACGTGAATGGGTCTACTGTAAGTGTGTGTCTGTAAACCAGATGGAAAGAGGAGAGGGGTGCCTACCTGAGGTGCCTTTGGTATTAGGGGGACCAAAGCGTATGAAGTTCCTTTGGTCACCTCTTGGTGGAACTCCCCACTATTGGAGAAGTACATTGTTGGTTTAATCTCCTTGTTAATTGGGTTTTTTTTTTGTTGTTGTTTACACGTTTAGCCTCACTGTCCCTCGTCTGTGTATCATCCTTTATATCTTGTGTTCGGCCCTGGTGGCCAATAAAGAAAGTTTTATTATTATTATTATTATTATTATTATTATTATTATTATTATTATTAGAACCAAGACAAAGAACCAAGATCACTGGCAATATGGTTTCCAAAAACGACTCACCCCCTCCTTGGTGAAACAGTTCTGGCTCCACAGACTACCCAACTGAGTTCTGGAAGTGCTATGTTTCAGGTTCTCTACTTGTAACAGTGACTCTCACCCACATTACACATTATGCCTGCCCCTTCTCTCATTGTCCTGACTCCACAGACTACCCAATGATATATCCCTCTTGTCCTTTCCTCCAGCTCAGTGAAATATCATCTTTACCACTCCTTCTATTTGCTTCCCCCCACTTTTCTGCATCCCTCTACTTCCCCAGCTCATGATTGTTGTTTCATCCACCCTTCAACCTTACCCATTTTAGCAGTCTGCCTCCCCATCCCTCACTCACTTTTCCATATAATCTTGCAAGCACACCCACTTCCACTCAGCTGTGTGCTTTGTGGAGCCACAGGGGCACCTTATTGCCATTATCTATGTCTTGCAGTTCCAACTGACCGATTTCTCTTTCTCTTTCTCACTTTCCCCCTACTAGATATGAGTAGCCATGCGGATCCATCTGCAGGAGCCTGCTCTAGCTCCTTCTCTTATAGTAATTCCTTCACCTCCAAAGGCTCATAGCCCTGTGAACTGCATGACAACCTCAATAGTGCAAGTAGCATGAAAAAAGGACCCAGTCCACACTGTAAAGGGGTTGGTGTTAGGAAGGGCAGCCAGTCATAAAAAAACATGTCAAAGCAGACATTGGAGTTCAGATCCTGTTAAAACCATTATGCCAGCATGAAACATGGACGTTAAGTAATGATGATAATTCATTTGAAGCATTGCAATGTTATAGCAAAACAGTGAGTTAATACTACCTTATGACAATGTGATTTGGCAATAAAACAGACTTTGTGTATTATCTATTATAAACACCAATTTTTTTTTTTTCATTTTATTCCTCATTCACATTGCCATAAGGCTTTATTAAAACTCACCATTTTGCTCATATATACATTAGTGGTTTTATCTATGTCCAGTCTGGTAGCAGCTATAGTGACAGTGGCAAAAGAAACTTGGTTAGAGGACTATGCTTAATGTCTCACTCCATTTATCCTTACTGGTCTGTTTCTGAGTACAGTGTTTTCAGCCTGTGTGGTACTAATGATTATTGTTGTTTTTAGGTTTGTATACATGCTTGTTTGTCTTGGAGTGAGTAGTAGGGGTGATGTTCTTAAGTTATAGTTAAAGCTGCTTCTGTGTGGGCTTTGCTATTATTATTGCTAACGATGATGATAAGGATAACAGGGAGGAGTGAGAGGAAAGGGGAGTCATGGTGATGGTGGGGGAAATCATCATCATTGTCATCATCACTGTCATCATCATCATCAACAACATTGCCATCATTATTATCATCATCACCAACACCACCACCACCACCATCGTCATCATCATCATCATCATCATCATCATCATCATCACTTGTACCATCCTCATTATCATCATCATACCATCGCCACCATCATCACCATGATTATAATGATGATCATCATCATCATCATTATCATTATCATCATCATCACTCATAGCATCATCACCAACGCCGTCAGACAGTTCTCCCAAAAATTCTATTAATGTAGTGGTAGCAATTTCAGGATGACAAAAGTATTACAGTGGTAATGATCCTTTCAGATTTCCAGTAAAGAAGAATTTTCAAGTCAACTGGACGATGTTGTTTTGTACAGTGGAGCAGTGGTGGTGTTTGTCTGAGATGCTAATGTGAACCATAATGTTATGCATTAAGACCTTGTGAATAGCCAAAAGTAGCTTAGAGTTGAAACATTTCCTAGTTCTAAAGAAATAGATAAGAAAATATTCTTTTGCTATGGGATTTGGGGGATGGACTTAAAATAAGGACCTTCCAGAAAAGTCTTCTGGGATGGAAAGATCATGGTGATAAAAGAGTAATTTCTAAAGGCAGCTTTCTGTGACTATAGTTCTAGAAAGTTCTTTCACTATCTTTTCATTATTTTCTTTATCTCTTCTACATTTCTACTTCCTACCCTTCCACAATTTTTATTCCAATATTTACCCAATCAACACAAGAACAGATTGTTAAGTTCTCTAATGTTCAAGATTTTTGTCAGTCCACTTATATATAGTAACTTAGAACTCTCTCTCTCTCTCTCTCTCTCTCTCTCTCTCTCTCAGGTTTGCTTCATTGTTTTTTTCCCCCCTCTTTTTAGTTTATTCCTTCTTTAGAAATTGTTTTAAGATTTCCCTATTTCTCTTTTCCCTTCTCTTTCTCTCATTATATATTTACATATATTTAAACATACATACACACATACATATATATATGTGAGTGTATGTACATATATGTATATACACACACACACACACACAAATATTCATACATATATGTATACACATATATTACACACACCCACACACACACACAAACACATATATATTTCTAATTCTCTCTTTGAATATTCATTTGTCTATTTTCCTTCTGTTTTTTTTTTTCCTTTCTTATCCTTTTTTGATCTCTACCTGACACACTTTCGTTACTTTACACACTATTTCTTTTTACCTCTCTCTCCTCTCTCCTTTCATTTTTATATCCCTCTCTTTCTTTTTTCTTCAATATTCCATCTCTTTTCTCCTACACATTCTGTCTCTCTCTCCACTGCTCTCTCTCTCCACTGCTCTCTCTCTCCACTGCTCTCTCTCTCTCTTTCTCTATCCCTTACCCCTTCTCTCTCTCCCCAATCCTCTCTCTCACACTTTCTACCCTCTCACTCGTTTTTTACCCACCTTTCTCATTTCCATGTCCATCTCTCTCTCTCTCTTCCTCTTCTGTAACCCCCTCTCTCTACATCCCTTCTCTCTCTATCCCATCTCTCACACTCTCACTCTCATTTCCCACTCATCTTCTCCCCTTTGATTTACTCTCTCTCTCTCTTTGTCTTTCACCAATTCCATCCAACCCTCAATCCACCCACTCACCCACCCATCCTTCCTTCCTTCCTTCCACCCCTCTTTCCTTCCCTCCATTCTTTCATAATTCGTCAGTGTTTCACTGTAATATGAAATAAGATGAATTAATATCAGTCTTTAAGCACAATACTGTCTCTGGCAATCCCATTTTTGGTAGAGATGGCAGATCTCTTCTGTTGAAATGATTGTAGATCAATATCACACCTAACATATGCATGCATGCGTGTGTGTGTGTGTGTGTGTGTGTGTATGTGTGTGTGTGTGTGTGTGT
>NC_068990.1:71102641-71111420 GCF_001194135.2 Octopus bimaculoides
TGTGTGTGTGTGTGTGTGTGTGTATGTGTGTGTGTGTGTGTGTGTGTGTGTATGTGTGTGTGTGTGAGAAAGAGTGTGTCTGTCTGTCTGTCTGTGTGTCTGTGTTTGTGTGTCTATTTGTCTGTCTGTCTGTGTCTGTATGTGGACACCTGAGACATTAGACCAAGATCTGATTTAGAATTGCCAAATTCAAAACACCTTTCATTTGTCATTGAAGTATGACTTGCCTCGTTAAAAAAAAATGTAATTAAAAATATATATTTTTTTTACTTTACTGATACAGGAAGAAAGAACAATATACAAGAAAAATAAAGTAAATAGTAAAATACAAAAATGATGATGTTGATGATGATGATGATGATAATACTGTTGGTGGTGGTGGTGGTGGTAGTGGTTGTGGTGATGGTTGTTGTGGTTGTGGCAGTGGTTGTGGTGGTGGTGGCAGTAGTAGTAGTGGTGGCAGTGGTAGTGGTGGTGACAGTGGTAGTGGTGGTGGTGGTAAAGAGAAGGATGAGGAGTATGAGGAAGAGGGGAGGAAAGAAAATATAGCCAACAAACCAGAATGTTGAAAGGAAAGCTGCAGCAGCAGTAGCAGTGGTAGTAGTGTTGGTGGCAGCAGTAGTAGTGGTGGTGATAGTGGTGGCAGCAGCAGCAGCAGTGATGGTGGTAAGGTGGAGTAATGAGAATGGTGACCAGAGGAGAGTAATGGTGGTGGCGGTCGTTGTTGTCGTCGTCATCGTTGTCATGATAGTAGTAGTAGTAGTAGTAGTAGTAGTAGTAGTAGTAGTAGTAGTAGTAGTAGTAGTAGTAGTAGTAGTAGTAGTAATGGTGGTGGTGGCAAGGTGGCAATAGTGGGAATGGCCAGTGAGGGGATTTAGTAATGGTGGTGGTGGTGGTGGTTGATGCTGGTACTGGTGCTGGTACTGGTGCTGGTAGTGGTGGTTTGGCACTTGGAGGGACATCCAACTGTAAAAACCAAGCCAAAATAGACTATGGAGCCATGTACAGCCTCTGGTCTTTCCAGTTCTTGTCAAGCTGTCCAACCCATGCCAGCACAAACCGGACGTTAAATGTTGATGATGATGATCTTGATGATGATGATGATGATGATGATGACAACTGCCCTACATTAGGGAAATAGAAAACGTCATACTATTTGGCTGTATACAGGTGGCCATTGGAATTTGGCCATCAAAGACATTTGTGGACTGATGATATCAAAGAATGGAGTGGAAACAAGAACCTAGTTGATTGTATGCATACAACACAGCACAGAGAGAAATAGAAATACAGGGAGCACACCTAACTGATGGCTGATGGGGTGGCCTTGACTGTAATCTCTTGTTTCTATTGAAGTAATTTTAAAATATCACTTTTAAATATTATTGAATGTGTAGGTGGGAGAAGATGGTCTCATATGTTCTTTTACTACTGTTAATCATTATTAATCATTAGTCATAATTGCTCATATTAATCATTATCACTCATATTAATCATTATCATCTTACATAGGATTGTTCAATATTACAAGATAGACTGACAAGATTTAATCCATAATTCCAGCTTATTTCATGCAGGTTGGTGACATGTGGGCATTTATTTTTGGATTGCATTAAAAATAAGCATGTCTGCAAGAGTTAAAGAATTGTGCTGTCAAAAACATCCACTGACTGTAATAAAAAAAAAACACTGCACATTTTCCAGTTGCAATAGAAAAATTGATGTGCTGTAGTTACTTGTGACAGCATTTTATAAAAATAAATATGACCAACAGATATATTTTTTTAAATTTTATTTCTGTCTAACTATAAATAACAATAGTAAAATTATATTTGTTATGACACTTATTTAATATAATTATTAAATACATTTCATTTTATCGTTTTGTCATTTTTTTTCTTCCTATATTGTGCAATCTAACAAAAAAAAATTAACAAAATAAGCTGATTTTCTGATATTATGATTTGGTTAAATCATAACTAACCTTGTGGAATATGATCAAAGACATTTATATTATTATGACAGGCCTGAATAATTACCTGCTTTTTTATGTTGGGTCTAATGACTTATCAAACTGTTTCCTCTGAGCACCACATACAAATAACTACTCTGGCAGAGTTGGCCATGTTTTGGTACAGCAATTTTGGCGCCACCTGTTAAGCACTGTTGATTCACTGCTGACTTATTTGACATCAGACATTTTAATGCTTCCCTCCTTTTAATCTCTCTCTCTCTCTCTCTCTGTGTTTATGCATGTGAGCATATTTCTCTATGAGTATGAAGAGAAAGTGCTTATGCCATTAAATTGTAATACTTCTCTCCCTCTCTTCTTATCTCTATCTGTATGCATGTATGTATGTTTGCCTCCAGCACCAAAAATTACTGTCCCCAAAACTGGTTGACTGTCCAGTCAGCTGCACCCATTTGTCTCTAACTCTGACTTAGAGAGAATTTCAAAGCCCTTTATTTATCATTATTTTATTTTATTTTTATTTTTATTTTTTTTTTGTCAGATATTATTTTTAAATACAAGCTATGATCTCCTTTCAACATCATGGTATGTTAAGCAGATAGGAATGCTGAAATTCTATTTGACTTGAAACAGTTTGCTTGTTCACTTTGCAATTAAATAGTGTAATTAGTCTTTATCTATTTGTTCTTTTAGTCCATTGTGTCAAAAAAAAAAAAAAGGAAATGTAGCCAATGGACACAAAAGGTATGCACAAATTGTATTTTCAATGGTGGAGTGGAATCAAATAACTTGATGAAAGCGTTTTTTGCTAGAAGTGATGGTGAGAATAAAGTGTTCCTTTTGAAGGTAACAAAAAAGAAAATGTCAAAGTGTGATATCATGAACATCTTCGATTTATTTGGAGAGGCAAGCAATCAGGGAACCACCACCAACAACAGCAACAACAACAATAAATTATTAAAGGCGAGAAAAACAGTGAGAATCAAAATATTAGTGTGCAATTGTTGTTATTCCTGCAAACTTGAACATGAACATAGTTCTTCACTTTCAGCTATCTTGAAGGGACATCGATGTTTTGACTCTGGTGTTTCGGCATAAATGAAGCCTATTCAGTGGTAGATTACTGAAGAGGCAACTACTACTACTACTACTACTACTACTACTACTACTGCTGCTGCTGCTGCTGCTGCTGCTGCTGCTGCTATTGCCATCACCACCACCACCACTGTTGCTGCTGTTGCTACCGCAGCTGCTTTGACAGAATTTTGATTCAATCAATGCTTTCTAAATGGAGGAGAGACCAGACATTCCTAGTTAGTTTACCCTGTTTACATAAAGTGACATACTGCTTATACTGCCTTCTTTTTCCAGATACATGACTGACATGTGATAGCTTATCTACTTTCAAAACATAGGATGTGGTTTCTCTAAAGGAGAAAAACATTGAAAAGTTATTTGCCCATCAAAATAATGACAACCGTCATGAGTTATTTGTTTCTTACAAAGAAACTAAGTCCAAGTTTGTGTTCAAGGGGACACTGGGGACATTGGGGACATTTGTAGATACAAAGGCAAATACATGAAAAATATAAATGGAGAGATTTGTGGTGATAATTGCTGGATTCTACACATATTTAGCATCTCTCACTCTTCCATTCCATAGCCATATTGATGGCAGAACTTTACATGAAGACCTTAGAAATTTTCCCATCATGTTTGCAATTATTAACAAAGTATAATTCAGTGATGAGAGACCATTAATTAAAGAATGTGTGAAAAATCAAGCCAGTGTTACCATTTAATCTTTCTCCTGAAACCATGGATTCACGTGTGAAATTCTTGTTCCTCAGTTGTTCAAAGAAACAGATTCATACTAACAACTGGTCAAGATAATTTAGTTTGTCAACAAGAATTTTAAGAAATGAAAAGTGGAAGTTGAAGATTCCAGAGAAACCATACCAAAGTAGACTTCAGAACATGATGCAGTCTTTGAACTTGTTGGACCCTGTCAAACTGTCCACTTATGAAGGCATGGAATATAGACATTGAATGAAAGGGATGATGGTGATGAGGATGATGATGATGATGATGACGACAATAATGATGGCAACGATAATATGGTAGTTAGAATTTTAATGAATTGTTGTTGTTGTTGTTGTTGCTGCTGTTGTTTTTATTGTTGCTGTTGTTGTTGTTGTTGTTGTTGTTGTTGTTGACAGAGTTATGGTGATGTGAGTGGCATGTCAGGTTATCAACAAAGAATTCTCAACAAAAATTCAAAACCAGTGTTTATAACCTGTGATAATCAGAAACTACAGTCATTACCATTTTTTTTTTTTTTTTTTTGGTATAATTGAAGCCATTTATAATTATGTCTCTGTTCACTCAACAATTTAGGGAGACAAATTGTGGCCATAACTTACAATTTCTGTCAAATGTGATATCAAAATACAAGTGGAGTGGTAGTAAGTGTACACAAAAGAATTTTAGAAAATGGGATGACTATGAGGACTATTAGAACGAAACATGATTGAAAGAAGATGTAGTGCAAATAATATTCTGTAAAATATTCTTACATAGAATTTGGCATCTTTGGAGAAATCTTTTATCATTTCTCAATCAATTGCAGAAACATTTTCAGGATCCAAAAATGAATTTTAGAGAAGCAATTCCTGATCTTGATTGTCTGAAAGCCAAATTGATAAAATCATATGCACAGTTCTGTCAAGAAGCACTGAAAATGGCTAAGAATCAATGTGAAACATGGGGATTGACTAATGAAAATAGAAAAATACATTGTAAATGAATGCTAAGTAAAAATATAGCTGATGGGGGATTGACTGCTGAACAGGAAACTTGTCGCATCATGGAGGATGTTATTGATCACCTGATTACAAAAATAGCTGAAAGATTTTCTCATGAGATTTAGGTTCACAGTTTGGATTTTTACCAGATGTGAAAAATAATGTTTCAGGAAATTTTGATGATGAAAAATGTTTTAAGTTAGTAAAAAACTGGCTAAGTGATATAACTGGACCAAAAGTGTACAGACAGATAAAAATCTGTAGACTGTATATAAGTAGAAGAACATGAACGAATTTTCTTCAATCAAAGATTGTAATTGATTTGCTAACATTTATTATTTCATGCAATAAAAATGTTTTGTCAAATTTAAAAACTGCAATGCAGATTTTAGGGTTTCTGTAACCAGTTGTGAAAGAGTTCTTCAACAAGCTGAATTAATTCTAACATGCATGAAAGCTGCAATAAATCAAGAACGACTTAGTAACTTGATAATATTAACTATTGTAAAAGATATTAACGTATTTGCAATAGTAAATACTCTGAAGGTGTATATCTGGTATAATCATAAATACTGGAATGTTACCAGTAGAAGGTCTGGTTAAGTAAATAATTAAGGTCTGCTCCAAAAAATGACAGCCATACACACACACACACACACACGTGCGCGCACTGTTGGACAGTCTTTTACTCATAAACGTCCAAAATTTTGAAGAGATATTTCGTTCACACCTGTTAAAATCCAAAATTTTTAATACTCATAAGAACATAGCTTATCACCTCAATAACTAATAATAAAAATGTTAATAATGACAACAACAACAACAACAACAACGGTAATACTAGTAATAATAAATGCCCTGATGTAGTACCAGGCAGTGGGTCTTATAGCTTCTGATCTTAATTGATTGGAAGTGTTATTATGTACATTGTTTTGTCTTGGTATAAAAAGATGGGCTACAGCAAATATTCTACTCAATACCACAGATTTGCTTGTCAGTTGTCAGACTTATCCAGTTGAGCATTTCCCTTGGTGGCTGACGATATGTTCATCTCTGATCATGAGTAGAAATAGTGGGGAGCATCGTAGGCATGTGTTGAGAGGAATTTTTAGGGGCTTGAATAAATCACCCCTGGAAACATGGGTGTTTCGTTCATCATCCTTAAACAAACCTTATTCAGGGACCTATTGAGTGGGATGGCTACTCAACCTGAAGAAAATTCTAACTGGGCCCCACCTGCAAGGTCATGCGCTGTTAATCATGATATGAGATCACCATGTCGCACACATATGGTTGTGATGCATGTGCCTGGTGTACCCTTATCAGGCAGGTAGTCATGATGGGTATATTGGGCTTCGTATAATTGTACCCCAGTGTTACTTTGATGGCTTGTGCTACTCTCTCACTCAATAATAATAATAATAATAATAATAATAATAATAATAATAATAATAATAATAATAATAATAATAATAATGGTTTCAAATTTTGGTGTAAGTCCAGCAAGTCTGGGTGGGGGTACAAGTCAATTATATTGACCCCAGTGTTTGGCTGATACTTATTTTATTGATCCTGAAGGGATGGAAAGCAAATTTGACCATGGAGGGATCTGAACTCAAAACATAAAGATGGACAAACTATAATAATAATAATAATAATAACAATAAAAATAATAATAATACACACTAATGCACATTACAATCCCTTCTGATGAAAATATTGTTCAAAAGGAAGTGGAAAAACTATCAAAATATAAGTACATTGAAACTAAAATATTCAAGATGTGTGACATGAGGATGTTAACAATACCACTAGTAATTGGAGCATTAGACATGATTAAAAATATGAAAAGAAGCATAGAAGCCATACCAAGACTTGCAACTACACACTGCCCAAAAAATAGCACTGCTAAGAACAGGCTGCATCTTACACAAGACACTATCAATTCAATAATGTAGCTCTCGACTCACTGGAGTAGCGCAAATAGAACAATCTTCACACACAGTATAAACACCTTATACAACAAGCATTACTTAATAATCTAGAGTGACACAACTTGCATGACATATAATATACAAGGTTAAAACCTCAAAAAATAACAAACGCACATTACACACACAACAGAATGCACAATAGATTTATGACGATAATAACGATGATGGTGATTTCTGATTTTGGTACAAGACCAACAGTTTTGAAGGGAGGAGTAAGTTGATACCATCGAGTCCTGTACTTGACTGATACTTTATTTCATTGACCCCATAATGATGAAATGCAAAGTTAACTTAGATGGAATTTGAACTCAAAATGTAAAAATCCAAAACAAACACCACAAGACATTTGGTTTGTTACTTAAATGGTTCTACCAATTACAATAATTAGCAATAATGTTTCTGTTGTCAATGATGATAGTGGGGGAGATGATGATGGTGATGATTATGATGATGATGATGGAGGAGAATATGATGATGACTGATGATTGGAGTAGTGGAGGAGAAGCTACTGTTGATGATGATGGTGGTGGTGTATGGGGAGGCAGGGATGGGGGTGGGGAATGTTACTGCTTTTGGAGGTGCTAATACCTGTGATAGCGGTGGTTTTACTGTTATTACTGGTTATGGGATTAATGCTGGTGGGAGAAGGCAGTGGAGGGGTGCTGCTGTAGGAAATGCTGATTCTTGTGATGATAGTAGTGCTGGTGGTGGTGGTGGGGCAGGTACTACTACTACTGCTGCTGCTGTTGCTACTAGTTTCTTTATTATGCAGAAGGTCTTCTCGGGGAGACAAGGATCTACAATAAAAAACCATTTAACCCTGTTAACACCAACCCACATGAGACCACCAACACTGAAGTGCACTGAGTGTGCTTTTTATGTGGCACCAGCAGAAGTGAAGTCACCAAGTAACTTGCAAGACAAGAACCCTTCACGAAGTGGGAATGCAGTATTGAAACAGGTAGCTTTATGTCAGGTGTTTGAGAGGGATGTGCACAGGTGTCTTATTGTAGTGGACACATATGTCTAATCCAGCCGGAAATGGAAAATGAATGGTGGAAATGAGATATCAGGGCTTACTCTCAAGGTATAAGATGGTAGATAAAGAGAGAATAGGGACTGACAATCGAGGATGGGTGAGTGGGTCCTTATAGATTTCTGTAAGGAAACAAAATACTAAGAAAACCATTTTTGACCCAGCCCAAGAATTCTAAGCCATATCTTTTATCCTTTACTTGTTTCAGTCATTAGACTGTGGTCATGCTGGGGCATCACCTAGAAGAATTTTTAGTCGAATGAACTGACTTGGTACTTAGATTTTTTCTTTTTTTTTTAAGCTTGGCACTTATTCTATTGGTCTCTTTTGCTAAACTGCTAAGTTACAGGGACATAAACACACCGACACTGGTTGTCAAGTGCTGGTGGAGAACGAATGCAGACACAAACACACACACACACACACACACACACACACACACACACACACACACACACACACACACACACACACACACACACACACAACGGGCTTCTTTCAGTTTCTGTCTACCAAATCCACTCACAAGATTTTGGTAGGCTCAAAGCTATAGTAAAAGACACTTGCCCAAGGTGCCATGCAGTGGAACTGAACCGAAGCCATGTGGTAGGAAAGATATTTCTTTCTCCACAAAACAACTCCTTTGTTTATTCTAAATGTGACATCTGAAGATAAGAACGTAGCTATAATAATGGCTTTGGGAATGGTGGTGGTGGTGGTGGTAGAGGTCATGGTAGTACAATATGAAATGTTACAATATCATATATATATACAAATATCATGCACGAACAATCAATACAAAATGTGAAATGCAGACAATAGAATATAACAGAAATAAATAAACAGCCACTGAGGATTAATAAATAAATAAAATAAACATACATACATAGAAAAAAATGAGACACATATACACACACATGTATATTCACACATATACATACATGTATATATATATATATATATATATATATAT
>NC_068990.1:71113321-71139644 GCF_001194135.2 Octopus bimaculoides
GACATGTGTAAGGATTTTCGAGCGAGATTGTTGCCAGTGCTCCTGGACTGGCTCTTGTGCAGGTGGCACATAAAATACACCATTTTGAGCATGGCCATTGCCAGTACCGCCTGACTGGCCTTCGTGCCAGTGGCACGTAAAAGCACCCACTACACTCTCTGAATGGTTGGCGTTAGGAAGGGCATCCAGCCGTAGAAACTCTACCAAATCAGATTGGAGCCAGGTGTAGCCATCTGGTTTCACCAGTCCTCAGTCAAATCGTCTAACCCATGCTAGCATGGAAAGCGGACGTTAAACGATGATGATGATGATGATATGTATGTATGTATGTATGTATACATGTATGTATATGTATATATAGATAGATACGTAAATATGTGTGTGCAGGTGTGTATGTGTGTGTGTGTGTGTGTGTGTGTGTGCACGCACGCGCGCGTGTGTGCATGTGTGTGTGTCTCTACTATAACCTCACTTAGGGTTTATTCTTTGTCTTGAAAGTTACTTGGTAACTTCACTAGTGCCTGTGTCACAAAAAAAAAAAAAAGCACTTAGTGCATTCTGAAAATTGGATGGCATAAAGAAGGGAATGCAGCTATAGTAGCTATACCAACCAAAATAGATTTGGAGGTCAACACAAAGTCCTCTGGCTCATTGGATCCTGTCAAACCATCTAACTCATGCCAACGTGAAAGATGGACATTAAATGATGATGATGATATGCATATAAAAATATATGTTTGTTTGTTTTTTTCATTTTCCTTTGTTTTTACATTACATTTTTCTCATGTTTGCATGAGTTAGGTATATGCAAATTTATCCTGAATTAAATAAAGTGTTAAACTCTTTTAGCATGCAAACTAGTAGCTCCAGGGAACTGGAGCTACTAGACTTGATGTGCATATAAACAGACTGGTTACTTGTTTCCCTGAGATTAGTCAAGCAATGCAGACACTCCAATACTGATCAAAACTATCAGGGCTACACTAGATGACAGGTATGATGAAAAAAGGGGGAGATAAAGAGATATATTGCAGAGAAAATCTGGGAATTTCTACAACAAAATCTAGAGGAAGGAACAGACTAGATTCAAGGCACAGTCTAATGACTAAAACAAGTAAAAAAGGTCAGAGCCATGAGGTTCCAGATTGTGAAACTTTGTGTTGGTAAATCAAGATATTGTTGGGGGAAAGTGGTTTAAAACTTGATGGTGGTTCTCTTAGTTTTGTTTGCACCAAGAAAAAACGAGGCTTAGTGCTATTATGAGATGAAGGAAAATGAGGAAAATATATGTAAGAGGATCTATCCTAAGTGTACCCAACAGAGGAACTTGCCTTTGAAGTGGACAGCTATATGGTAAATAGAGCCATTAAGGTTATGAAGGAAGAGAAAGTAACAGGTCCATCTGGTATAGTCACTGAGATGCTGAAAACATTGAGTGACATAGGACTCAAACTGGTTGCTCACATAATCAACCAAGTTATAGACAGATATATAGTACCCAATGACTAACATAGCAATGTCACAGTAAACTGTTATAAAGACAAAAAAAAATGCCATAGAAAGAAACAACACAGATATCTGAATGGATGGACCAAGTTCTGGAAGTTAGACATGATTAGGGAGAAAATTCAGTTAGATGAGATGCAGATTGAATTTATGCCATAACAAGGGTACTTCTGATGTCTTCATCTTCACCTAGTGTCAGTTGATCTGGAAATATCCTTAAAAAGATACTACAATCTGCAGTGTAGTGATCTTTCAAACAACTATATATAGGTTGTGAGAGCAGTGAAAGCCATGTGCAGGAATGTAGTCAGCAAAGTGAGAGTTGGCAATGAATTCAGTGAGTAATTTAGTGTGAAGGAAGGAGTTCATCACAGGACTCAATTCTCAGCATCTGCCTATGTATTATAGTCCTCTAAGGTATAACAGAGAAGTTCAAAATGAACTGTCATTGGGACCAACTTTATGTAGCAGTATCTGAAGAAAATGTAGAGAAGAAATTCTAGATGTGAAAACAAAATTTAGACTCAAGAATCATCAGAGTAAACTTGCCAAAGAGTATGATTTTTTAAATAAGAAAGGAGATAGGACTCTGCTTCTATCAAAGAAATTGCCATGCTTGATATGCAGAAAAGGAATAGGTAAGAACTATATATTGTGTAGTTACTGTAAAGTATGAGTGCACAAGAAGTGTTGTGGAATAACAGGTAGGCTGATGGTGAATGAAGATGCCATACAAGTTGTTAAGTGAAGGATGATATTCTGAAAGTATAGTAACCAGAATATGAGCAGATTGGAAAAAAGCTCAGGAAGCTTTTACCTCTGTTGGTAATGGGATGTAAGATTAGAATGCAAGCTGAATGATGACCTTACTTCTGTTGGTAGCCGGAAGAAAGCACTGAGTATGTGCTGTGAAATGGTTGGCTTTAGAAAGGGTATCCAGCTGTAAAAACCATGCTGTCCTGGAACCCATCACATCCTGCCAAACCATCCAACCCTTGCCAGCATCGAACATGGGCATTAAATGATGATGATGATGATGATTGGTGTGGTACAAATGCATTGAGAATTTAACTGAGTATAAGAGCAATCAGATGCAATTTGCATGAGACATCAGCACAAGTGCAGACATGAAATACATACAGATGATGATGGCTGAAGAAAGCAGGTGCCAGATCTAAATGTGTGGATGTGACAAGGGTTTTGGCTACCCTGTATGGTCACCAAATTGGAAAGCCACTTCCTTAATGTTACATATTCTTCAACTCCAGTGAACATATGTAAATAAAGTGACTCACTCTGTGAGGTACACTCACTCCACACAACCCATTCTTTGTCACTTTTCTAAGATGACAGAGGCTTTCAGAGAAGTAGAAGAAAATCATAGACAGAAGTGGTGAATTGTGATCTTGGGATGGTGTAACTCACAATAGTGCCAAAAGTAAAAAAGCGACAAAATGCAGGACTGGAGAAGACCTGTCACATTTAACCAGATATAGAAAGGTGAACACAAAGAAGGAAATGATGATGATGATGATGACGACGACGACCGCTGATAATGACGACAACAAAATTGATGATGATGATGATAATATTCATGAAGATGATGATGATGATGACAATTATGATAATGACAACAATGACAACAATAACGACAATGATGATGATGATGATATATGTATATAAAAGTCTATAGATTTTCTGTTTTAAATGTCAGGACATTTTCATTAATATTAGCTAACACATCATTGTTGAAAGATGAACTCACAAAAGATAGATTGGAAAATGAATAAATAAATAAATAAATAAATAAATAAATAAATAAATAATAATAGCCACATCAATTCAGATTAAAGATGTCAAAATAGTTTTGTACAAATGACAATTTCAATTCAACTATTCTGGATGTTAATAAAAGTCAATAATATGCTATTGAGTGAAATATAAAAACCATATCACTCATTAACCATCTTTTTTTTATTTTAGTCAGATTTGTGTATAACAAAACCATAGTTGATTTGATGGAGATGCTCTTGTCCTTGTTATTGCTTAACCATCAAGTTAGACCTGACTGAACAAGCACATAATCAAAAGCAGTCTGACAATGCCTCTTAGGTGGATTTTGCTTATGCTATAATTTGGTACATAAATGTCAAGCCATAACCCCACATTCCCATCATGCTAAAATCTACATTAGTGGCACTTTTGATTTCAAGCATCGCTACCAGGCTCACCTGAGCTCTTTTTCAAATGGAACCTTTAAACTTCCTTAGCTACATACATGCACCACTTCAAATCCCAGGACATTCTCAATACCTTGTCCTGGTTCATGAGGGTATCCCATACAATGCTAACTATTGCACTTGTAATTTATGTTGCAGGGAATCACTCATAGTTCTATACCATTATAATACTTCATTAGTCAGTAGGGACTCTGATGTAATATTCTCATGTAAACATGAGTTTTATTCCACATTTGTTCATTATGTAAAGTCTTTATAATGTCTGCTAGTTGTGACTGAATCTCTTCACTTTTTATTCAAGTAAGTACCAATTTCACCTCTCCTTGTATCATACTCTCTTTCTCTCAACATACTTTTCTCTTCTGATACCCCTACCCCTACTCCTTTACCTCAAAACTTATCTCTTCCTGCTTTTTTGTCTGGCCAGTTGACATTCCTAACTGATTTATGGTCTGCTTAACAGTATCCTTACCACTTGTGACATACCCTTTTACTAGGATGCAATCTATGATTATTATGAAACTCTGGACTTCCTAAAACAGCTGTTGAGCTAAGAAATTACATAATTTTTCATATTTCATTCTATACTTTTAGTGGTCCATGTAAATATATTCATATCAAGCCTATCTCCATTATTATCTCCATACCAGGTTGGTTTGGATCTCTCTTACAGCCACTCTTGATGGTGTGAGCCTTACTTTCACTTATTGTTGTATATGCATATATATATATATATATATATATATATATATATATACTAGACAGAGTGTAAGTACCTTGAAAGAAAAGTTGAACCTAAGAAGCATCAGTTGTGGTGTGAAAGAGAGACGATTGCACTGGTATGGTCATGTGGCGAGAATGGATGAGGATAGCTGTGTGAAAAAGTGCCACACCCTAGCAGTTGAGGGAACCTGTGGAAGAGGTAGGCCCAGGAAGACCTGGGATGAGGTCGTGAGGCACGACCTTTGAACATTGGGACTCACTGAGGCAATGACTTGTGACCTTTGACCTTTGACCTTTGGAAATATGCTGTGCGTGAGAAGAACCGGCAAGCCAAGTGAGACCTAAATCCAAGGCCTCTGCCAGGGGTGTTGCCAGCCCACTTATGCGGACCTTCCTTCATTGGACACTAAACTCTGCTTGCGAAGACCTGTTGAGGCAAGTGAAATCGAAATCGAACTAAATTCGATGACTGGCACCCGTGCCAACATTGTCTCCTTCATTGGACACTAAACTCGGTTTGCGAAGACCTGTTGGGGCAAGCGAAAGCGAAATAGTGATGGCACCTGTGCCCAGCGTCACCTTCCTGGCACTTGTGCCAGTGGCACCTGTAAAGATATTCGAGCAAGATCGTTGCCAGTGCCGCTGGACTGGCTCCTGTACAGGTGGCACATAAAATACACCATTTTGAGCATGGCCATTGCCAGTACCGCCTGACTGGCCTTCGTGCCAGTGGCACGTAAAAGCACCCACTACACTCTCGGAATGGTTGGCATTAGGAAGGACATCCAGCTGTAGAAACTCTGCCAAATCAGATTGGAGCCTGGTGTAGCCATCTGGTTCACCAGTCCTCAGTCAAATCATCCAATCCATGCTAGCATGGAAAGCAGACGTTAAAAACGATGATAATGATGATACTAGCAGAGATACCCGGCATTGCTCGGGATTCAATTGGTATAGTTTTTTATTGTTTACTTGTTTCAGTCATGTGACTGCGGACATACTGAAAGAAATCAACCCCAAGATTTATTCTTTGTAAGCTTAGTACTTATTCTGTCAGAGTGTTTTGCCAAACAGCGAAGTTACAGGGACATAAACACAGCAGCATGCTAACGATTCTGCCAGCTTGCTGCCTTAATAATAATAATAATAATAATAATAATAACGATAATAGTAATAATAATAATAATAATAATAATAATAATGATAATAATAATAATAATAATAATAATAATAATAATAATAATAATAATAATAATAATAATAATAATAATAATAATAATAACGATAATAGTAATAATAATAATAATAATAATAATAATATAGATAATATAGGACTGCTATGACTCCTCTGGAGGGAATATGTAAATAAGAAGAAGAGTTCCATAATTAAATTTGCTGAACGATATTTCGGTATCTCGTGTACCTTCAAGGGGGGTTCAAAATTTGATATGTCAGTTTACTTCTAATGATTCTGCCAGCCTGCTGCCTTAATACTGATAATAACAACAATAACCCTCTACTAAAGGCACAAAGCCTGAAATTTTGAGGGGAGGGGACTAGTTGATTGCATCAACCCCAGTGTATTAATTTCTTTTTAATCTAACATTCCGCTGGGTATTTAGAATGACACAGTATCAAATACAACATCAGTACTCTGTATCACTGTCTGCCAGTGATAAGGTTTTCTGATGACATCAGTCTATATAACATGTCACTAAAGACAGAAAGACTTAATTTATTTCTTCTGTAACTAATACCTTTTTTTATCCTCAGACTGATTTGATTTCATCTTTGATGAAAATTTCTCGAAAATGAAGATAACTTTGCATAGAACTCTACACGGTTTCCCCCCCCCCGTTTTCATTTACTGCCAACCATTGTACTATCAATACTTATAGATAGATAAGGCATTATTTTGTAGCTTTCTGGTTTATATATCAACAACTTTAGTATCTTTATCTCCCATGTTTCCTTTTGTTTTTGTTAATTTGATATCTACTGTTCACAAATGACTGACGACCACCTTTTCGCATCATTGTCTTATCAAAATGTCATTAACAGCTCTGCCATGTGGTACAACAGCTGACCTTTACAAGTACACAACAATAATAACAGCAACAATATATTTTTATTTCTATTAATCTTTCCTTTTTTATATTTTTTGGTTATTTTATATTATTTATATGCATATATTTTCATTTTGACTCTATTCCATTTACGAAGAGCAGAGTATAATTGTTACCGTATAGCATCAAGGAATAGTTTCGGTAAACACTTTAGATGGTGGAAAATGGAATTACGTGTTAGCATAACTGAATAGTCACTGCAATAGCACAAAAGATACCCAGTCCAATGAATCCTTCAGTTGAATTTCTTTTATAAGTGTGGTGGGGGAGGTCAGGGTACATTGTTGTTTTATACATTAAGTAGGTAAAACAAATGTAATGAGGATCAATATCATAGTTATTGATCACTCAATGTTTTATAAATGGAAGAGAACAGCAATTGTGAGGAAAAGCAGCAACGAGCAAGACTTTTAACTGTATCAAGTTTGGCTAGTTGTTAAACACATCCCTGTCTGAAAGGTTAGGAATAATGAATGTATTTGGGAACTGCTCAACGAAGTACTGGTGAACTTGTGGAAATGGTGTGTTGAGCAAAGTTAGTAACTGGAGTAAAATGAGTAATTTCCAATTTCCTGATATTTTCTCCCTACCTATTTGAAGCCATTACATTGCAACTATTGCATCATCACTGTTGCATCATCTTTGGGAGTAAAAATTGGTCAGCATAGTTGTTGTTGTTGAAGTTGAGAGAGTTTGAAACAGTCAGGTGACAGATACTTCTTTTTCAGAAAATTTTCCCTTCACTTCAACTTGATTGCAATTGAGATTGCTAATAAAATATCTGGATAATTTTTGGTGTTTAATAATCAATATTCTTTTCTCTATTGGATTCTAAGTCAATTTTTTCCCTGCACTAATGTCTACTTTGAAAATTTTCAATTTTCAAAACATGATGTCTAAACTGGGGCAAAACAAGTAACAGCTAATTTCACTTTCTTCATTTTGACTGCATGGTGCATAAATATATCAGGAAGAGAGAGCCACTCCAGCAAATCATGAAGAAGCTATATGCTGACATTTTAGATGTAGCCGAGTTTGGTGAATTTCATATCGTGTGCCATTTTTCCATGATCTGCTTTTATTTCACCTAGATATTTTAAAATTTTGCTGCATTTCTGATCTTTTTGAAATCTAAGGATGAATATTGATGTGTACGAGTATTTTCCAAAATGTAATTCTGGAGAAATGAAGCAGCAAATTTACCTTATCTTGGCTTACTCATTTTTCCCCAGCTAAATTTGTCTTTTATATTCTCAAAGAGAACAGAGATAATTTTCTGAAATAATGTTCTGAATATGTTACATTGTTTCTAATACATTCGGAGAAGATCATTTGCTTCACTGATATAGTTCTTGTATGGTTGTGAACATTTGTAAAAAATGTATTTCTCCTCAAAGTCAAAAATGTAGTAAATCTTACTCATTGTGCCCCACCTGACCTCAGTAAGATGCTTTTAAGAGGGTGGTCTAAAGTCTCTCTTGGTTTATTACAGAATCTTGCATACCATTATACAATATATGTTGCATATTCACTCATGGAAATAATACAAGAAACAAACTTTAAAAAGTTCGGGTGAGCGATTTTCATGAAGGCAAGTCATGTTGTTTTCCTGTCGTTATTCACCAGAGCAAAATTAATATAACGGGGCACATGTAACTAATGACAACCTGAGCTGAATTGTCCAAATGATGGATGAACTACAACCACCAGAATTCATGATGTTTCTCTCTTGATTTG
Organism: Octopus bimaculoides; assembly: GCF_001194135.2. NCBI lineage: Eukaryota > Metazoa > Mollusca > Cephalopoda > Octopoda > Octopodidae > Octopus > Octopus bimaculoides. The sequence continues at coordinate 71,121,654 of NC_068990.1, forward strand.
CTGTACTGCTTGGCAGAGGAATAAAGTCTCGCTGTTATTTTTAAAGTTTGTTTCTTATATTATTTTCACAAGTAAACATGCAACATATATTGTATAATGGTACAACTATTATCAGTAGTATAAAACCAAGCGAGACTTTAGACCACCCATTCAAGGCTAAAAATACATAATCTTAAATACTTGTAACTTTTTTATTATTCATGAAAAACAAAATGAGTGCAATTCCTATCATCAGCATGCAGAACTACATCAGAACTACACTTTGTCTTAAATAATCAGATGAAAATTTAAAAACTTGAAGCGGTTGGAAGAAATTTATCAAAATCCCTAAAATCTAAAAATGTTTGCATCATCTATTTTTCAATGTTTTGGTGTTTGAAGGCAGCGAGCTGGCAGAAACATTAGCACACCGGGTGAAATGCTTAACAGTATTTCATCTGTCTTTGTGTTCTGAGCTCAAATTCCACCGAGGTCGACTTTGCCTTTCATCCTTTAGGAGTTGATAAATTAAGTACCAGTTGCATACTAGGGTCAATCTAATCGACTGGCCCTCCTCCCCAAAAAATTTCAGGCCTTGTGCCTCGAGTAGAAAAGAGTGTTTTGGTGTTTGCAGTTAGTTTCACATCTGACAGTGTTTTCAGGTTCAGGTCCTAGGCAGTGAGTTGATGTTTGAGTCTTTACCAATATTCTCGCTACACATCCAAACTAGGGAGTTGTCAATCTGAGATTGTTCTTTGTGAGACTATAAAAAGAAATCTAATTCATAATATCACAATTTGCAAAAAATTTCTGAGAAACATGACTGAACAATGACTCTTCCAATTAATTTCAGATGAGTTTTTAGTTATTTATTTGCCCCTAATGTACAAATATATAATTGTTATTTTATATAGAACAGAGCTTTTCAAACTAGCAATAATGGTACACCCATCCCACATGAAAATGGAATAACCCAATCACTATAAATAAAGAGAAGTATGTGAAGTACAAGAGTACATAGTAGGGAGTCAGATATAGTCATGTCTTTACTAGTTTTACTAAGTATACTGTATACCGAAGTGGGTATTATAATAATCCAACATTAAAAGGATTATAACACCACCAAAGTTAACTTTGCTGCTTATCCTTCCAATATTGATAAAATAAAGTACCAGTTAAGTGCTGAACCCATGGTAATGAGTAGCTCCCTTCTCTCAAAAGTATTAACCTTATGCAAAATCAGAAACTATTTTTGCAGTCGTGAGGCTACCTAGACTACTTCCAGCTGTACCATTCAGTTCCGGTTGCAAGGGTGGAAGCCCACACAGGTACACATTAAATAATAGTAATGTTAGATAGTAACAACTCTTAAAGGTTACTACGGCAAACACAAACATTAGAAATGTTGATTAAATCATGTAGGAAGGTATATCCATCTGTTTTATAAGTCAAAGCTGGTTAGAAAGTGAGGTAACACCTCGAGCAATTCAACCTTTAAACATTGGCATATTTTATTTTAGATTGATATGTAATTGTGAATAATAGCATCATCAATTATAGGTTCTAATTAACTATTTACAGATTCACTATGAAAAATATTACTGCATCCACTGAAGAACTTGAGCTGCAGCCCTCACACAATACTCTGTAAAATTCTGATGCTCTACCAAATGAGCCATGAAGAATTACAACCAGAAGATGGCAGTAACTAGACAGACATGATTTTGACTAAGTAGACACAATCATAAAATTTGGATCGAAATGGCTTTCTGATATTAATGACATAGACACAATTTATAGATCTGTTATCAAGATAGATGTAGTCTTAAATGTCAACTTAATAGAAATGTCAACTGACAACTTTTAAATAATAGTTAAATAGAAACTAAAGTGTTTGGATAAATTTAGTCAGTTTGACTGGTGCCAATATTTTCATGTTGGCTTTAAAATATGACACTTTGGCATGAACCACTGAAAGTTTTTACATGGCTGCTTGACCTGCAAGAAACAGCAGCCATATCCTCTCTTATATTACACCCTACATTTTTAAGAAAAGAGTAAAACATTGAATAATGGTACCCTAGATATACTCTATCTGGAAAAAACGTTTGGATGGCTACAACTGGAATACCGTTAATCATAGATCTGCAAAATTAGGATTGCCTTGGAACTAAACAATAACAATAACCATTTAGACCACTTCCCTACTTGGTCACTTAGCTAATCTCATTTGACTGTTGTTGAATATCTGTCTATAACAAATGTTTGATTACTTACATATCGCTGTCAACTTATCAAAAAAAGGAAACTGGGATTAATAGCAATGTGATATGTTGTACCAATTATAGTTTGATTTAGCAGATTATAGTTGTTGGGGGAAAACTACAAAGGACAAACCCTCTATCATTGAAACAATTCAGAGACCCCTTAGTTAAAGCTTTTCAGTAGAATATATTCTATGTAAAATAATGGAAGTTATATATGGTGGAATTACAGAGAATTGATACTTAAGGAGAGAGAAGTTTATTTTTCTTATGTTAAGAAATCATAGTCAAAAAATGAAAAAAGCATACATATATTTCCATATAATTCTTTTATTTATTCGTGAAATAAAGTCTTTGATAGTCATGGATAGCACTATTTCATCCTCTTTCTAGACTCTTCAGTATAACATAACTCAAGATTTTTAAATTAGCTAATCTAAATTCATTTAAAAATTAAAAATGATCCATTTCATTTTACTTCTTCTTCTAACAGAGGAGAAAAGAAGGGAAGAGAGATAGAGACAGAGGGAAAAAAACATTTTGCATGTTTTAGAAATATCTTGTTTCATTTTTTGTTTGTTTGTTTTTAAATAGCCCCAGTGTAGATTTGCCTTGTGTAATAGTTCTTTGTATAGTTACATTTAATTTTGTCACTATGGACACTTGCACAAGCCCTTGTATGTTCTTCTTGAGTGCAAATAAAAAATTTCAGACTGTATTTTCTTGTTGTGTTATCCGTTGGGATGATTTAGAATGAGTGTCATATTATCTCATCTTGCAATCACACTCTGCCATCAGTTTCTGTTTTGTAGCATTTGAAATCCATCCAGCGTTTTATAAACATGTGGTGGGATTACTGGGAATTGTTTCTTCAGGGGAGAGAATGGAAGTAATATTTATTCATTAGTGGAAATATCTTCTTTTATCTTTTATCTTTTACTTGCTCCAGTCATTAGACTGCAGCCATGCAGGAGAACTACCTTGAAGAATTTATTTTAATCGAATGAATTGACCCCAGTACTTATTTTTGTTAAGCCTGGTTCTTATCCTATCGGTCTCTCTTGCTGAACTGCTAAGTTACAGGGATGTAAACACACCAACACAAGCTGTCAAGTGATAGTGGGGGACAAACACAAACACAAACATACACACACAGCAAGCACATATATACAATGGGTTAGGGTTAGGGGTGGGCTTCTTTCAGTTTCTGTCTACCAAATCCACTTACAAAGCTTTGGTCAGCCTGAGGCTATAGGAGAAGACACTTGCCCTGGGTGCCATGCAGACTGAACCTGAAACCATGTAATTGAGGAGCAACTGACTACCACTTCTTCCAGAATTTGGATAACTTTTTTGATAGGAAAAACAATTTAATTCCAACAATGCTGTAAAATAGGCCTTCCAAGATTTTGACTCTAGATTGCCAGGCTTTTACAGTTCTGGGCTGGACAAGCTACTGCTGAAATGGCAAAAGTGTATTGAGATTATGGGTGCATAATTTGATGAATAAAACTATTCCTTGTATTTATAAAACATAAGCAAACTTTTTTCTTTTCTACAAATTTCATACTTGACGAGCTATTACTAAGAAGAGGTTTTAACTATTTTTTTGTTTTTTATGTATGCATGGTACACTCATTTTCATAAAATATGCTCAGCAGTCCATGCTATGTAAGTGCAAATCCCAGCACTTTATAGGTTAATAATAAAATATTGAAAATAAATCAAATTCCACAGTCTATTGGCATAAACTTGGGAAAAATTGCTTACAAGTATGTCAACAGTTGTACACGGAGGTTACATCATCTCATTATATCTCCTGCAGCAGAAATAACCAATACTTAATATGTCTCTTACATCATTTAATGACTTCATTACCATTAAGAAATAGTTTTTAATTATCTAAATGAAAAGTTTTCCGAGGAAGATGAAAAGAATGTTCAACTTTCACCTGCCTATTAATTACCTAAGATGTGTGAATGTTGACAACAATGTGCACCACCCTGATGACTTGTGATTGCATAAAATATCACAACCAGAAATACGAGTTTTACATCTTGTATGGCAATTCTCTTACCTAAAATATAAACAACTGGACAGTAGATCTGAAAGAAGATAAAGATAAAATACAGGACTTCCATAACATAGTCTATTTATAAATTTATAGCCTCATACATTATTCCAGTATACTGCCACAGTAGTTGCATGCATATATTCATACATATTTTTCCCTACAAAACCTCATAAAGTTTATCTTTCTATAAGTGCATGATGAAAAATACTAAATGTGTTTTTTTCAACAAAATGTATTTGTAAAATAGTAGTGCATCTTAAACACTAACAAATACAGTAATTGATAACAAGAAATGAGCATTGTGGCATTTTAATGTCTGTTTTTCCATGCTCCCATGGACTTGACAGAAACTTATATGAAACAGGATTTTACAGCAAGAAGCTCTTCCTGTCACAAACCCTCACCTGTTTTTCAAGAAAGAAATTTTATATTCCACAGGTCTTCAAAAGCATAGAGCTACCAATCATGTCGACATAAGCTCTATTTTGCTTTCATGGTGACAAGAAAAATCATTATACAATGGACTTTTTTCATTCTCCATCTACCAAATCCATTCACAAGGCTTTTGTCTGTCCAGAATTACAGTAGAAGACATTTGCCCAGTGCCATGCTGTTGGGCTAAATCCAAAACCACCTGGCCGGGAAGCAAACTTCTTAACCACTCAATTGTGTGTGTGTCTGTATGCCTGTGTCTGTGTCTGTGTGTCAGTGTCTATGTCTGTGTGCATGCCTTAAAATTTTTTATACTCTCTGAGCAACTCATAAATTCTTCAACTGTCATGGAGATCATTAAGACCAGTAAAGGAGGACATAAGCCATACAAAAAGAAACATACTAAGAAGAGTTCAAGCAATCTATCAATACTCAAAGGAATGTAATTTCTTGTAAAGGTTGAGTTCCTATAGATTTGGATGTAAAACACCAACCTTCTATGACTGAAGATAATCTTAGTTCAGATCTTAACAGGCAATGTAAGAAATATCATAAAGATTGCAGTTTTGACTAACAGTCACATCTGTACATATTGTTATCATATGCTAACAAACGCTTGAAGTTTGCTATGCCCTTGGTTCAATTGGCTCTTTGAAAAATAATGTTTGAAATCTACAGAAAGGATCATTGCCGAAAGATCCAACTCCCTGATTAGAATTACAGTATATTAGTGATGGATGGAAAACTATGTGAATTCCAGAATACCAGGATTTCCTTATTTATAACTATAGACTTGAGGTATCAGAGAGAATTAGAATATTTACAACTAACCAGGTACATGAATAATTATCTCACAGTATCATCTGGTTTAGGAATGGCCCTTTTGCAACATCTATGAGAATGTTCCAGCAATTACACATCATCCAAGTTTTCTTTGTGTTATCTTTAGCAACATGTGTATCTGCTATTCTCTCTCTGCAAAATTAGAGGGAAGGATTCTTCAAGAAAATATTGAATTACTATGATTATCTGGGATTCAGTCCAGATTCCATCATTGTGATGACCAATTTTAAAGGTGCAATGATCAAGCCTGAAGAATCTGTCTGAACAATGTGAATGAGAAGAATTTCTGACTGTCATGACACAATGAATTTTATACAAATCCTCACGGTTAATGATGATCATCATCATCATTGTCGTTTAACGTCCGCTTTCCATGTTAGCATGGGTTGGACGATTTGACTGAGGACTACACCAGGCTCCAATCTGATTTGGCAGAGTTTCTACGGCTGGATGCCCTTCCTAACGCCAACCACTCAGAGAGTGTAGTGGGTGCTTTTACGTGTCACCCGCACGAAGGCCAGTCAGGCGGTACTGGCAACGGCCACGCTCAAGATGGTGTATTTTATGTGCCACCTGCACAAGAGCCAGTCTAGAGGCACTGGCAACGATCTTGCTCAAAAATCCTACGAAGGCCAGTCAGGCAGAACTGGCAACGGCCACGCTCAAAATGATGCCTATAATATTGGCTTTCTTATATATTTTTTTTAAGATGTGGTATGATATTTTTCTGAGTGTCAGATGAAATGTCTAGTGGTATTTTTTTCCAGCTCTTTACATTGTGTTCAAATCTCACCAAGGTCAATTTTGTCTTTCATCCTTTTAGGATTAATAAAATAAAGTACCAGTCAAGTACTGGGGTCAATGGTATCAACTGACTGACTCCCTTCAAAGCTGTTGGCTTTGTACCTAATTCAAAAGTCATTTATAATTGTGTAAATAACTTTGTTCTCTTATAAAATAGTGACTTATAAATTGATAATGCCAATATTAATGTCTGCTACAATACAGCAACGCTTAGAAATGTCTTCCATATTGTAATGTCATTCTTATACTCACCTTCACTGCTGATTATGTTACCTAGGTAATGTAATTACCTTACATTACCTAGGTTCTTATAGCAACTATTCTCAGTAGTTGAAAGACTTCATTTCATAAAGTGCTCTCACTGCTAACTACAAAAATTTAATAATTTATAAATTAACTATTTCTTTTCTTTTCTTTTTTTTTTTTTTTGAAAATGTCAATTATTATTTTTTCAAGGAATTTTTTTTTTTTTTAATTGCCAACACATTTTGTCCCACTTCACATTTCAATCACAGGGTTTTGTGCTTATTTCCTTGGTGCGCTTTCTACATATGATCTCTACCAGGGTGACAGCACTAATTGGTAATGTGCATAAATCTGTAAGAAAGCCGTTCACTGTGTTTTGAGAAAATTTCATGCTGTAGCTGTATGTCACTACACCATTTGTTTACGGTGAGAAATTTTATCCATGGCAAAACACAGTGAATGACTTTCTTACCAATTCAAATATGCCCCAAACATATTTGAACTTTCCAGTTAGTTTGCTTGTGATCACACAACATTCCTTTGTGTGTCCATTGTCACCAAAGTAACAAAAGCTATTGACTACTTCTAGGGAACCAGTGGAAATATCAGCAGAAAAGGAGAGTTATTTGAAGAAAGACCAGCACACCAAGTTAGAAACATTACTTTGTCACTCTCACCATCAGAAATACTGTGCCTCCATGATTGGACTCAATGACAATATTGTTCACAAATAAAGAAACACATAAGTCTGCACATAACAGAGCGGACCAAAAGTCACGCACCAATACATTTGCCATTTTATTTATATTATACTAGCTGGCCTCATGCTGTCAAAAACGATGGCTAATTGTAGTTTTTATATATATATAAATAAGGTACAAAACCAAGTTTTTAGTTTAATAATTCTTTTATTACCAAATTTTTTGTGAAAAATGTATCCACTGCTAACATCCCTCAACTGCTGGTTTCCTTCAAGAGAATTTTTAAGTTTTCTTTCCTTCTTGGCCATGACTAAATACAGGAGCTGGCAAGTAAATACCAAATACACAGAGTTGAAATGCTGTTTGATTTTTCTTTTCAGCGTTGAATGTTCACCATCCCACTTCCAACGCTGTTTGATTTTTTTTCACTGTAGAATTTCCATCATCCCACTACCAGTTTGTCATCAATCTTTCCTTCCTTATTCATCTATCACCCTTTCTCATTCATATGTTCTGACAGTGAAAAATACAAGTGTATTATTCTAGTAGATTATTATAATTATTATTCATTTTGTCCATCATGGAGATGTATGTGTGTATTCATCATTATTCAATTTAGTTTTATAAAAATTGAAGCATGTCTTTAACAATTCTAGAATGTATTGGACTTATTATTTTGTGTGTGACTTTTTGATCCACTTCATATATGCAAATACATGGACAAAATTTTTTTGTGGAGGACAAACACTCACTCACAATTAAAAAAATCCTCTCCACAAGTGAAAGGCTGCTGACTTGGGCTGATGCAGTGCTTGGCACCAGACTACAACAAGTGTTGCTGTCAGAACACAAGGAACCAGAACATATAAGATCAAATATTATGGTTGACTCTTTAACAATTCTGCTATGGCCCTGGGTTGGAATATTTACATTCACTTTGAAAGTAGACCTCAGCAGGATTTGATCTCAGAGCACAGAGGTTCAGAACAAATAATACAAGGCATTCTTTCTAACTCTACCACTTTACCACCTCATGAAGAAATAAATGAATGAATGAATTAATTTATCTTATTAATTAATTATTAGAAACCATTATTTAGTGACAGAATTAGAAACCATTATTTATTAGAAATCATTATTTATTGAAAACCATTATTTAGTGACAGAATTAATATCATAAATTGGTTATAGTTACTGTACTTACCCTCAGTAAAATCCAATATCAAGTTGAGTAAATAGAACCCTGCAATAAGATTATCTACACTAATTAGATATTACAGAGTGTTTGAGCTAAATTTGATAGTTTATATAAAAGGAAAACAAAACACAATATCACACTCAAAAATGATATTTAAAAAAGAATTTTAAGTATCAACTAGATAATGGCTGAAGATAACATTTTACTTACTTAAATTAGATGCCTTCAGCTTCCACTACAGCCTTAAAATGGCTCTGGAACCTGACGCATGCATTCTCATTGCATCCCTGGAAAGATCTTTGAACAGTCCCTTGATCTTGGCCACCAGCTTAGCCTTGGTGTAGCAGGCAGAGTGGCTGGTATCTTTCTCAACCATGCAACACACATAGTAATCCAAACAGGTTTGTGATAAATGGCACTATAATCACGACCATCTGTCTTTTTATCTTTTCTAGGACTAGTTTAAACAATGTGTCCTTTTATGTTGTTAAGATGTAATTTGAGGGAGATATGTTTACTTATTCTAGGAAAGTGAGTAACTACATAGAGGCTCCCTCATTGGTTTGACATAGACAAAATATTTTTTAGAGCATCTAGAAACTATCAGAAACAAATAAATACCATTATTAAAAACTTTCCAGTGATAAAGCTCTTAGACAAGACAGTATTCACATAGAAGTATACAAGCATGGTGTAAACAGCTTGTAAGAAAGCTGCACAAATTGATCTGTTTGATCCAGGAAAATGAATGCGTTGTCCAACAGTTCAAAGATGCATCTATAATGCACTTGCACAAAAACAAAGGAAAAATAATGTATGTGATAATTACAAGGGAATAAATTAGTTGTGCATAACTGAAAAAATTCTTGTGAGGGTGATTCTTAACTACATCAATAAGCAGGTAGTAAACATCATATATTCTGAAATTCATTGTGGCTTTCTGGCTGGGAGAGGCACAATTGACATAATTTTTGCCCTTAGGCAAGTTTTAAAAAATACATATAAACAAAATACTGACTTGTAAATAGTCTTTGTTGACTAGACCAAGGCTTTAGATATAGTGAATCATGAGGCATTTGGGAAAATTTTGCCAAAAGTTGATCTTCCCAGTAAAATGGCAAGAGTAATACTATCTTTGCATGAAGAAATGATGGTATCAGTGATATTTAATGGTCAATGTTTAGAGGCATTGTCTGTTTCCACAGGAACTAAGACAAAGCTGTGTTCTACTCCTGTACTTTTTGTCATATTCTTTTCAAAAATCCTCCAACATGCTTTTAAAGATTACCATGAAGGTGTAAAATTTCAGTTTTGCACAGAAAGAAGTTTACTAAAACTAAATGGACAACACTTCAGATCGAAGAAAAAGACCAAAGAAGAGATTGTACATGATTTTCTGTTTGTTGCTGATTGTGCTTTGATTTCTCATATATTTGAAGGAATTCAAGAAATAGTTGACAGGTTTGCTGTAGCAGCTCGTGTATTTAGGTTGATTATTAGCATTAAGAAGACTGAAGTTTTACTCCAACCAAAGCCTGGGACAGAACATACTCAAGATTCAAATGCAATGATTGACAATAAGCCAGTCAAATAGATCAGGGCATTTAAATATATCTTGGCAGTACAGTAAACTTCAAGAATACTCTTGATGGTGAAATCAATGTTAGAATATCTAAGGCTACAAGTGCTTTTGGAAAACTGTCCCATCATTTAAGGGATGAACATGCTGTCAGTCTGAAAACTAAAATAAATGCATATAAATCTTGAGCACACTTTTGTACTGGGCAGAAGCATGGACTCCCAACTACAGACATATAAAGAAACTCAAAACCTTTCACATATACTGTCTGCACAATATCTGAAACGTAAAATGGCAAGATAAGATATCAAATGTCAAAATTTAAGAAAAATGTGATATCTCCAGTATCAAAAGCATAGTGTTGAGAATTCAGTACAGAAGGGCAGGACATGTTTGAATGCAAGTGGTCACATTCTAAAAATTATTTTGTATGGTCAACAAGTAGAGGGGTTCCATGGTAAAGGAAGAACCATTCTTAGGTATAAAGATCAGTTGAAACAATCACTAAAATCCCTACAGCTTAATTTAACATGTTGGGAAAGTTATGACCCAAATCGATCTGCATGGTGTAAAGTGTGGCATGATACATATAAACGATCTGAGTTGAAGAAATAGAACAATAAAATTATCATATCCTGCAATCAACAGATACATTTGTCCAGTCTCAAGCAAAATCAAATTCATCATTGTTCCCATTGTGACTTCATAGCAAAATTCATACCAAGATTCATATTACATTTATGCATCCATCACAAATAAACGCAGCTTCTTTTATTTTTAATGCTTTCTTTTTTGTTTTTTAATCCTTTCCTTCAAACTCTCATATGTTTAAATTGAAGGTTGTGACCATTATTATTTTCAGGCTAGCAGAATCATTAGTATGCCAGACAAAATGCTCAACAGCATTTTTTCTGGCTTTACATTCTGAGTTCAAATGCTGCAGAGATCAATTTTGCCTTTCATTCATTCAATATTGATAAAACAAAGCACCAGTTGAGTCCAGCACATCAGACAAAAATGTTTACTGGTATTTCTTCCAGCTCTTTTACATTCTGAGTTTAAATTCCACTAAGGTTAACTTTACTTTTCATCCTTTCAGTATAGATAAAGTAACTACCAGTTGAGCAGCAGAGCTGATGTAATCAACTAACCCACCACCACCACCACCACTACCAATTTCTGGCCTTGTGGCAAAGCTTGAAGTCATCTTTACCTTTCATCTTTGGGGTAGGGGATCAATAAAATAAAGTACCAGTCAGATCCTGAGGATGATATAATTATTTCATTCCATCAATTTCAGGCTTTGTACTTTTGCTAGAAACGGTTATTATTTCCTTGTGAGGAATTGTTTACATATGTTAGGTATTACCTTAGGTTTCTTAATAAAACATGTAATACATTTGTATTCATCCATCATCATCATGTTGCACACACTTACCAGAGCTTTGGTGAATATAGAATTCCATGATGATAAATTGAATGAAATTGAAATCAAATCAAGATTGAAATCAAAATGGAAATTGTAGTTGTGGCCGACGCCAGTGCTGCCTGACTGGCACCTGCGCTGGTGGCACATAATGAGCACCATTCAAGTGTGGGTCGATGCCAGTGCTGCTTGACTGGCTCCCTGTGCCAGTGGCACATAAAAAGCACCATCCGAACCTGGTTGATGCCAGTGCCACCTGACTGGCTCCTGTACTGGTGGCAAGTAAAAAACACCCACTACACTCTCGGAGTGTTTGGCATTAGGAAGGGCATCCAGCTATAGAAACCTTGCCAGATCAGATTGAAGTCTGGTGCAGCCTACTGGCTTGCCAGTCCCCAGTCAAACCGTCCAACCCATGCCAGCATGGAAAACGGACGTTAAAAGATTATGATGATGATGATGATGATGTTCCCATACCCTCAAAGAATGACATACCTAATTCTGAGGGAGAGAGAGAGAAATCATCAACACCATCATTGTTTTAACCCTTTAGCATTTAAATCAGCCATATCCAGCCCAAATATTCTACCTGTTTTATGTCCAAACTGACCAGATCCAGCTTTTTACACCTACCCTTCAATGTTATTGTAAAAATAAGCAATTGCATTAACAAAATCTCAAAATTATGAGATAATACATGATTAATTCAAAGCAATATCAATAAATAAGCATTATATTTGACAGAGTAACCAGAATACTAAAGGGTTAACAGCCACTTTTCCATGCTTACATGGATCAGACAAAATTTGTGGAGGTAGATTTTCTATAGCCAGATGCCCTTCCTGTCATCAACCTTCCCCTGTTTCCAAGTAAAGTAATATTTTCCCTTGGCCAAAACAAGGTTGGTTGACCTTAGTAGAATTTGAACTCAGAACATAGAGTTGGAAGAAATGCCACTAAGCATTTTCGTCTGATGCACTGTACTCAACTGGTACTTTGTCTTATCAACATCAAAAGAATGAAAGGCAGAATCAACCTCTGCAGAATTTGAATTCAGAATTAAAGCCAGAAAAAATGGCACCAAACATTTTGTTCAGCATGCAGATGATTCTGCTAACATAAAAATAATAATGATGATAAAGACTGGGCATGAGTGGCTGTTTGTATGATGGTAACACTTGCTTACAACTACCATGCAATGTCAAAATAAAGACATAAACACTTATATACATACATATATTTTTCATCAATTGCTTGTTTCAGTCATTAGACTGTGGGCAAACTGTGGGCAAGTTTTAGTCAAATGAATTCACCTCAATACTTATTTTTTTAAAGCCTGATACTTATTCTGTCAGTCATTTTGCCAAACTGCTAATTTACAGAAATGTAAATACACAACACCAGTTGTCAGGTAGTGTTGGAGGGGATAAACACACACACACACACACACACACACACACACACACATATATAAATATGTGGTGCATCAGCATGGCCGCAGCTCTGAGCTGAAACTTTGAAATGAAAAAATGAAATAAATATATATATATATATATATATACGATGGGCTTCTTTCAGTTTACATCTACCAAATCCACTCACAAGAGTTTGGTCAGCCCAAGGCTATAGTAGAAGACTCTTGCCCATGCAGTGAGACTGAACTCAGAACCATGAGGTTGGGAAGCAAACTTCTTAACCACATAGTCATGTCTTTTCTTATATACAACTACACCTTCTCCTACACTATTTGACTGATACTTTATTTCATTGACTTACTAAAGATAATGAAAGACAAAGGTGACTTTGGCAAGATTTGAACTCAGAATGCAAAAACCACAAGACATATTTATCCAATCCTCTAATGATTCCACCAACTGACTAGCCTTTTTCATTCAGTACTGAACCAAAAACCACATGTATGAAAATTGAAGAATGTATTTTGAGATGCTTGTCTTAAAAATACAAACACCAACACAAAATAACATGCTTTATTTTTTTTAAGACAATAAATCAACTAATTGTGGAGAATTGCTATTGTGATTTACAAAATTTTTTATATGTCAATTTTTTGTTTTTTATTTTAATTAACTGTCCTGATTTTATTTCATATTAACTCCTTAGGGGATTGGCATCTAAATTCTTAAAAAATTTGATTGCTTTTGTCCCCTTCCCCATACAGCTCACATTGCTCTTGAAATAAACAAACACATGATTCTCCTTTTAAAGAACTGTGCAAACACACACAGATACACATGATTCTTCTTTGAAAGAGATGAGCAAATAATGAATATCTTTATAATCACTGCTAATTTAGAAACATTTTTACACAACAACAATTTTCAATGCTTTGCTCATTTGCCTTATTCACATTGGAATTCAACAAACTTGCGATAAAATTTTAGGTTTTAATTCTGATTCTTAAAATAATCATTTTGCATCATTTGGTCCTGAATCTCCTTTCTTTATCTTTTCGTATTTTTAACATTTTTATTTCATTTGAAAAACTTTTTTTTAAATTGCTTGCTTTGTTCTGGTTTAAACAAAATTACAAGCTTCTGACTGACAGATTAGACTGGGCAACAAAAAAATTTTTTTGTCTGATGCCTGGAATATTTCAATGAATTCATAAGTGAATTTGCCTGCTAAATTCAAAAATAACTTCAGTTTTTCTCTATCATGTCTCGTTTTCTGACTAGACCTGATAGAGTAAGTATTTTATTCATCCGAGAGGCATATAATATGAATCAATAAAGAGAGCGCAACACAAAACAAAACAAAGTATCTTGTTTTAAACACCAACAACAGTCTGCCATCATCACAGTGTCCCAATGTCCTTGGTACTGAGTTTCCATCTCCTTGATGTCCTGATGGAATTGTTTGCTTTGTTCATGGCTAACATCTCCGAAATTTTCAGGAAAACGATCAAGATGACTAAAAAGATCATGCATTTTGATGTTTATATTCACGCCAGTATCACAAAAAGTTGATACCAAGTTGGTAACAAGGTGGTTATAGTTTTCACTTTTGTGTTTGCCAAGGAAATTTTGCACTACTTCTGCAAAAGCTAGCCAAGCTGATGCTTCATTTTCACGCATTGTTTTCATGAAATTTGTATCCTTCAAGAGCTTATGGATCTGTGGTCCATCAAAAATCCCTGCGTTAAGTTTTTCAATTGTCAAGTCTGGAAATACACTGCAGATATACTTGAAGCACTCCCCATTTTTGTCAAGAGCTTTGATGAATTGCTTGATCAATCCTTGTTTGATGTGCAAAGGGGGGAAAATGATCTTATCTCGCTCAACTAAAGGTTCTTCCAATATATTGGCAGCTCTACATGGACCCATATTTATTTGAGGCAGCCAGTCTTTCTTAACATAATGGTTTACTCAGTCTATACTGTCCCACATGCAAAGAAAGCATGGGCATTTGTACAACCAGATTGCCATCCCATGAGAAAATTCACCATCTTTAAGTCAACACAGATGACCCATTTATTATTATGATACAGTATCTTCTATGAAGCCAACTTAATTTCTTCATATTTTTCCTTCAGAGTTTTTGAGTGGCCGAGTGTGCAACAATAAACATTTTGAACTATGCTTAGTGCTGTCTATAAAAAGACACCATTCCTCTGGTTTGTATTCCTCAATGCCAAGTTTGTTAAGAAGCCCACTGACATCTCTGCAGTAAACCAGCTCTTCCTCTTTTGTGAAGAAAGAAAGGAACTCTTCATGCTGACTCTGTTGAAAGGTTATACAGACACCATTCTCTAGAAGATTCTTCTCTTTCAGTCAGGAAGCCAACAGTTCTGCAGAATTTTTGGGGAGGTTCAAGTCATGAACTAGATCACTCAACTCTATCTGAGAGAGCAGTTGAGGTAAAGTCTCAACTGCAAAGTCTTGATCTCTAATGTCATCTTCGGGTGATGAATCTTCTTTGGTTGAGGGTAAAGTTTCTGCAGCAAAACATTGAAGACAGGAACAGGAAGCTCTTCACTGTGTAGAACCAGTCTTATAGCAAAGGCAAGATTAGGATAAACAAGTGTTTGTCAATTTTTTTCCGGTTAATACCCTTCAAATTTAGGTTACAAAAATAGCAGTCGCCACGTGATTATAAGGCTCAATAACTTAAAAACTAGATCTAATAGGTCAAAAAGAAGGTTATATTTGTATTCAGGAGAGCGATTTTGTATAGGAATGATGTCTATTGTCTAAAAACCAAAAACCTTGTAGACCAGTGTTATAAACTGATTAAAAGATATAAAATGATTAAAAGATACACATTATTTTACAATTGTTGTTGTTGCTGCAGGTCGGTCTTGAACAAATAGACTTATGCCTGAAAAATGTTCCATCTATGACCATTCCATCTTTTACTGACACATTACACATGTGGGTTTATATTATCTGGCTTGTTTTTCTCTTCTTTTAATGGTGGGGTGTCATTTGATGATGATTTTGTTGCTATTTCTAGCAGGTCAAGCAACTGTTTAAAGGCTGAACAATAAGTTAAGTTGGTAGAGCATCAAGAACAGAAGAACATTGTCTGGTGCCAATATTAGAAATCATTAATTTACAGTAGACTGGCAGAAAGAAATTGTAAATGGTGATCAAAATGCCATGTGGTAGATCCAACCCTTTATATTTCAAGTTCAAATTTAGCTCAGGTCACCCTCAATGTTTATTCCTCTGGAGTTATTGAAATAAATATCATTTAACCCTTTGTTTAAAGGGTTTACTCAGAAGAAAAGAATCAACACCTCTGAATGTGGCTTCAATGGAGGATGAAAGTGATATACTTGTACTGAGGTTGTTTGGTGCTTGTCTGATGATGTTAGATAACACTGTGTAATTTGGTTTTTATCCTTGGGTAGCAACTGCTATTTCCTATTTGCTTACCCTTAGAAAGTATGAAACGTGGTTAATATTTCTATCAAACTTTGCTTTTGTTACATTTATTCAAAGCCCAAACAATCCCTCTCAACATATTGACTGTTATGCTCCCCCACTACTCCTGCTCATGATCAGAAAAACACATAGTCAGCTCATGATCAGAAAAACACATAGACATGCTCAAGTGGTTATGGTCAAGCAAGTGACAAGCAAATCTGTGGTATTGAGCAGAATATTTTCTATAACAATATTTATGATTCAGCAACTCAGCACTGAATCAGTCTGAAATGGAAAATAAATTAGTTTCAAAACATTGATGTCCAGATCACAAAAGCAAAATTTGAAGGTAATAGTAGTAATACTTCTGATTTCTAGATAGAATCAAATCGGAAATAACACTTACTGACCAAAGACAAAAATAAATAAACTAATTAAAATTTTGTTACACAGTGTAATTTGATTTTACATGGATATATAATGAGGTGGTTTTTTTAGTTATTGAATGGATCACATGAAACTGCTGATAAGTCAGACATAACATCTAAAAACTTTGCTTTTGTCAGATCACCTTCAACATTCACCTTCAATGATTTATTTCCTGGGTGTATCAGCTTCCCACTCACTCCAAAAATCATAATCATGAGTTCATTGACCCGTGTTATGCTGTACTGATGTTGTTAAATGAAGTTTCTATATTTTGCAGTGGGAACAATCTTACCAACTCACAGATTTCTGCACCATCATAACATCAAAGTCACCTTCTTCACTCTTCCTAATCTGGAATGCATCCTCAGTAAAAGGGGTTGATCTTCATTCATACAATAATGATCATTAGATGGTATTCTATGAAGCCCATTTGTTCTTTTCCACATTGTATAGCATTTCAGGGAAGGTCTTGAATTGGACATGAGTGATAGTCAATAGAGGCTAATATGCACCACTGGATGTGCAATGTAAGTGTACATGCATGACAGAGTGCTTGGGTGATGAAAGAAAAGTTAGGCATAAGAGGAATTATATGCAGTTTGTAAGAGAGAAGACTGTGCTACCATGGTCACGTGATGCAGATGGATGTCAACAGCTCCATAAAGGAGTGCTGATCACTCAAAGTGGATGGAACTCATGAAAGAGGGAGATCCAGGAAGACATGAAATGAAGTACTGAAAGATGATCTCAGAACACTGAACTTCATGGAGGAGAGGACAAAGGACTGAGATGTCTGTCACTTTGCTGTACTCAAGAAGACCTGCCACTACCCCTGCTGAAGAGAAATGGCCTACAAGAGCCATGTGCCAGTGCCATGTAAAAAACACCAATGCAAGCACCATATAAAAGCACCAATGCTGGTGCCACATAACAGCACCAGAGCCTGGCTGATAACTGATGAGGAATTTGTGACCATGGTTTGTTCTCTGTGTGTCTGTGCATTCAGAGCATTCAGTAAGTCTTTCTGTCCCTTTGTTTATTACAATATGATTTGACTTCTGAAAATATTATTCACTTAATGCAATGCACTCCTTATTTTGACCAATATATATATATATATATATATA
>NC_068990.1:71143775-71144884 GCF_001194135.2 Octopus bimaculoides
CTTAACCCTAACCCTATAACTCATAACCATAACCCTAACCCTAACCCCAACCCTAACCCAAACTCTAAAACCCGAACCCTAACCCTAAAACCCTAAACCCTTACTAGGGAATAATGATATAATTAAACAGGGAATAACACACTTGACACCGAACCACACTAACTGTATTCAGCTGAATAGATGTCAGTGATTGGTTGAAATTACAGAAATACGACAACTTTAACATGAAATAACTTATTAAGAAGTAATTTTTGTTAAGAAGGCTAAGAGAAAAAGATGTTTTATATGACACATTCTGCCAGTATCCCAAGTTTGAAAGTTTTTCGTTAAGAAAACAAGTGTTGCCGTCAAACCAGAAAGATCCAAAAGCATTACTTCCTATGATAAATTTGTGGAATCACTGACAGAGAGAGGAAGAGGTACAAAATATATATGCTATCGGTCTTAGCATATCTTTTGACAGGTCACTAAGAGAGAGAGAGAGAGAGAGAGGGGAAGGAAGGAAGGACAAACTAACATAGGGAGTTAGGGAGTGTCTATATGCGGGATTCTCAATGCATGCCTTCTCAAAGCAAAAGTACTAGTCACTGAGAGAGGGGAAGGGGAGACAGAATATTTCGAAAACAACTGGACGGATTTTTATTTGCAAGAAAGTAACTATTTTATCTAATTTTCCGATGATAACAGAACATGCAGCGCATAGCTTGCATGCCTGAGAGTGCACGCCTCTGATATATACATATATATATATATTTCCATTCCATAAACTTTACAACCAGAATGAAATTGAAAGAAAATGCAAAGAAAAGGACTTTATTAAGAAATTCAAACCCACTCTTAACAAACAATGATTAAATCCATCTTACTTGGGGTTTAAAAATCTTATCCCTGTAACCAAAACACAAAAAATCTCTCAGATATCATCATTTCTATAAATAGATTTGGCATCATTTCTAAGAACAGCCAAACACCTACTGGGGTTTAAAAATCTTATCCCTACAACCCACACAAAACAATAAATTAAAATATCATCATGTCTAAAAATAGATTTAACATCAATTCTAAAAATAGCCAGACACCTACTGCTGCCATCCAAAGGAATTGGTATA
>NC_068990.1:71145621-71151121 GCF_001194135.2 Octopus bimaculoides
ATATATATATATATATATATATATACAAGTGAGTGGACAAATAAATGAACAGCATTCAACAAATTTATTGGGAGTTACATGTATGGATCAAAACAGTTTGATTCAAATTCGTTGGTACTTCAAGTTTCAAGCATGATGCTAGTCTTCGGTCATTTTGAATTCAAAATTACCGAAGACTAGCATCAAGCTTGAAACTAAGAGTGCCAATGAATTTTAATCGAATTGTTTTGATCCATACATGTGTGTGCGTGTGTGTGTGTGTATACACACATTCATACACACATAATTTTACAAACACCCAACTTTCTTTAAATGACAAAAACCAATTTAAACACACTCATACTACTTACCCAATCAAACACCCTCACATATATATTTATATATATGCTGAGACTCCATTCAGTCATGACTGACCATGGGATTGCACCTAGAAAGTTACCCTCCCAGGCACAAGTCCAGGCAATTTTGTTTATGGAAGACCAACAGTCACCCATGCATACCAGCCTCCTTTCTCCATGCCACTGATGTTATCCAAGGGAAAAGCAAAGGCTGATACAGCTTGGCACCTGTGATGGCGCAACTCATTTCTACAGCTGAGTGAACTGGCGCAATGTGAAATAAAGTGTCTTGCTCAAGAACACAACATGCAGCCCGGTCTGGGATTCAGACTCACAACCTCATGATCATAAGCTCGATGCTCTAACCAGTGAGCCATGCGCCTTCACACACACACACACACACACATATATATATATATATATATGTACACACACACACACACACACACTATGAAATGTCACCAGGACTGCTGGGGAGGTACAGTCACGACTTCAGGATATATGCAGACAATATTTCTTTGTTTTGTTTTGTCCTTTCCTTTTTTGTTTTTTTGTGCTTTTTTTTTTTCCTGATTTCAGTCATTGATAACAGCAATAGAAAGAACGACAAAAGAAGGATGAATAGCACATGATTTGAAACATGATAATAAAAACACTAGTTGTCGGAGAATGGGAAAGACAAAGTAGTGACTCTTGCTTTTCCTCTCTCTCTCTCTCCTTCCCCCTCTCTCTCTCTCTTTCTCACTCTCACTCTCTCTCTCTCTCTCACTCCATGCCTACAGTCATCAATAATCATAAACCTCCTACTCTTACTGTCCCACCCACAACTTGGTACATTATTAGATCAGGGGTCCTTCTAAAGACAGCTGGTTAAGGCCCTCCCTTATCTTCTCTCTATATCTTCCCAAACTTCTTGTTCCATTTAATTTCCTGGTTGTCACCAAATGCTCATGGCTTTTTCTTCTCATATGGTGTAAAATGAACAGTGCTTGTCTGTTAAACTTTCTGGAAGTCTTTGCTTCTTATAGATATGTCAAACAGTGAGTCACCTTCCTTCTTCACCCAGCAGGAATCATTGTGAACCAATATTGTCTTGGCACTGTACAGAGACGACGGTCAGTCAATCTTAAGTTATACGAACAACAACTCCATGGACAAGTTCAGGAAGGATCTGACAGAGATCTTCTAAGAATTCAACCTATCAATAACAGTTACCATCAGTCTGTTGAAGGTCAACTTCCTGGGCATAACTCTAGGCCTGAAGATGGACAAGTGCTACCCATACAAGAAAACTGTGTATATATACACACAAACTCCAACCATGTCCCAGCTATAATTAGAAACATAGTTACAGGCATAAATAGAAGAATCTTTAAATTATCAGTGGATAGAGAGATCTTCAACAGGGTTGCATCCCTTGCCACCACCATCATTTATAATAAAGCATTAGTAAAGAGTGGATTCACTGAGAAGTCAGTGTGTGTGTATGTGTGTGTGCATACATGTGTGCATACATGTGGCGTCATCCCTGCCACACGCAAACCTGAAGAGAGTCAGAAAGAGACAGATAGTCTTATTTATCATCATCACCATTTAACTAGCATTGGTAGGATGGTTTGACAAATTCTGTTATCTGTTGTCTGTTTTAGCATGGTTTCTACAGCTGGATGTCAACCACTGTACATAATGTACTGGGTGCTTTTTTCATGCACCATCATCAACAGGATCACCAAGCAACTTGTAAGACAAGACAAAGTCCCCTCAATTGGAGGTAGTAGTATTGAGGGAGGTAGCTCTGTTCCAGTTGAGAGATTAAAAGAATAATAGAGGAATAGAGATAAGTGTCTTGCTGTAGAAGAGATACAAGAATGTCCCAGTTGAAAATGAAGGCAGAAGGAGACTTAGAAAGAATGATAGAGATGGAGAGAGTAGGAGATATGGTGGTGGATATGTGTCAGGATATACTCTCAAGGCACAGTGAGAGGGAATGTAGGTGAAGTGATACAGAGAATTGGACTGGGTGGAAGGACAGAGGGGAAAATTTTACAAGAATGTGAGAGGAGATGGTTAGATGTGTGCTCACCAGATTGACAAGTGATTAGTTGATTGGCAGGTTTCCTGGAGTTAGCATTGCAGACCAGCAAGTCATTTGCATCACAAAACTCCAGCAGCTTTGTTCCCTCCTCATTTCTAGAACCAAAGCTGTAAACTCCATGAACGCCATGAAATCCATCAAAGTGCTTCCCAACATGACCATTGAAGTCACCTTTTGTTATTGAGGTAGTTTACAGAAGGGATTCATAGAGATGATCCTTCTGAACAACTGCCAGTCTGACATGTGGAGCATATTCTGAGATAAATATCACTGTTACATTAAACAAGCTTATTCTTAGCTTAATAATCTTATTACACACTCTGACTACTTCAATCACCTTATTGACCCATTTATCTGCTAGAAGAATACCTACACAAGCTATCCATCACTGCAGCCCACGCAGAAGATTTTGTATCTGTGTTCCTTGCCCACAAGCAATCTAGCTGAGGCTCCTCTCCATTGTATTTCTTGCACCCAGCACACATCTACATGCCTCTGCTCAAGGATTTCAACAATCTTGCAAGGCCTACTTTTCATTGTGCTAATGATGATTGTAGAGTTAGGAAGTATAGGGGGATAGTTTAGGGGGTTTTCAGCATCTGGAAAGAAATAATCTTCAATTGCTTTCCTATGGCAGCAGGTCCTTGTGCATAATGTAAACAGGTATTGGCTGCAGCAAGAATTACAATTTCCTTCACTCCCATAAATCTTTCATAGGTGCGCAATATTAGTGAGGGTGAATAAATACAGTTGAGGAAATAGAGAGAAAACTCTTGATAGCCACCAAATAGCTTTTTGCAATGGAGAAAATGCTCTGTTTAACCTAGAAGTTTCAATAAACATAACTCAGAGCTTCCTGACACTAATTAAAAAGCATTTCCCAAGAATCCATAAACATTATAAACTTTTCAATCCCCATAATGCCAAGGTCAGATACACCTACTTAGACAACATTACACATTACAATAGAAACATATGCATACCTGCACAGCCTCCAGTATTCACTCCAGCCTGTAACTGTCTAAATATTATCATCTACCCGCTGAGAGGATCCTGTCTCTCAAGAATTATGGTCTATAGAGTCACTTACACACTATTTGATGGCATTATAAGATACTACATGGGCATGACAGTCAATGATTTCAAGTGAAGGTAGACACAGCACATGACTCCTTCAGATGCAGGGATAGGGATACCTCTACCTCCCTGTCCAGTTTTAACTGGAGACTCCATGGCTATCAGAATGACTTCCCTAACATCATAAGAGTATCATTGATAGACCCACCCCATACTCATCTAGAACTTGTTATTACCAACTCTGCCTCTGCAAGAGACTACACATACTCCATAAACCTGTATCAATCAACAGAAAGAATGAACTATCTCGTTGTTGCCACCAGTGGCATGTCCTATTAATGAACTTCAAGCCACTGGCAACCGACAATCCAGTTATACCACCTTAATCTTGGCTGTTCTATACACAAAGCATGGTACTTAACTCCTGCCAACTGTATAGACTACAATTTCATCCATGCTGACAATCCAACCTACCACCACTAAATTTTAATCCAGCATTTTCAAATCTGGTTACACTCACAGAAAGGCTACTGCAGCGAAAGTGTTAGTTCTCCACTAGCCTGGAACAACACCTCACCCTGTCACATGTAGCATCTAATGCAGCAAACTGTGTCACTAAGTGAACCATACCACAGCTTCCAAACTTTGCAGTGACAGCTACCTGCCAACATCCTTGTCTGACCACATGGACCTAAAAGCAAAGAAAATAACTGATGCAGCATCAATTATTGTTGTTTCTCCTGACTTGAGTTAACCAATAGAGGCCTAACTTCTTGAGGCCATATTGAATTTGTCTCATCCTTTTATACTCTTTCTAGATGCCTGACATATTAAATTCATTCTACAAGCCTACAAAACTTGAAGTTGCATAGGACGATGATGATGATTTAGTGTCACATAACTGGCACCCATGCTGGTGGCATATAAAAAGCACCCTTCAAACATTGGGCATCATAGAGGTGATGACAAGTGACCAAGACTGTTGGCGATATGCCATGCTTGAGAAGACTTGTCAAGCCAAGTGAAATCGTTGTTGTAGCCAATGCCAGTGTCATGTAACACCCATTACACTATTGGAGTGGTTTGCATTAGGAAGGGCATCCAGCCATAGAAACTTTGCCAAATCAGACTGGAATCTGATGTGGCTCTCCAGTTTACCAGTTTCAGTCAAACTGTCTGACCCAAGCCAGCATGGAAAGCAGACGCTAAATGACGGTGATGACGATGAAGATCCACACACATACACATATATATATGTATGAAGGTGCATGCCTAGTGGTTAGTGTGTTGTACTCACAGTCGTGTGAACGTGGCTTCACTTCCTCTCACAGTTCATCTCACATTGCTCTGCAATCACTTTGATACCTGATGCGTGGTACACTGTACACTTGTTCAGGCAATGCCAATCTAATGGAGGGAGTGAGCTAATGTACAGCACATCCATTTGATCACTATAAACAAATCATTTGTGCAGGTTGTTCAGCAAACTACAGAACCATCTTTCTTGGACTACAAGAGACTATATCATCATCATCATATATAGGTAGATAAGTAGGTAGGTAGGTAGGTAGGTAGGTAGGTATTAGGTAGGTATGCAGGCAAGCAGGCTGGTAGGCAGGTACAAGAACCAGTGTAAATAATCTTAATTACCCATAATTAAATTTTAAATTATTCTTGCAAATCCAGTTTTATATCATAATTGATATTGGTGGTGGTGGTGGTGGTGGTGGTGGTAGTTCTTGTTGATATCTATGTTGTTGTTTAGTCCATACCAATCCTAATTAGTAAACTTGTGATTAAAGACATTCCAGTCATGACCGTCCTTGCATATCTAGAACTACATTAAACCAGTGTGTTCTTCATTTTCTTTGATGACAGATTGTGATTTAAGGAAGGTTTAGCTAGTACTAGTTGTTATGTTAGTGATATTGGAGTCGTTAGCTGTAGTGGTGGTGGTGGTGGTGGTGGTGGTTGTAGCAGGTGGTAGTTT
>NC_068990.1:71151298-71152500 GCF_001194135.2 Octopus bimaculoides
GGTAGGTAGGTAGGTAGGTATTAGGTAGGTATGCAGGCAAGCAGGCTGGTAGGCAGGTACAAGAACCAGTGTAAATAATCTTAATTACCCATAATTAAATTTTAAATTATTCTTGCAAATCCAGTTTTATATCATAATTGATATTGGTGGTGGTGGTGGTGGTGGTGGTGGTGATAATGATGATGATATTGGTGATAATGGTGGTGTTGGTGGTTAAGATTATGATGATGAGGAGGAAGAGGATCCTGATACTAATGAAAAGGAAGATGGTGCAGGTGGTGGTGCTTGTAGTAAAACAGCTGAAGATTTCTTTTTCTTTTTTGGTGATTTGTTTCTTTTTTATTTCCTCCTCTCAGCCATCACCACCAACAACAACCACCACCACATCCACTACCACAGCCATCACTACCTCAACCTATATCACAATTACCAATGGCACAATCACCACCACAACTGCCACCACTTCCACCACCACCACACCACCACTGCCACCAAAACCGACACCACCACTACCACCATGAATGCAATCACCCAACTACTAACACCACAATCACCATCACTATAATCACTGTCATCATCACCCCACTCCACCACCACCACCAACACCACCACCACCACCACCACCACTACAACCATCATCATCATCATCCATACTACAGCTACCACAGCAACTACCATCATTATCATCACCATTTCCACCATTGCTATCACTACCATTATAAACACTACTTCCATCACTGCCACCACCACCACCGCCACCATACCAATATTCTTAGTTGTAACATAACCAGCTGCTTCTATTCAAATATTACCAAATGTCATCTTAATCTTATCAGTAACATGAACATGAACAGCAAGAACAACAGTTGCAAAGATAACAACAACAACAATGCCCCTTGGTCCTTTGATACAAAGTTCCTGTTTTAAAATGGTCTCAGTGAAAGCCTTCCATCAACATTTCATGTTGCTCTTTGACTCTTTTACTTGTTTCAGTCATGTGACTGCGGCCATGCTGGAGCACCGCCTTTAGTCGAGCAAATCGACCCCAGGACTTATTCTTTGTAAGCCTAGTACTTATTCTATCGGTCTCTTTTGCCGAACTGCTAAGTTACGGGGACGTAAACACACCAGCATCGGTTGTCAAGCGATGTTGGGGGGGGGGGGACAAACACAGACACACAAACACACATATATATACATAT
>NC_068990.1:71152735-71157147 GCF_001194135.2 Octopus bimaculoides
TTAACTTAATAATTACAATTATTTTAGTAAATTCTTCATCATTTTCAAAATGAATTTAAGTAAAGACAGTATATTTTAACAAAAATATGGTAAGAAAAGAGTTAATGAATAAAAAGACAGGATGGTCATGGCTGGAATCATTTAATCTGAGACGGCAGCAACAGCGATAGCAACAACACAAAAAAAAAAAATAACAAATTAGAAGGAATTTTTTAATTTATATTTTTGTTGTTTTTTACTGGGGGGGTTTTTCTTGTCACATTTTTATTATTTTACCTTTTATTTATTAGAATTTTTTTTTTTTTTGAAATTACAGAAGATGATTTTGATAAACATCAAATTAAATTCATTGAGCAGAGAAAATGTGTGGGAGAAAGAAAAAGAGAGGGTATGTGAGAATGGGAAAGAGAGGGCAGGTGTGAGGGAGAGAGTGTATGAGAAGGAAAGAGGAAGTATGGGGGGGGGGAT
Source organism: Octopus bimaculoides (assembly GCF_001194135.2). Taxonomy (NCBI): domain Eukaryota; kingdom Metazoa; phylum Mollusca; class Cephalopoda; order Octopoda; family Octopodidae; genus Octopus; species Octopus bimaculoides. The sequence goes on from NC_068990.1 coordinate 71,153,204, forward strand.
AAAAAATAGAGAGCATAAGAGAAAGAAATGAAAGAAAGAGAGAGTATGTGTGAAAGAAAGGGAGGGATATGTGAAAGAAAGAGAGAGTGTATGAGAGAGAGAGAGTGTATGAGAGAGAGAGAGAGAGGGGGTGTGAGAGAAAGAGATACTGTGTGTGAGGAGCAGAGAAAGAGAGAAGTGAGTGCATAAGGAAAAATGTAAAGAGATGTGAGTGAGAAAAAAAGAATGTGTGAAAGAAAGAGGAAGGAAAAATTAAGAGTGAAAGTGAAAGCTAGAAAAGAGAGAGAGAGAGTGTGAGAGAGTGGATTTGTTTAGTTGTTTATTTCCATTAGAAATACAATGAAATAGAAATAGCAAAGTCTGGCTAAAAATAAACTATAAATAGCTTAAAAATATAAATTGAGGATTTGATTTTTATTATCCTTATTCACTAAGAAAAATTCCTAACTTCTTTTTCATTTATTTCTATTTCTTTCAATTTTTCTATATCATATATACTATTTTTATTAAATTTTATGAATTTATTTAAGGATGTAATTAAAACTGACATGATTAAAAGTTCATTATCAAAGATCAGTCCATTTCTTAAAAATACATGCAGCCAATAACTTAAAATCAAATAAAGAAGGATGAGGCTTATAGTAAGGGTACTCATCTAAGTATATCAATATATATAACCAAAACACTGCTACCTCTTCATGTTCCCACTAACCATCACATTCTTCCTCACACCATCTCTTACACCAACCACATCTCTGAAGGAATGGAATAGATATAGCAGAGAAAGGTGGGGTTGTTTCTCAGCAAATGTCTTGTCTGCCTTCTGTATTGTTGTCAAACAATACTTTCTTCTGTGTGTAAGATGATGTCAATGTATGTTGATTGGTCTCAGAGTGGTCAACAAGGGAGCTTTTATACAGTCAATGAACTTGCACAAATAGGAGCCAAATCTCTAAAAAACATAACTTACCTGCTTAACTCTTTTGTTATTTCTAATGAAATGCACTACCTTTGTTTCAATTAATTTTTAAAATAACAAAGAATTAAATAAAATAGCTCTGTCATTATTAAGATAGAACATAAATTAACAAGAAAGTTTGATGGAAGGTTTTAATCTAGATCACTTTAAAATGTGAAGTTCTTTTTTTTTTATCTCAGAAAGATTGGTTTCAAAAGGGTTATATATACTACTGGCACACCATCAGTTATGACAAGTGTTCCGTTGATCTGATCAACGGAACAGACAGCTCATGAAATTAATAGGCAAGTGGCTGAGCGCTCCACAAACATACAAACCCTTAATGTAGTTCTCAGGGAGACTCAGCATGGCACAGAATGTGACAAGGCTGGCCCTTTGAAATATAGATACAACTCATTTTCGCCATCTGTGTGGGCTGGAACAATGTGTAATAAAGTGCCTTGCTCAAGGACACAATGCACTGCCAGGAATTGAACTCACTATTGTAATGCCGTAAGTGGAACACCCAAGCCACAGTATAATTTCTGATATACAAAAAAAATGGGATGGTCTTGACTGAAACATCTTTTATCATAAGGATCTGTTCCTCTCCCTCTCTTCAAGATGAAATTTGAAGTCTGAATTATGAAATCCTAAACTCTGTATAGAGTAAAGATATCCTGTTCTCTTGTCTTCTTCATAGTGGTTTCAAATCTAGGCATAAGGCCAGCAATTTCATGGGATTGGTTGGGGCAATAATATCCACCCCAAAATTTAACTGGTTGTTTTATCAACACTGAAAGGATAATTGACAGAGTCAACCTAGGCGAAATTTGAACTCAGGATGTAATGACAGACAAAATACAACTAAACATTTTACCAGCCCACTGCCCTTCTTGTCTTCTTCATATTAAAATCTATTTCATTTCAAGATGATATTTGATATTTTGCATATTAAATTTCTAATGAAAACGTTTCCATCTTTGGAAACATATCTCAGACCAGCTGCCAGTTCTAAAATTAAAGGAATAAAGAAAGCATTTCTCTTCTAGATTTCTCAAGAATTCATCATTATCATCATTTAAATATCCACTTCTCCATGCTTGCATGGTTTGGACTGAATTTATTGAAGTAGATTTTCTGTTTCTCATGACCAGACGTATTTTTCATGGAAGATTGGAAATGAATGACACTGATTGTTTGACAGTAATGGTTCTTTACAACAATCATGCAATATCAAGATAAGGAGACAATAAAACACATACACACATGCATGCACACACACACACGTTTGTGTGTGTGTGTGTGTACATATATATATAAGATCTGATCAATAAGTATCCAAACTGGTGCTATAAAAACAAAACTACACCACGTACCAATTTGGCATTTAATCTCCTTCAAAGTAGTCCCCTTCAGAGGCCACACACTTAATCCAGTGATGTTTCCATTGATGGAAGCATTCCAGGAACTCTTTTTCTGGGATAATCAGCAGCTGCCTCATCACATTCACTTCGATTTCCTCGACATCCTGAAATCTTCTTTCTTTCAAGTGAGATTTGATTTTTGGAAAGAGGGAAAAGTCACAGGGGACAAGATCTGGGGAATACAGTGGTTGTCAGACATGGGGTATCCTATGCCTAGCCAAAAATTGCAGCACAAGTTGTGCTGAATAGTACAAGTGCCACTCACCAGGCACATGCAATTGTGACCTTTTCCAATGAACAGCATCCCGTAAATACCACAAAACGTTGCAGTAGTACTCCTTATTTACTGTCTGACCAAATGAAGCATACTCATGATAAACACTCCCCTCATTTTTGCTTTCTTCAGTCTCGGAGAGGTAGAGGTCTTCCACTGCGAAGACTGAGCCTTTGTTTTGGGGTCGTAGCCATAGACCCACAATTCATCACCCGTTATGACCGTTTTCAAAAAGTTTTCATCATTCTTGACACAATCAAGGGGATCTTGTGCAACTAACATCCCAGTGTCATTTTGGTTGGCTGGAAGCAGTTTTGGCACAAACTTGGCAGATACGCATCTCATACCCAAATCTTCAGGAATAATGGACTGAAGTGAACCATAACAAATCTACACATCCTCTGATAACTCATGGATGGTGATTCGCCGATTTCCCCTCACAGATTCACACACATCCGTGATGTTTGTCTCAGTTCTGCTGGTTGCAGGTCTCCCAGAATGTTCGTCACTATCAACATTTTTTCAGCCATCTTGGAAACGTCTGAACCACTCGTACACTTGTATGTGGGTCATACACTCCTCTCCATACACTTTCTACAACTTTGCGTACGCCTCTGAGCAGGTATTTCCAAGCTTTTGGCAAAATTTAATGTAGACTCTCGGCTCAACTTTCGCTGTCATGGTCAATGTGACAGTCACATGCTACATACATTCCATCCAAGCACTGCTGTAAACAGCGAAAGTGAGATACAATGTTAAAACTTAGTGTGCATGCATGGTAGAGTTCAAGTTCAATCTGTGCCAAGCAACTTCACTCTGTATGCTTTAGCTTCGTTACTACAGCAACAGTCCGGATATTTATTGATCAGACTACGCATATGTATTAGATATTGATATATGTGTCTATGTATATATATCTATCTCTGTCTGTCTGTCTCTCTCTCTCTCTCTCTCTATCTATCTATCTATCTATATATATATATATATATATATATATATATATACATATACATAAGTAGAGGAATGAAATATCTTTATCCCTTTATTAGTTTAATTTTATATTCTATGATTAATGAAAATTTCCTGGGATCCACAAACAAGTGGTTGGCGTTAGGAAGGGCATCCAGCTGTAGAAACTCTGCCAAATTAGATTGGAGCCTGGTGTTGCCATCCGGTTTCACCAGTCCTCAGTCAAATCGTCCAACCCATGCTAGCATGGAAGGCGGACGTTAAACGATGATGATGACGATGATGATATATATATACACACCCACACACACATATA
>NC_068990.1:71157157-71159243 GCF_001194135.2 Octopus bimaculoides
TATATATACATATATATATATATATATATATATATGCTCATAGGTATACATTTATATATACATACATATATACATACATACATGCATACAGTGTGGATCTAAAGTCACACACCCAAACATTTGACATTTTATTTATATTATGTTGTTGTAATTATTATTATTCATTTTGTTCATCATGTACAAGTATGTGTATATTCATCATTATTTTATTTATTTTATTCAATTTTAAAAAAAAATTGAAGCACGTCTTTGGCAATTCCAGAGTGTATGGGATTTATTTTGGGCATGGCTTTTTGCTTGTATGCATGCATGCATGCATGTATGTATGTATGTATGTATATGTGAAGATTTGTATGTTCTGCTTTATGTATGTATTCTCGTGCATAAAGTTGCATGTCTAGACATACTTATATATATTTAAATGATAAACTTCTGGGAAGTTATACAGATTTTTACACTTCCAGTGATGGATCAGATCTGTAGACTTCAAATTAGTTTTCTCCTTTCTGGTTTTGAAAAGACTAATTTCTCAAGATTGGTATTTAGGCAGTGTTACATATCCCAGGGCTTCATATGTAGGTATGTTTGTATGTATGTATATACATACATGACAGGCTTGTTTTAATTTCTCTCTTCCAAATCCAGTTACAAGGCTTTGGTCAGACCAAGTCTAGAGTAAAAGACACTTGCCTATGGTGCCACACAGCAAGACTGAACCTAAATCCATGTAGTTAGGAAAAAATTTGTTGACTACACACCAACACCTGCACCTGTTTAAATACTGAAATGAGAGTAAATGAAACAAAACTAAAACTAAAGCAACAGTAATAACACAATAATATTCCTCCATTTTAAACAGGTGTTAATCATTAAAATGGTGCAAGTAAATCACTGTGTTCTCTATGTAGCAGAGATTTTATCAAAGATGTTTTTAGAAGTGTCTTAATTATAGTTTTAGTTAAAAGTTTCTTTTATTCAGCCATAAAATTGCTTAACCCTGCTATCAGTTTTCTCTTCTTTTCTGAACTATTGTGCCAGTTCACTAATTAACACTGAAATATGTTCTCTTCAAATGTTTGGCTTACAATGAAGTATTTAGTGAATGTGTAACTAATTAGAAAATAATAGCTCTAAATTAAGCCTGAAGCCATAACCTAGCAGCTGAAATACCAATATTTTATTCATTTAAACATTTGGTCATTTTGAGTTCCTGATCATATATATGAAATAATTCTAGACAAGAAAAGAAAGGTATTTTCCAAGAGAGTTAATAAAATATCTATAGCAGAAGCAAAACCATGGCCTAGAATACAGGAGCAAGTGGCAGCCATCTGATACTTTAAGCATTTAGCAATTATATCATGAGACTTATATCAATTGTCTAATATTGAACATCACAATACAATAACATCACTGGAAAATATGTGTAGTTCTTAATATTCTCAAAGATATTTATCTTTTTTTCTCTTATATTTCTTTTTCTCTACTCCTACTTATACTTCACTCTCACACACGCAATATTCTTGTAGCATTGTCCTCTCTAACATTTCCTCTTTCTTCCTCTTTGGTGTTTTGCATAGTTTTGCATAAACACATGATGACCTATACATACATACATGCACCCATACATGTTTATATATACATACATATACATATACACACACACACAGACACACACACACACACACACACACATACATGTATATACACATATATATTTAAGTATATATATATATATATATTCTCTTTTACTCTTTTTACTTGTTTCAGTCATTTGACTGTGGCCATGCTGGAGCACCGCCTTTAGTCGAGCAAATCGACCCCAGGACTTATTCTTTGTAAGCCTAGTACTTATTCTATCGGTCTCTTTTGCCGAACCACTAAGTTACGGGGACGTAAACACACCAGCATCGGTTGTCAAGCGATGTTGGGGGGGCAAACATATACACACACACACATATATATATATATGTACACATATACGATGGGCTTCTTTCAGTTTCCGTCTACCAAATCCACTCACAAGGCTTTGGTCGGCCCGAGGCTGTAGTAGAAGACACTTGCCCAAGGTGCCACGCAGTGGGAC
>NC_068990.1:71159268-71165932 GCF_001194135.2 Octopus bimaculoides
ATATATATATATATATAGGTTTGGTGATGTAAATAGGAAAAATAGAGCTCAAAATATCGGTATATGTATATCTTTTTTATTAATATTTAGCAGAAGTAACAGAGTGACTTTTGAGGGCCAAGAGTTTCTGTTGCTTCTGCTAAATATTAATGAAAAGTATATGTCCATATATATATTTTTATTTATATAAGGGCATTACTATACATAAATACCTCACACTAAGAGGGACTCTAAAAGTCAAACAACCATAATAAACACATTTTTACCGATTGCGAGGGAATGCAACTGTCAAAGCTAGCCCCCTAAAATCAGACTAAACGGTAGATCATGAGTTCCTAATTATTGCATTAACATGCACCCTTTACTCATCAGTACACGTGTGATCAAGACATAAAAATAAACAAAAAAATAAACATACCAGACGAACACTCCATGTATTCAGCATAGTACATAGAAAATTGTTTATCCCTATATATCTATGTAAGAGGCGGGCTTTTCGAATTGCTTTTTTTAGAATAAAATTCAGCACTGAATGTATTCTGGTTATATTTATAATTCAAGAATAGGATAAAATCTTTATAAGAATTTATCAAGTATTTAGTGTGAAAAAATCTCATAAGGAAAAAAATCCATCATTTATTCCTTATAAATATATTTATTTATATAAGGGCATTACTATATATATATATATATATATATATATATACACACACACACACACACACACACACATATATATATATATATATAGTGAATCCAAACAAAGAAGAACAAACAAGAAAAAAACAACAGCGCAAGTACTGTATTATCAGACGCTCAGAAAGGAAGGAAAGAGGATTTAATATTTCGAGCCAAGCTCTTCTTCAGAAACAGAGGGAAGTCCAAAGGAGGGGAAGATGGAGGTAGAAAATTGCCAATAATACACACGTGGTTACATGCCGAGTTCCTTTCAAGTGTTGGGCCTCGTGAAGGCAATGCCCGAGATCTTTGGTGTTATGTCATGCTTGAAAGATGGCAAGCTGACAGAATCGTTAGTGTGCCAGGTGAAATGCTTTGCAGCAATTTGTCTGTCTGCACATTCTGAGTTCAAATTCTGCCGAGGTCAACTTTGGCTTTCATACATTTGGGGTCGATAAACTAAGTACTAGTGAAACACTGGGGTTGATGTAACTGACTGGTCACCTCCCACAAAATTTCAGGCCTTGTGCCTATAGTAGAAAGGATTATGTCATGCTTGAGAAGAAAACCCACCCAACTGAGCAAAATTACAGTCATGGCAGATACCGGTGTCACACAAAAGGCACCCATGCTAGTGGCACGTAAAAGCACCCATTACACTCTTGGAGTGGTTGGTGTAAGGAAGGGCATGCAGCAGTAGAAAATCATCCCAAATCAGACTGGAGTCTGGTGCAGCCTCCCAGCTTACCAGCCCTGGTCAAACCGTTCAACCTATGTCAGCGTGAACAATGGACGTTAAGTAATGATAATGATAATGATGATTCAAGCAACACATAGCTGCTGATTTTGCAACAAGCTAATTCTAAAATTTCTCTAAGAGATTAAATTTATATATATTGTGGGCAGAAGCGAGCTACTGCCATCTCTAATAGATGAGATACCCAGTACTGAAGAGAAGCAGAGATAGCCTAAAACCAGACTGGTATGCTGGTCCCATCACTAGAATGTGGTAGGGGTTCATTCCCTTGTTTGCAATATAGCGGATGCTGCTGTGTATCATTAATCATCTAGAGGAGATGTCCTCTTGGGGTTACAAAACTGCAGTAAATTCTGATCAAATGGAACAGCCATACTTGTAAAACTACTGTGATCATCTCTGAGAGAGATTTTAGAACTAGTTGTTTAGCTTGTTGCAAAATTAGTGATTGTGTGTCATTTGAGTTTATACAGGGTTTAGACAAAATAATGGAAACACCTAGCATCATAGCATTATAGTTTTGAAGTATCTATAAAATCGTCAAAAGCTTGTTTATTTTTATGTTTTTTGATTTATTATTAGTGTTGCTTAATATGTTTTGCTAAAATTGCTGTTTCTTTTCAGATATCACCAGAAAAAGGTAATTAAAATTCATTCAAATGACAGATCTATCGGACTTTCAAAGAGGTCAAATTGTTGGTGCTCATATGGCAGGCCTTAGCAAAACGAAAACAGCTGGAATATTTGGTATATCAAGAAGTACTGCCTTGAAAGTAATGACAGTAAAGACATAAAGCTATAGATAATAGTATGTCAATATTGGGTTGAAAAACATAAGTACCCATCCCACACACACACGTACATTTATATATGTAAATGTGTGTGTGTGTGTGTCTGTGTGTGTGTGTGTGTGTGTGTGTGTGTGTGTGTGTGTGTGTGTGTGTGTGTGTGTGTGTGTGTGTGTGTGTGTGTGTGTGTGTGTGTGTGTGTGTCTATGTATGCATGTGTGCATGTATGTATGTATATATGTATGTATGTATGTATGTATGTAATCTATAAAAATTTTAACTACACTAAGAAATATAAGGACTCTTGAATTTGTGATTGATTCTATATATAGCAACAGGTGTGGGCTGAAAATATGCACACTGACTGCTACAAAGTATTGTAACATCATGACAATTTCTAAAGTCATTAAGTATGAAATTAAGATTTATACAGCACCAGGCTTTGTTTTGTAGCTATCTCTGTTGCGCATGAATTCTTTCCATTGCATATCCAGTTACCTTGACACAACTGAAAGAAAGTACCTGTGGATTGTCACATTTTATTGAGCTAAATCTGGCTACAGCCTTCTTATCAACAGCATATATCCTAGGATACAGGTTACTGCAACACAATACAGGACTCTACAAACTGCATGATAGCTTACAGCTGATCAGAACTAATAGCTATGCTATTGCTACTATATGGATGATGTCATTGTTCAAGCGACAGCAGTTACAATTGTGAACATGCTTTCTTTATATGTAATGCATTTAGCTATCGGCATGCAGAGGGAACTTTAGAAAACTGCAGTCGGAGTCATTTCAACTGATGGAATGCAAACTTTGCCAAAAGTCACATGTGCAAACATTTTCTGTCACATTCTCCTTGAGAAATGTGAACTTGTAATTGGCTTGTTCAAGCCCATTTTTGATTAACATGTCTAATGAGGCCTGCATTCATGAAGGCCTGTATTTAAAAAAATGTATACGTATGTGCATATCTGCTTGTGTGTGTGTGCACACGTGCATGTGTGTGTGCACACGTGCATGTGTGTGTGCACACACATGGATATAGACATAATATATACATACAGACATAGGTTTAGTAGAAACAAAAACAGGATAAATAGAACTCAGTACATGAGTATGTATATATTTTTTATTATTTTGAATCAGTAGAAATGTGGCTTGAGGGATAAGAGTTTCATGCAAGGTACTTATCACATGCCATACATAAAACTCTTAACCCTTGAGACACATCGTAACTTAAAAATAATAAAATATATGTGTGCGTGTGTGTATGTATTTGTATTTGGATATATGCACGCACAAACAAACCTATGTACAGGCATACTTCAATTTACATTGTCCCAAGTTATATCTTGTTTGACCTTCCATTCTTTTTATAAGAAACTAATGGAAAAAGTGAACCTTAACTTCAGTCAGTTTATCTAGCTTCCTGCTGATCTCAGTGAACATATTTAAAAGTATGAAAATTAAAAACACAACTGGAAATGAAAACTGAAGTGGAAAAATCAAATAAATCAGATATGTACAATTCATTTATTAAAACAGATATACGCAAATCAAATGTTTAAATATGTTATTTCATATTGTTGCTTTACCAACTAATATCTTGGAGCCAATTACCAATGTAAGTTTTATATAGATATATTTATACATATATGTGTGTGTGTGTGTGTGTGTGTGTGTGTGTGTGTGTATGTGTGTGTGTGTGTGTGTGTATAAATATATAAAAGGATAAAGAGAACAATGGTAAAGTTAGAAATATATTTTATGGATATCCATAAAATATATTTCTAACTTTACCATTGTTCTCTTTATCCTTTTATATATTTATACATACATACGCTAATACACAACTTATAATCCCCAATCCTGTTCATACAACGACTGGGGCATAACTAGCCAGTATACAGCACTTACTCGGTGTTACCTGTATCTTTGGGTTTGGTTAAATCCAATACCATCCTTAACCTTATATATATATATATATATATATATGGATTTCACTGGACTCTTCCGTTGATAAAAAAAATCATTCCAATACACCATGACATTTGAACCTATTTGAACTTTTTTCCCTTCGTGAGTGTCAAACTAACACACCTGCTTGTTGTTTATACACCAGTCTTTGTCTTTGTTTTTCTGTAAATTTCAATTGTGTGTGTGTGTGTCTGTCTGTCTGTCTGTCTGTCTGTGTCTGTGTGTCTGTGTATGTCTGTGTGTGTGTCTGTGTGTGTGGAGGCACAATGGCCCAGTGGTTAGGGCTATGGACTTGAGGTTGTAGGACTGCGGTTTCGATTCCCAGACCGGGTATTGTGAGTGTTTTTTGAATGGAGACACCTAAAGCTCCAAAAGGCTCTGGCAGAGGGTGGTGGCGAACCCTGCAGTACTCTTTCACCACAACTTTCTCTCACTCTTTTTCTGTTGTACCAGTATTTCAAAGGGCCAGCCTTGTCACACTCTGTGTTATGCTGAATCTCCCTGAGAACTGCATTAAGGGTACACGTGTCTGTGGAGTGCTCAGCCACTTGCACATTACACGAGCAGGCTGTTCCATTGATTGGATCAACTGGAACCCTCATCATCGCAACCGACGGAGTGCCACAACAATATGTATGTATGTATGTATGTATGTATGTATGTATGTACTACATGTGTGTGTGTGTGTATCAAAAGGTAATCCAACTTAACATGGATGCCTTGTTAGAACACAGAATACTGCATTATAAGCCTTGAGAGATCCTCTTATTTTGGCACTTGGTGTATAAAATTGCACCAAGTGCTTAAATGAGAGAACCTTTCAAGGCTAATATTCAGTGTACTTGTAAGGCATTCATGTTAAGTTGGATATAAAGATTACCTTTTGGTAACTAATGCTGCCTCTGTTGCTAATAAGTAATATATATATATATATATATATAGAATAATTAAGACTCATTTGAATTAGGTACTTAAATTGAGGCACCAAGCCAGTTTGGTATAGTCCATGCAGCTCAAAGTTAGGTAAATAAAAAGCAAATAAATAATAAGGATATCCAGATATCAGTGCATTATACCCATTTCAAGCAGCTCCATTTAATCAATCAATGAAAACATTACATCAATTTCAAACAAGCCACTCTCTTTGGATGCAGACAACCATATAGATTTCCAACATAAAGGATAAACCATTATTTTTTAGCAAAATTTCATCAGCACAAAAGACTAAAATAACTGCATTGTTTCAATTTGCTATTTTTGCTGCAGAATGAATTTAGGGAAAAAATGTATACTTAAAGCCTACTACAATTTTAGGGTGGCAGAGGAAAATAATGGGGATCAAGAAAGAAGAATGGTGATATAGCTACATTTGTATTTATCTTTATCACATTCATTAGACTTAATGCAGCCTGTTGTCTACAAGCCCTTAGAATTCTAAGGGGTTGACTACAAAAATAATGGTTTATGCTGGAAATCTATATGGTCATTTGCGCCCAAGGAGAGCGGTTTATTTCAAACTGATGTGATGTTTTCATTGATGAATTAAATGGAGCCGCATGAAACAACCATAATGCACTGATACCTGGACATCCTTGTTACTTATTTGCTGTACCAATAGAGTGCTAAGAGCACCGTCCGAGCGTGATCGTTGCCAGAGCAGCTGCCTGGCTTCCATGCCAGGGGCATGTAAATAGCACCATTTGAACGTGATCATTACCAGTGTCGCCTGACTGGCATGTGAAAAGACATTTGAGTGAGGTTGTTGCCAGTGCCGCTGGACTGGCTCCTGTGCAGGTGACATGTAAACTACACCATTTTGAGTGTGGCCATTGCTAGTACCGCCTGACTGGCCTTTGTGCCAGTGGCACATAAAAACACCCACCACACTCTCAGAGTGACTGGCGTTAGGAATGGCATCCAGCTGTAGAAACTCTGCCAAATCAGATTGGAGCCTGGTGTAGCCATCTGGTTCGCCAGTGCTCAGCCAAATCGTCCAACCCATGCTAGCATGGAAGGCGATGATGATGATGATGTAAAATGTACAGTATTATATATCCATCATGGCAGATCTTAATCCATTTTTTACAAGGAATACAATGGGATGTTAGGTAACAATCCGATTATATAACCTTATGCTCATCAAAGTTAACTGATATGGAAGAGAATATGGTGACTGCTCTAACATATATATATATATATGTAGTGAAACTACCTCCCGCCATTACATACAATCTTCTCATTTAAATATAAATAAATGCGAGCGTAGTAGAGAACCCATTCCTTGTCATCACGTGACCGATCATTATTCGAATCGGCAACTTCTTCGAACCTTTCCCGCCAGAACACAAACTGACCAATCACGGCCCCTAATAAGGTCACGTGATAGAGTAAAATTCTGAAGCCTTCGGGAGCCCATAGTTTGTTATAAATAGCTTTAACTCATACCCAATAATTT